>NC_140987.1:237803010-238131551 GCF_052327205.1 Somniosus microcephalus
CAGTCGCTCTCTCTCTTCCCCCCATTCGTTCTCTCTCTTCCCCCCCCACTCGCTCTCTCTCTTCCCCCCCCAATCGCTCTCTCTCTTCCCCCCCAGTCGCTCTCTCTCTTCCCCCCCAGTCGCTCGCTCTCTTCCCCCCAGTCGCTCGCTCTCTTCCCCCCAGTCGCTCTCTCTCTTCCCCCAGTCGCTCTCATCCCTTCCCCCCAGTCGCTCTCTCTCTCTCTTCCAACAACAACATGCCCTCAAAAGACCCTCGGCACCGCCGGGCACTTCAGCAAGTCTATATCTATATATATAAACGGATACATCTGTCTGTCTGTCCTCCGATGTGCGTCTGTCCGGCTATGCACTCGAAAGTTATAGAGCGTACCTACGCGTGCGTTACCTCCAAAGAAAGCTTACACTTCCGGGACGGTCGTAAGCATATTTACTTTTCGGTCGGACGAAAATTGTTTGCGCCTTATGCAAAAAACCTTCAAAATTAAGCTCATTATCTGCTACTTAGCATTGATTGACTGCCGTCAAGGTTCGACCAATCCTGTGCCGTCACGATTGACCAATCCTACAGTTCAGTCGCCTGATGGTTGGCCAATCGCTGCGTCTGTGGGCGGCACTCATCGTTTTCATCTCAGGGATCTGGCAGCCATTGCCTCAAGCTAAAAACCCCATTTACTTCCAGCTCAAAATCTGCTGATCCAGCTTCGAAAAAGTTAGTATCTCTTTTAAAATAACATAAGATTTACCAAAAACGTTTTATAAGTACTTTCACTTTCATCTTTCAAGGTATTAAAAGGTAGAAATGTTGCCCGGCAGCAGATTCAGAGGGGGACACAGAGACAGGGCCCGAAAGCCTGGGACTCGATTTAAAATGTTGCCCGGCACCAGATTCACAGAAACAGGGCCCGAAAGCCTCGGGCTCGATTTAAAATGTTGCCCGGCAGCAGATTGAGAGAGGGACACAGAGACAGGGCCCAAAAGCCTGGGACTCGATTTAAAATGTTGCCCGGCACCAGATTCACAGAGGGACACAGAGAGGCCCCAAAGCCTGGGACTCGATTTAAACCGCCCGGCCCAAAACAGCCCTGGCAAAGCCGGGCTCCCCCAGCTAGTAATTTTATATACCTT
The DNA here is from genome assembly GCF_052327205.1 of Somniosus microcephalus. Lineage (NCBI taxonomy): Eukaryota > Metazoa > Chordata > Chondrichthyes > Squaliformes > Somniosidae > Somniosus > Somniosus microcephalus. The sequence continues at coordinate 237,804,136 of NC_140987.1, forward strand.
TTGTGTCCCTGTTCTTCTATTTCTTGCTACTTACAGGAGCTGAGACAGGTTTAGAATCGACTTCTTGCAGCCAAACTCAAATCTCGGCTCTACTCTACTATTCTCTTTAAATATCCCTATGCAGGATGTCCTGCATTTTTTCTGAATAACTATTCACCACGTAGAGAAAGTACGTGACTGTCAGATATATTACTGAGCAAATCATACATCTTGTGTTTGTACAAAAGCAGCTTGGCTCCTTCATCAGCTTTGCAGGCAATTGAACTAAATTTGAAGCATTTGCATTCAGCTAAACTTCCTAGCCCCATATACCTCTCTAGAGAAATACTCAATTGCCAGGCTCTGCAGAGAGGGAAATGAGACAGAGATCTGTTAATTCATGTTTCTGCTCTCTATGTCACTTTGGGATTTCCAGGGCTTCAGAAAGATGGAACTGTGCCTACAATAGGTGTAGTGTCAGGACAGTCATGTAAATGACGCAAGAAGGGACGTTGCCAGCCCTCATACCTCATTTTCCTCTTGGACCAACAGAAGGGTACCCATTTTCAGGGACGACTAAAGAAGCTGACTTTAGGCCATGTGTCTGTGATCCCTTCAGATCTTAAGGTCTGATGGGAACAGGCAGCAGGGCATGCCTGAAACGTTAAGTCTTATCTTCTTTTGCAGCATGCTTGTGCATCTTCAGGGTTGGAAGCCTACTGACTGCTCTTCTCCAGTAGCAACCAGAAAGCCTTGAGGCCAACAGCCAGTCTCACAGCTGCAGGTCTCTCAGGCCTGGAGCTGTACTTGTGTTCCAAACCTAAGCAGGGGGTGGGTCTGTGCTAGGTGTGCAACCTACCAAATCCAGGCACCCTGAGGCCTGGATAGGTGCAGATCCCAGGCAAGGGGGGGGGGGGGGGGGAATCTGGTCCCTGCTTTATGGCTAGAATTAAAGGTCTAGCCACCAATCAAAACTATGCAAACAAAAACACTTCATTTTTGTCAGATATATCACAACAGAAAAAAGGCCAACAATATCATTATAGACAAATGTGTTATTCTTGTCACACCACCAGTGTTAAGAACATAAGACTGTAAGAAATAGGAACAGGAGTGGGCCATTTGGCCCCTCGAGCCTGCTCCGCCATTCAATAAGATTGTGGCTGATCTTCTACCTCATCTCCACTTTCCTGCACTATCCCCATATCCCTTGATTCCCTTAATATTCAAAAATCTATCGATCTCCATCTTGAATATACTCAACGACTGAGCCTTGACAGCCCTTTGGGGTAGAGAATTCCAAAGATTCACCACCGTCTGAGTGAAGAAATTTCTCCTCATCTCAGTCCTAAACGGCTGACCTCTTATTTTGAGACTGTGACCCCTGGTTCTAGACTCCCCAGCCAGGGGAAACATCCTCCCTGCATTTACCCAACCAAGCTCTGTAAGGATTTTCTATGTTTCAATGAGATCACCTCTCATTCTTCTAAACTCTAGAGAATACAGGCCTAGTCTACTCAATCTCTTCTCATAGGACAATCCCCCATCCCAGGAACCAGTCTGGTGAAGGCCTTTCTTGGCTGAAGAAGCAATTTTGAAAGAATTCATTGACTCAATCGTTAATTCATATTAATACCTGGACAAATGGCACTTTGGCTTTCTCATCTTTCTTCAACAGCCAAGTCACAATGAAGGCAAAATCAAGATATGTACCAATACAGTTCTACTACATGGAATCAGAACTCCTACGCATACAATTGAAGGGTTTACACCAGCCAGTAACCAAGGCAAATTACCAACTTCTGAGGTGGATCTGCAGCAAAAAATGATAATACTTGGAGGACTCCAGCCTATAGAAACAGGAGGAGGCCACTCAGCCCCTCAAGTCTGTTCCATCATTCTATTAGATCACAGCTGATTTGTACCTCAACTCCATTTACCTGTCTTTTCTCCATATCCCTTAATATCCTTACCTAACAAAAATATATCGATCTGAACTTGATAATTGGTGTTCAGCACATAGCAAGACATCAACCAATGCTGTAAAATTTTCCAATGAACAACTAGTAACTAACCCCTCCTGGGGTCTCTTTGGTATTGAGGTGGTTGGCTTTGGAATGCAGAATGAGGTCAGTCTTCCATGCCAAGAATGTCCATTGTATTCCAGGGCACTGTTGATGATGAACCAGCTGGCTCATTAATGGAATTTGGAGGTATAGACTTGTAACTGGGGATTGGAATTCTTCTCACTTGGCTCCAGGTAACCCTGCAAAACATATTCATACAGGTAGGAAGGTCCTGAGTGGACAAATAGCAGGAAGCTTACCAGATGTATGGACTGGTAAGCTGTGCAGTTTCAGTTAGTTGACCTCTAGCAGTGCTGCTGCACACATAGATGAGTCCATAAGCCTTGGTTCTGGCAACCAGCGGCTAAGCTTTTGAACTTAAGTAAATGTGTCCTTCAGGGGAATCGTGTGCACACTCCATATTCGGGATGTCACAGTGGCTTAAACATGGTGATACCAAGCTGACACAAAAAATATTTAATTACTTTAGCGCTTGGAGGAAGTTCTGTAAACATTCCCTGCCACCCGACTGTACACATGTGGTAATACAAGCACTCCAGATCAACCAGGATTATTCATCAACCGCAAGGGTTTTCATTCCATCAATGTTCAGCTGATGTGCAACCACAAAAAAGGTTCATGCAGGTCTGCGTCATATTCCCTGGGAGCTGCCATGATGGTTTCATATTGCGGTGGTCCAACATCCCCGACCTGTTCTGACCTGGAACTGGTCTTAAGTTGTGGCTGCCAGGCGACAAAGGATAACCCCTTCAAACCTGGCTGATGACGCCTCTGAGGAACCCCATCGACGAACACCAGGAGTGCTACAATGCCAGTCATATGACAACCAGATGTGTCATGGAGTAAGCTCAAGATGTGCTTCACGTGCCTGGACATGTCTGGAGGTGCTCACCACTGAGGGTCTCCAGGATAATCGTGGTGTGCTGTGATCTGCACAACATAGTGCAGCAGCAAGAGTTAGAGGTCCAGGAGGAACAAGCCACTCAGCTCTCCTCATATGATGAGGATTCCAATGCAGAAGAGGAGCAGAAGGAGGAAGAGATAGATGGGGTGTGTAGTGTATGTACTTTGCAGAAGGAACTATATTCTGCAACCCCTGTATACTGCAGTACCAGTAGTGACCACCCCTGTATATAAGCCTGTGTAGTAACATTTGCGTAGTTAGTTCCAGGTTGCCTCCATTCAGTAAAGACCTGTTATAACCAACTCCTGCAGTCCGTGTCTCAATTATACACGGACATAATACTGGCGACGAGCAGATACAAACTTACCTACAGTCTGCACCACCTCATGGGGATCCATCCCTGAAGCGAAGTTATCAGAGGTCGAGGCCAGAAGGAAGAAAGAAACAGAAGAAACGGGTGTTGACCGTGGACATCCGCCTCTGAGTCAGCGGAGTTGAAGATTTGCAGGAGAGGCTGTCGAGAGCGGGGCTTGGTTATCCTGTCGATGGTGCTTCAGCTAATCGGGCTGGTGGCAGGTAGTACACTGATCCTTCCTGGGCTGCGGCAGTCTAGAGCTCGAGCGGGTGGCTTTGCAACGGGGCCGAGCAGCGTTGTCGGGAAGAGGAGAGAGAGGGAGGGTGGAGCACACAGGGCGCGGCCGATGCTACGAAGCCGGGCAGCGTACAGACCCGAGAAGAGAGAGGCAAGAGTCCCGTAGGGTTCTTCCGACGATGGGGAAATAATAAAAATTAAACATGCAGAAAGCCGCGAGGAGCTGCAGTTTGCCACGGGAACCACGGAGAGCGGCGTTAGCAGCAGCGCGGGGGGAAGTGCGCGAAGACCATAGGGCGTCGCCATCAAGGCATAAAACGCCAGCAACAGCGCTAGCAACAGCGGAGAAGACAGAAAGCACGGGAGGCGCCATCTTAATCCAGCGGGGAAGAAGGCAAATCGCGGGAGGCGCCATTTTGTTAAATTGGGGAAGAAGGCAAAGCGCGGGAGGTGCCATTTTAGATTTCCAAGATGCCGAAGACTGGCAATATCACTGCCTTCGATAATGCAATTGAAGACTGGACCACGTATGTGGAAAGAGTCGAGGTATATTGCGAGGCAAACGAAGTAGCCGATGAGAAAAAGGCATCGGTACTGCTAAACTTAATGGGCGCAAGAACGTACGGCCTATTGCGGGACCTGATTACTCCAACCAAACCGAAGGCGAAGAGTTTTAACGGAATTGTTGCTATCCTACAGGAACACCTAAATCCTACACCGCTGCTGGTAGCAGAAAGATTTAAATTCCACAGGAGAAATCAGCATAAAGATGAGAGCAATGCTGATTACCTTACGGAACTACGCAAGCTATCAAAGCACTGCCAGTTCGGAGCAGGACTGGCAGATACCTTACGGGACAAATTTGTCTGTGGACTCCTGAGTGAAGGAACCCAGAACAGGTCACTCTCAGAGAAAGAGCTGACGCTAGATAAGGCTTTCAGCATGGCAGTATCGTACGAAGCAGCAGCAAGGGGAGCTGCGGAAATACAGCAAAAGCCACAGGAATACGGCACCCACGAAATGACACGGGGATTTGCAAAATGTTATCGCTGCGGCAGAACAACCCATGACCAGAAGGACTTCCGGTCCAAGGACAAAATATGCAGGCAATGCGGAAAGATGGGACACATTGCACGAGTTTGCAGCTCTGGGAAGAAGACCGACGACAACAAAAAGGCTACTAAGGAACCGTACAGGAAAGTAAAAAAGATGACGGACAGTAGTTCCGAAGACCAGATGAGCGATAGTGAATCCGGGAACAAGAGACTAAGCTGTCTCAAACTTCACAACGTAATTGCAAAAGAGGATCACTGAACCATTTGGGTCACCCTCACGATAGCAGGGTCCCAAGTCAAAATGGAATTGGATACAGGATCAGCTCTAACCGTCATGAATCGACGAGACTACGAGCGGCTATTCTCACACATACCCTTGAAAGAGACATCCATTGTCTTGAAGACATATACGGGGCAAAAAGTATACCTCAGAGGAAAAGTAAGGGTGCCTGTCGAATACAACGGCAAGGAAAGACAGAAATTGTATCTGTACATACTGCAAGATGGTGGACCACCGTTATTGGGATGTGAATGGATCAGAAAGATAAGTTTAGACTGGCAGTCCATTCAGGCACTGACGGTGGCTGGTAAAAAGGATGAAGACGTCACTCCTGGACGATTGTCAACAATCTTAGCTAACGCCAAAGAGGTATTTCAACAAGAACTGGGAACTCTTAAAGGCGTAACCGCCTCGATAAAAATATGAAGAGAATGCAATTCCTAAGTTTTTCAAAGCAAGACCGGTACCATATGCAATTCGCTCAGCTGTCGAGGCAGAGCTGGAGAATCTGGAGAATGCAGGCGTGTTATCTAAGGTAGACTGGAGCAAGTGGGCGACACCCATCGTTCCTGTCATGAAGAAAACGTTAAACAATAAATCTGAGGAGCCAAGGATGGTTCGCATCTGTGGGGACTTCAAGGTGATGGTTAACCCAGTCCTTCACACTGTACAATATCCTCTTCCAAGGATAGAAGATATCTTCGCCTCACTATCTGGAGGGAAGCATTTTACAAAAATTGACCTGGCACAAGCATATTTGCAGATGGAGGTTGAAGAATCCTCTAGGAAGTATCTCACGATAAACACTCAAAAAGGACTTTATCAGTATAATCGACTGGTATTCGGAGTAGCATCAGCTCCGGCGATATGGCAAAGAGCGATGGAACAAGTCCTGCAAGGAATTCCGGGGACTCAGTGTTACTTGGACGACATCCTAGTGACAGGTGACGATGACAGTGAACACCTTGCCAACCTAGAGCAGGTGCTCACTAGACTACGTGAACATGGACTACGGGCCAATCGCCCCAAGTGTGAGTTTTTTTAAGAAGCAGATATCGTATTGTGGCCACGTGATTGATGAAGAGGGGTTACATAAGTCCCCTGACAAAATTGAAGCGGTAGTTAAGGCTCCAGTGTCTGAAAATGTGTCGCAACTGAGGTCATTCCTTGGATTGGTGAATTACTACCATAAGTTTTTGCCGAATTTGTCCACAATTCTGCACCCACTGAACGCCCTACTACAAACGGGAGTAGCATGGAAATGGAGCGATGAATGTAAGTGGGCCTTTCAGAAGAGTAAGGACCTAATCACTTCAAGAGAAGTTTTGGCTCACTACAATCTATCACTACCGATAAGACTGGTGTGTGATGCGTCTCCCTACGGCATTGGGGCGGTACAGGTAGACTACCCTTTATCCGGACTTCCGAAAACCGAAACCCTCTAAAAACCGAAGGTTTTTTCGTTCAGCGTAAGTCGTGCGTACGACTTACGCTGAACGAAAAAGCCTTCGGTTTTTAGAGGGTTCCGGTTGCGGAAGTTCGGATAAAGGGTAAGTCGTGCGCACGACCCCCCGCCGACCCCCCCGCCGACCCCGCCAGCCCCGACAACCGCCGACCCCGACAACCGCCGACCCCGCCAGCCCCGACAACCGCCGACCCCGCCAGCCCCGACAACCGCCGACCCCCCCGCGGACCCCGCCAGCCCCAACAACCGCCGACCCCCCCGCGGACCCCGCCAGCCCCGACAACCGCCGACCCCCCCCCGCGTACCCCGCCGGCCCCGACCCCCGCCGACCCCGACTGACTTACGCTGAGCGTCAGCGTAAGTCGTGCGCACGACCCCCCGCCGACCCCCCCGCCGACCCCCGCCGACCCACCTTCCGAAATCCAAAATTCTCCTTTATCCGAAACTCGGCTGGTCCCGAGGTTTTCGGATAAAGGATAGTCTACCTGTACTGTCACATAAATTCCTTGATGGTTCAGAGAGGCCGATAGCTTTTGCGTCACGCTCGTTAACTTCAGCCGAGCGTAACTACGCCCAGATTGACAGAGAGGCTCTCAGCCTGGTGTGGGGGGTGAAGAAGTTCTATCACTACCTGCACGGTCTTAAATTTACTCTACTTATTGATCATCAACCCCTTGTCTCCATTTTCAACCCTCAGAAGGGTGTACCGATAATGACAGCACAATGGCTACAGAGGTGGTCCCTTTTCCTTGGGGCACACCAATATGACATCGAGTACAAAGGAACTAAACAGCATGGGAATGCTGATGGATTGTCGCGCCTACCGTTGCCAATGGTGGAAGAAGAACTTGCAGTGGATCCAGTGGCGATATTCCACTCGACCATAGTCGAATGTCTCCCTGTGACGAATGCAAACATAGAAAAGGAAACACGGAATGACCCGACACTATCACGGGTCTATGATTTAACGGTGAAGGGATGGCCAGCACATGGCGAACCACTGCTGCCAGCATTCTCGCCGAGAAGAGAACAGCTGTCAGTGTGCAGAGGAACCTTGATGTGTGGATCCAGAGTAGTAATTCCATCCAAATTGAAGGATAGAGTGCTCAATGAGCTGCATGAGGGTCATCTGGGAGGGGTAAAAATGAAGAACTTAGCCAGAGCGTTTGTGTGGTGGCCGGGAATCGAAAGAGAAATCGAAGAGATGACCAAGAGCTGTACAGGATGCCAGAAGGTCCAAAACGCCCCACCACAAGCCCCTCTACATCCATGGGAGTGGCCCTCATCTCCATGGCAAAGGGTGCACGTTGATATTGCTGGTCCATTTATGGACTCGATGTTTTTAATTGCGGTGGATGCACATTCAAAGTGGCCAGAGGTAATAAAAATATCCTCAACCACCACAGAAAAAACTATCACAGTCTTACGAACCATATTCGCCAGGAATGGGCTGCCTGAACAGATTTGCTCCAACAATGGACCACAGTTTGTGTCTGAAGAGTTCCGGAGGTTCTTAAAGAACAATGGTGTTAAGCATTACACATCCACCCCATATCATCCAGCTACTAATGGATTGGCCGAGATGTTCGTTCAAACATTCAAGAAGGCTATCAAGGCAATGTGTAATGAAGATATACCCCTACAGCACAAGGTGGATAACTTCTTGTTTGCCTACCGGAATGCGACACATGCGGTTACCAACCAAGCTCCAGCCATGATGTTCTTCAATCGAAGACTACGATGCCGCTTGGATTTGGTTAAGCCAAACATCAGAAGAGATGTGGAGAACAGGCAGTTTCAGAATATGAATGAAAGGCCGACCAGGAGTTTTAAGATAGGTCAACCAGTTTTGGCCCGGGACTACCGCAGAGAAATGGCAGCCAGGAACGATCTGTACACGGCAAGGACCTCTAATGTATACCGTGGACGTTGGAGAGAGTATTGCAAGATGCCATGCTGACCAGATTCTAGAGTCACTGGGAAACGTCAACTCCACACCACGATCTGATACACCTGGCGATGAAACCGAAGTACCAATTGCATCTACCTCAGGATCGGTGATATTGGAAGCAGACGAACCAAACAACAACATTGATCCCGACTCAACGTTGCCAGAAGAACCTGATACCCCAAAGAGGCGTTATCCAGACAGAATCAGGAAGCCTCCTCAAAGACTGAACTTATAATTGCTTAACTTCAACTAATGTATCTAGCAACTGTAATTGTAAAAATGTTATTTCATTGTTAATCGAATGTTATGTACTGTTTAGCTAAAAGGGGAGGAATTGTAGTGTATGTACTTTTCAGAAGGAACTATATTCTGCAGCCCCTGTATACTGCAGTGCCAGTAGTGACCACCCCTGTATATAAGCCTGTGTAGTAACATTTGCGTAGTTAGTTCCAGGTTGCCTCCATTCAGTAAAGACCTGTTATAACCAACTCCTGCAGTCCGTGTCTCAATTATACACGGACATAATAGGGTGCTCAACACCAGATCAGCTGATCACATTGCTGCTTGAGATGCCAGGGATGCTCTGATAGCTTGAAGGTTCGGTTAGTCACTCACACTGGACCAAAGTAATTATCACATCCCCTGCTCCCTCCCCACCCTCACTTACACAAGCAGTTCTGTAACCAAACATCCACTCATGATACATCCACTAATTTGTCCCATTCAATTCCATGTCTTCACATTCAGCACCAAACAGAAGAAAAGCAGAGTTGGCACTTGCCATTCAAGAATGGGAAACATGCGAAAGTGGTACAAAGTAATAAATTGAATTATGGGTAAGTTGAGGGGACTGAAGGCCGACAAATCCCCGGGGCCTGATAAACTACATCCTAGGGTACTTAAGGAGGTGGCCCTGGAGATAGCAGATGCTCTAAGGATCATCTTCCGGAACTCCATTGACTCGGGAACAGTACCCGTGGATTGGAGGGTAGCTAATGTTACCCCAATATTTAAAAAGGGGGGTAGAGAGAAAGCAGGGAATTATAGACCAGTAAGCCTTACATCGGTTGTGGGCAAAATGCTAGAGTCCATTATTAAGGATAAAATAGCGGAGCACTTGACAAATGGGGAAAGGATCGGACAGAGTCAACATGGATTTACAAAGGGTAAATCGTGTTTGACTAATCTGCTGGAATTTTTTGAGGAAGTAACTGGTAAAATAGATGGGGGAGAGCCAGTGGATGTGGTGTACCTTGACTTCCAGAAAGCCTTCGATAAGGTTCCACACAAAAGATTATCATGCAAAATTAAGGCTCATGGGATTGGGGGCAAAGTATTAACGTGGATAGAGAACTGGCTGGCGGATAGAAAACAGAGAGTTGGAATAAACGGCTCGTTTTCGGAGTGGCAGGCAGTGACCAGCGGGGTGCCGCAAGGATCTGTCCTGGGACCCCAGCTGTTCACAATATATATAAATGATCTGGATCAGGGAATTGGATGCAATATTTCCAAATTCGCTGACGACACTAAACTAGGAGGAGGGGTGGGCTCTGATGAGGATGTCAGGAGGCTACAGTGCGATTTGGACAGGTTGGGGGAATGGGCGGATACGTGGCAGATGCACTATAATGTGGATAAATGCGAGGTTATCCACTTTGGGGGTAAAAACAGGAGGGTAGATTATTATCTAAATGGCAATAGATTGGGAGATGGGGAAGTGCAGAGGGACCTGGGTGTTCTTGTGCACCAGTCACTGAAGGAGAGCATGCAGGTGCAACAGGCGATTAAGAAGGCAAATGGTATGTTGGCCTTCATATCAAGGGGGTTCGAGTATAGGAATAGGGATACCTTACTACAGCTGTACAAGGTGCTGGTGAGACCGCATCTGGAGTATTGTGTACAGTTTTGGTCGCCCCATCTGCGGAAGGATGTTCTTGCCATGGAAAGAGTGCAGCGGCGATTCACCAGGCTGATACCTGGAATGGCGGGAATGACCTACGAGGAGAGATTGAATAGTTTGGACTTGTACTCACTGGAGTTTAGAAGATTGAGAGGGGATCTCATCGAAACATATAAAATTATGGCAGGCCTGGACAGGCTGAATTCAGAGAGAATGTTTCCAATGGCAGGGGAGCACAGAACCAGGGGCCACAGTCTAAAAATAGCGGGCAAATCATTTAAAACAGAGATGAGGAAGAATTTCTTCACTCAAAGAGTGGTGAGCCTGTGGAATTCCCTGCCACAGAGGGCTGTGAAGGCTAATTCAATAAATATTTTCAAGAGAGAATTGGATATATTTCTGAAGGCTAAGGGGATTAAGGGTTACGGAGAAAAGGCGGGGACGGGGTACTGAACTGGTAAGATCAGCTAAGATCTCAGACGAAGATCAGCCATGATCTCATTGAATGGCGGAGCAGGCTCGAAGGGCCGAATGGCCTACTCCTGTTCCTATCTCTATGTTTCTATGAATGTGACTTAATAAGTTAAATATATTAACACATTTTCAAAAACACCCATGTATGTACGCTTCAGGAACTGTAAAGCTTTTCTCACTCCCTCTCTGGTACTCGGACATGGTGCAATCCCTGTGGCTTCAGCAGAGGTAGTGGCAGGCTGCTCTGATCCCTGCTTTGACTTTTGAGATGTGTGCAACCTGGGTGCTGGAGCCCGTGAGGGCCCCACCCAAGACTGCTCCACTTGCACCTGTGCAGGAGCAGACTGGGCCAATGGGAGAGGAGGCCGCATGTCGGGTAATGGCTTGGGGGGAGGGCGGGGTGGTGGGGCACAGCAATGGGTGAAATGTGGAGTTTGCACTTCCATCTCCCCTATTGCCATCATCCCTCTGGTAGGCCAGAGGCAGGAGTTCTTCAGGGCAGTGTCCTGGGCCCAACCATCTTCAGCTGCTTCATCAATGATCTCCCTTTCTTCATAAGGTCAGAAGTTGGGATGTTTGCTGATGACTGCACAATGTTTATTTCCATTCACATTCCATTTACCTTCCTCTGATAATGAAGCAGTCCATGCCTGCATGCAGCAAGACCTGGACAACGAGGAGATGCTGACAGATCAGCTGAACATCTCCAACATTTTCTGTTTTCACCAGATTTTCAGCAGTTTTTGTGAGTTCCTGCTTTGAATTTTGTTCAAATTAATGGATTGAATTGTTTCTGGTAGCATCATTTTGCTTGCTTTGTAGTGTGTCAGGCAGACAAATTTGAACTGAAACTTCAATATTTAGGTTATCTGACTACTTTTCCCGTGTTTTACTAAGCTCTTAAATCACAGCATTAAATGTGATACTAATGGTGGGGGTCATCCACGTGCTTCACTTCAGTAGCTCATAGAATATTTTCCTCTTCTCATTCTTTGTTTCATTTTCGATAAATCATACCTTGTAGCTTGGCTCAAAAGTTTCTTGGCAGTCTTTTTTCACATTCAAATCAATATACCTTGAACCAAGACAGATGAGAACTATACAGCTCCATCTATTGATATCACAAGAAGCTGGAAATATAGGTCAGCTGGATTATGGTGGTGCAGGCCTAATTGCCAACTACCACAAAGCCTGGCACAATGATAGACCATGTTGCAGTGATTGTCTCATTTTTCAAAGATAACGGGGTGAATTTTAACTTGCAGGAGCACCTGGGTTTGGGAGCAGGTGGGGGAGGGGCGTTAAAAGAGCAGAAATTGACAACGTGGTGGGAACATAAGAAGTAAGAGAGGAGTAGGCCATACGGCCCCTCGAGCCTGCTCCGCCATTCAATAAGATCATGGTTGATCATCAACATCAACTCCACTTTCCCGACTGATCTCCATATCCCTTGATTCCCCCAGAGTCCAAACATCTATCTTATCTCAGCCTTGAATATACTCAAAGTCTCAGCCCTCTGGGGCAGAGAATTCCAAATACTCACAACCATCTGAGTGAAGAAATTCTTCCTCATCTCAGTCTTAAGTTGCCTACCCCTTATCCTGAGACTATGTACCCTAGTTCTATACACTCCAGCCAGGGGAAACAACTTCTCAGCATCTACCCTGTCAATCGCCTTCAGAATCTTGTATGTTTCAATGAGATCACCTCTCATTCTTCTAAACTCCAGAGAGTACAGGCCCATTCTACACAATCTCTCATCATAGGACAGCCCTCTCATCCCAGGAATCAATCTAGTGAACCTTCGTTGCACTGCCTCCAAGGCAAGTATATCCTTCCTTATATAAGGAGACCAAAACTGTGCACAGTACTCCAGGTGTGATCTCACCAAGGCCCTGTACAATTGTAGCAAGATTTCCTTTCTCTTATACTCCAACCCCCTTGCAATAAAGGCCAACATGCCATTTGCCTTCCTTATTGCTTGCTGTACCTACATGCTAGCTTTCTGTGTTTCTTGCACGAGGACACCCAAGTCTCTCTGAACACCAATATTTGAAAGTTTCTCACCATTTAAAAAATATTCTGTTTTTCTATTCTTCCTACCAATGTGAATAACCTCACATTTCCCTACATTATACTCCATCTGCCACCTTACTGCCCACTCACTTAGTCGATCTATATCCCTTTGCAGACTCTTTATGTTCTCACAGCTTACTGTCCCACCTAGCTTTGTATCATCAGCAAACTTGGATACATTACACTCGGTCCCTTTATCTAGGTCATTAATATAGATTGTAAATAGCTGAGGCCCCAACACTGATCCTTGCGGCACTCCACTAGTTACAGCCTGCCAACCTGAGAAAGATCCGTTTATCTCTACTCTGTTTTCTGTACGTTAACCAATCCTCTATCCATGCTATTATATTACCATGAGCCAACCCCATGAGCCCTAATCTTGTGTAATAACCTTTATGTGGCATCTTATCGAATGCCTTTTGGAAATCCAAATATACTACATCCATTGGTTCCGTTTTTTCTACCCTGCAAGTTACATCCGCAAAAAGCTCTAATAAATTTGTCAAACACGATTTCCCTTTCATAAAACCATGTTGACTCTGCCTAATTTAAAAAAAAAATTATTTGAAGTTTTAGTGATGTTTTGGGGCTTATAGTATTTATAGGTTTGACAGATCTTCCTGTCAAACTTATGAATGAAACATTCCCTGTTACCATTGGCTCTCCATGGCCCACGTGATCCCAGGGGATGCATCGAACTAACTGCGTCCCTGGGATGTGCAAGCACTGCGTGCCGGCAGTTGAAGGAGACCCAGGATCAGAATCCCATGCGAGCCCACAGCTCAATGGCCGGCACGCTAGGTAAGTGCAGGTCGGGGGCATGCACCCGCGGGAAGCCCCCGACCCAAATTTCTGGGCCATTATGATCACTCTGCCCCAGAGGATTCTTTACTATGAGATTGCTAATTAACCTTGTCTCATTACACAATATACAAGATATAAAATAGCCTGTTCCCTGGTTGGTTCCATGCCATATTGTTCTAGGGAAATGTATTCCATGAATTTGTCCTCCAGACTATCTTTGCCAATTTGATTTGTCCAGTCTATATGAAGATTAAAGTCCCCCAAGCTTATTGCATCACCTTTGTTGCAAACTCCTACTATTTCTTGATTAATATTCTATCCAATGGTATAGCTACTGTTAGGGGGCCTATATGCTACTCCTACCAGTGATTTCTGCCCCTTGTTATTCCTTATCTCCACCCATACTGATTCTACTTCCTGATCTTCTGCGCCGAGATCCTTTCTCTCTACTGTCCATATATCATCCTTTATTATCAGGGCCACTCCCCCTCCTTTTCCATTCTGCCTGGCTTTTCAAAATGTCAAGTACCCTGGAACATTGGCCACCTTGCAGCCATGTCTCTGTAATGGCTATTAGATCAAACCCATTTATCTCTATTTGTGCCACTAGTTTGTCTATCTTGTTACGAATGCTTTGTGCATTCAGATAAAGATTCGGCTCCAACACACCAAATTCCACAATTAATTGCAGTTCGTTAGGCTGAGTGTGAGCAACCCCCTTGGGGGAGGTGGGTTGTTGATATCAATATGTTAGTCACTCAATTACAGCGATATTAGTATGGCTCCTGGAATTTAATTGTGGGTGCACGGGTTTCCCAGGCTCCCTAGAACTCGCCAGTAAAAGCAGAGAGGTGCAGCTTGCAGGTGGCCATACGCGTAACACAGGGTGTACAGGCAGAGGATAAACTTCCTGGACGTGTCTGCACAGAGCGGGATTAAATGGAGTGGACTTCAACAGAGTGTTTTATTTGGGAATTTCGAAAGAGTGGGAATTCGGAGAAGAGGGGGAAGGAGTTGTTGCTTTTTGCCTATACTAATTGTAGTGCTTTGAGTTATAGGTAGATATATAATTTCAGTACCCTTAACTTAATCTAGATCAAGTAAGTAGTCAAGAAATTACACTGTAAACTAAGTTACCTAATTACAACTTTAATTAAATTTAATAGTAATTAGGTAACTTAGTTTACAGTGTAGTTTCTTGACTACTTTCGGTCTATTCGTTCTGTTCTACTCCCAACTCCTGAATCCGTCAAATTTCATGTATGCAGTGTCGACTCATACGGGTCATCATTACGCCCACTCAACCTAATTGTTCGGGAAACCCGGAAATGATATGGTAATACAGTGGCTGGGTTAAAAAGCCACTGACAGACTCGATGCACTTACTTCCAGGTTTCCTGCATGCTACGGAACCCCACCACACCCACCCCCCATCACCACCCCCGACCCCCGCTCCCAGCGTGTTAGCAACTTAAAATCCAGCCCAATATACTTGACTAAATAGTTTAAAACATAGCCTGCAAAACAAAATTATTTATTTGTATTTTTGCATCACAGAATTCCCTGCATTGCTTGCATAGACTTGACATGAATTTAACTTCTGATGTTTCCCATTACCTGTACTTAACTATTGATAAAAAAATAAATGGTTAACGTGCATGAATAATTCTGGGTCTGAGTTTTAACAAATAGAAGTCAGATTTGATTTGCAGTTTTCCAGCATCTATCTTTGGCTCCCTGTGAATGGGTGACTTTCCTTTGTACATAATGATTGAGATAATCCCAGAAATTTGGTTACTTTAATAAGGGAGAGGAATGAAGCTGTCGTGAGAATGCACAGTGAACACTAGGATACTCAGTCTGCTTTGTAAGTGAGGGAAATCTGCAGACCACATACGAGTGAAAGTGGTCTTCCTGATGAGTTAACCCATGAATGTTCTATTGTTTTACACTATGTGGTAGAAATTCATCTCGGGCAGTATCGTGTGGGCTGCCTGTTATACACACCATCTAATATTTAGTTCTATTGAAATCAATGGACTTCCGATAATGGACAGCTGATGCAATACTGCCCATTTGCGCTACCGCCCAAGGTGAATCTTTTACCCCAAGGTATTCCTTTAATGTCAAAAATATGGATATTCCTCACATAATGAAAAAATTCACTACAAATATTTGCATCTTATATAGTCTGAAAAGGATTTGAACCTTTCCCATCACAACATATTTCTATAGATAATTGCCAGTTTGAAAATCCCCTGCACAAAAATTAAGTATTACTTTCACTCATCTACACAAGCTCCAAATGCTTTGGTCTAAAAATTCGTTAGACACCATAAACTGGCAGGGGGGTGGTGAAGCACGATCAACCCATGCCCGTTCAGACTAATGCAGACAGCACGCAAACTTTGTGCTGCCTGATGATTCCCATGAATGTGGCGTTCAGCCTAATGCTGAACACACTGCTAAGTGGCTGAAACTCAGCAGAGGGCCCAAGTGCATGTGAGGCTAGAACCAATTAAAGCTAGCCTGCACTACTGAAAGGCAGTCTGCACCTCTTAAAGTGGAGGTGTATTCGGCCTGCAGCAGCTCATTGAACTGGTTGGGTGCGCAGGAACAACAACTAATGATGGCACAACAGGAGAGAGACCATGCACCAAGGTTCTCGGATGCAGCAATGGAGGCCTTGGTACAGAAGGTGGATAGAAGGAGAAAGGTCCTGTTTCCACAGGGGGCCAGGATGCCCTGCAGGCAAAATCGCAAACGACAATGGGAGTGGATAGCCACAGCTGTCAATGCCAGCAGTGTAGTCCCGAGGACCTGGATGCAGTGCAGGAAGAAGTTTAATGACCTCACACAAATGATCAAGGTCAGTGAATTCATCTTTAAATGCCATATCCCACCATTTGCACCACTAGCCTCACAAATTGCTCAATGTACCACATCCCCATCACTCATCTACCAACAATCTCTATCAAACACAACTCATACCTCACATTCATAGCTTCACCTCACCCTCACATACTTACCACTGCTGCAAGCCTCACACCCACATCTCATTCTGTCAGCTATTCAAACATTAAAGGCACATTACCCAAACACATTGCACCGCACTCACTGACACACCACTTTCTTTTGCAGAACATGGTGGCTCACAATTGGAACCAGCAGGAGCTACCAGATGGAGCACAGGTGCGCCTGCATAATCTCACCCCCATGGAGGAGACAGCGCTGGCCATTCTTGGGAGGGCAATCGCTGAGCCTGTGGCCAGCAGCAGGGCTGAAGCAATCCAAGATGACAGTGTCCTCATACGTAATCCTCCTTCTCACATGCCACTTCCCCCTCATCCTACAATCTCTTCTGATTTACAAGCTGCAGATGGTGTAAGCATGCACCTCTTGCTTTACTCCTTCCCTCACCATAACATTACCCTTGTGTGTTTCTCCTTTTCAGATAGCCAAGAAATTCAACCTGGCTATGCACTGGTGGAGGAGCAGGAAGACAATGATTATGAAGTCAAAACATCACTTGATTTCACATTCCCAGCCATCAGCATAGATACTGACACTTTGTGTACTTTAGAGGATAGGGTAGAGGCGGGATCTGTGTGTGGTGAGACACCGAGCCCGAACGGCCTGCAGCCAGGGCAGGGGGAAAGGCTAGCACAGGTGCCAGCTCCCCGAGAGCAAGGTCACACACAAGTTCTGCTGCACAGGACTCAGATGAGGACTTTGATGGGATGGCTTACTGATGGGTATGCACAACAAAATGCTTGGTGCATTGGCAGGCCTGCCAGAAAGTCTGAGTGCAATGTCAAGGGGCATGGAGGAGTCCAGGTCCAACCTTGCACAGGGCTTTGTGCAGAGCTTGGAGCCCATCCTTTCCAGCATGGAAGTGATGGGCAACTCCGTTAGAGCACTTGCGGATCCAACTATGATGCAGAGTCTGATGGCCGATGTCTCAGCTTCCATTGTAGCACAAGCAGAAGCCACCCAATGCCTGAGTGCTGCAGTGGAAGCTCAGACTTCTGTCATGCAAGCTCAGACTGCTCCCACGCTGGCTCAGCTTGCTGCCACGCAAGCTCAGACGTCTGCCATCATGTCTGTGTTTACCAGTGTTGAAAGGGGTATGCAGGGTGTCACAGCAGTCCAGTAATCTGTTCTCCAACAGATGACTAGGAATACTGAGGTGCCACCCGGTGGAATGGCTTACAGAGGATTACATAGGATATACAGCACAGAAACAGGCCATTCGGCCCAACCAGTCCATGCCGGCATTTATGCTCGACTTGAGCCTCCTCCCATCTTTCCTCATCTAACTCTATTGGCATAACCCTCTTCTCTTCTTCCTCATATGCTTGTCTAACCTCCCCTTAAATGCATCTATACTATTCGCTTCAACCACTCGCTGTGGTAGTGAGTTCCACATTCTCACCACTCTCTGGGTAAAGAAGTTTCTTCTGAATTACTATTTGATTTCTTGGTGACTATCTTATATTGATGGCTTCTAATTTTGCTCTTCCCCACAAGTGGAAACACTTTCTCTGTCTGCTCTATCAAAACCTTTCATAATTTTATAGCCCTCTAATAGGTCACCCTTCAGCCTTCTCTATTCAAGAGAAAGGAGACCCAGCCTATTCATCCTTTCCTAATAGGTATAACCACATATTTCTGGTATCATCCTTGTAAATCTTTTTTGCACTTTCTCCCTTGCCTCTATATCCTTTCTATAATATGGCAACCAGAATTGTACACAGTACTCCAAGTGTGGTCTAACCAAGGTTCGACACAAGTTCAGCAAAATTTCTCTACTTTTCAATTCTATCCCTCCAGAAATAAACCCTAGAACTTGGTTTGCATTTTTATGGCCCTATTTACCCTCATTGTTACTTTTAGTGATTTGTGTATTTGTACTCCGAGATACCTTTGCTTTTCTACCCCATTTAAATTCTTATCGTCCAAGTAATACGTGACTTTCTTATATTTCTTACCAAAATGTAATACCTAACATTTATCTATGTTGAAATTCATTTTCCAATTATATGTCCATTCTGCAAGTTTATTAATGTCTTCTTGTAATTTGTTGCAGTCCTCCTCAGTATTGACTACCGCTCCCCCCGCCCAACACCAATTTGGTGTCATCCGCAAATCTGGAAATTGTATTTTGAATCCAAAGTCTAAATCATTAATATAAATTGTGAACAACATTGGCCCCAGCACTGATCCTTGTGGGACCCCACTTTCCACCTTCTGCCATTTCTGAATAGCTACCCTTTACCCCTACTCTCTGCTTTCTGTCTTTCAGCCAGCTAGCTATCCATTTCTGCTACTTGTCCCCTGACTCCAGATTCTGTGACCTTATTCATTAGTCTATTATATGGTATCTTATCAAAGGCCTTTTTGAAATCTAGGTAAATTACATCTACTGCATTACCCTTGTCTACTCTCTCTGTTACCCCTTCAAAGGATTTAATGAGATTGGTCAAGCAAGACTTTTGAAATCCATGCTGACTATTCATTATTATACTTTTGATTTCTAGATGTTCTTCTATTTTCTTCTTTAGTTGCGATTCCATTATTTTTCCTACCACCAATGTTAAGCTGACTGGTCTATAGATTCCTGGACATGTCCTATCACCCTTCTTATATATAGGTATTAGGTTAGCTATCCACCAGTCCTCTGGCACTACACCTTTTTCTAACGAATTATTAAATATATGTAAAATACCGCTACTATCTCTTCCCTAGAATCCTTTAAAATGTGTGGATGTAATCCATCTGGACCAGGGGTTTTGTCCTCTTTCAGTTTGATTAGTTTATTTAATATTTCTCCTCTGTGGCTGTGGCTCTGTGGAGCCCAAACCTGCTGCCCTATCTCAGGATGACAGCATTCGTCCTCCCACCACTGTCACTCCGCCAGTACCCTTGATGTTGTCTGTCTGCCAGCCAGCTGAGACTGCTGCCACCCATGCCAAGGTGGTACAGTCCGCATTTGGCCCTTCTAGGCCCAAAGCTGCTCGAGGTCATCCTGCAAGGCCATCTGCAGTCTCCCCCACTGAAAGTCAGCAGCCCGTCACCCGACATATTGCAGCCACTGGGGTAGCACTTCGTAGGAGCACTAGGACAGGCAGAGGCCTGAAGAAAATCACTAAGGGAATGCACAAAGATGATTAGTTGACTTTGTTATGTAATATTAGATGGATTGATGTATAACTTTGGATTCGAGTGTTTCTTTAGTGATAGACGATCATACAAACACTCGGCCCTTCGAGCCTGCTCCGCCATTCAATAAGATCATGGTTGATCTGATTACTTCACATTCCCGCCTACCCCCGATAACCTTTCACCCCCTTGCTCACCAAGAATTTATCTATCTCTGCCTTAAAAATATTTAAAGACTCTGCTTTCACCACCCTCTGTGGAAGAGAGTTCCAAAGACTCACGACTCTCTGAGAAAAAAAATTCTCCTCATCACTGTCTTAAATGGGCAACCCCTTGTTTTAAACAGTGACCCATAGTTCTAGATTCTCCAACAAGTATGATGGCTTTTATTTCAGCACTGTGGCCAAGAGGACGCTGTGATGGTCAGTAATAGAGGGAAGGGAAGGTGAATGGGAAATTGGGGTTGCGTTCACTGGTACCGCAGTCAGATGAGTCGATCACAGACAGCCCGGGCATAAATGGACAGTCTGGGTTGTCTCCTCCCTCCCTCTTCCTTCTCTTCCACTTCCTCCTCTTCTTCTTTCCTCTCCTCTTCCTCATCCTCCTCCTGAGCTGGTCACCGTATGCCTGGTGTCAAGGGCTTTGCCATTACGGTGGTGAGGTTGTGGAGCTTGCAGCAGACCACGGTCAATCTTGAAAAGTGCACTGGTGAGTACATACAGGGCTCCTGAGCGGTCTAGGCAGCAAAAGCTTTATTTATGAACACCAATGATCTGCTCTATCATTTTATGGCTTTCATTGTATGCATGCTGCCCACATTGGTTGGATTTAGTTGCAGAGATATGAGGCCAGGTGGTCAGAGGATAGCCCTTGTCTCCCAATAGCCACCCTTTGGTTTGTTGTGGTCTGAGGGAACAATGGACTGGCACAGAATAAAAACATCATGCCTGCTGCCAGGATACCGGGCATTCACCATCATGATGTGCTAAGCATGGTCGCACACCAACTGCATGTGGGAATGGCAGCATAGTGGTCAGGTTACTGGATTAGTAATCCAGAAGCTTGGACGAATAAACCGGAGACATGGGGCTCAGTTTTAACTCAGCCGTCAGGCAGGATTTGAGGCGTATGTGGGGTTAAAATCGCAAAACCTGGGGGTCGGGACCCCCGCGGATGGGTCCCGACACCTAGCCATTTTAACCCAGGCGTGTCTGATGGTCCCGAATCAGTCCCGCCTGCAACAGGCCTTTATAAATCATTTTAACAGGCCCTTGCTTGTTTAACCCTTTTCCCACGTAAAACACGCCTGGTGGGGATCACGCCTGTGAAACCTGGCGGGAGCACTATTGGCTTGCTGACTATCAGCTGCAGGTCAACCATTAAAGAGGATATTTGAACAGTCATCATTTGCAGGTGGCAGGACTTTGTTGTCTCAGGCCTGGGGCAACTTTTAGCAGGCTTAACCACACCTGTGGAAGGTTGGAGCATCACAAACTTCTCCAGTGTGACCTCCTGCGAAACCCCTCTCGCTACCCTCACTCAGCGCTTCCTCAACTGAGGCATCTACCAGATGCATGGGAGGCCTTTTTTTCCTTCCATTCTTGGCATTAGAGGACCTCCAGCCCCATTCGCGAAATGACACATGCCACAACTGCAGCAATTGCCATCAGATTTTTCATGCAAAACAAACAACTGATGGCATTTTAACAAAATACACAACATTTCACCCAAGTGACTACCCTTGTGACTATTTGTGCCTTATTTTCCTCTTACGCATGCTGCTACGTAGTGGTTCCCCTGTGGCTTCAGCAGATGTGGAGGCCCCTTGCTCACTTTCCTGTTGCTCCTGTCTCAACACCTTTGGTGGGCGTCCTCTGGGGTGGCAAGCCTGTGAGGGCTCGGCAACAGTCTGCTGCTCCTGCGGCTGTGCAGGGGTTGAGACGTCTATCTCAGTTGGGTGTGGACACCGGCGGGGCTCTGACCAAGGGCGCTGCAGTGGCATGGAAGTGTGAGCACTTGGAGAGGAGCCCCCAATTCCTAGAGGTCTGCCACCAACCTCGCTCTCATGGGTCATGTAATGTATATACCTTTAAGGGGGGGAACTATCTTTTACAGCTCATGTATACTGCAGTACCGGCAGTGACCACACCTGTATATAACACTGAGTAGTAATCTGTAAAGAGCAGTTCCACTGTGAGCCACGTTGAGTAAACACCTGTTGTACCATTTCTCCTGCAGTCTGTGTCTTATTATACACGGACACAACATTGGCGACAAGGCAAGTTCGAACCTACCTGCAACTCTGCATCACCTCCCGGGGATTTGTTCCTGGAGATCAGTGGATTGGAGGTCAAGGCCAGAGACTCGGGTGTCGACCACGGGCAACCGCCCAGTCATCCAGCAGAGACTCAAGAATTGCGGGCGAGGCTGTCGAGAGCCAGGCTTGGCTTTCCAGTTGAGGCGGTCCAGCGAAACGGGCTGGCAACAGGTAGTGCGCAGAACCTTCCCGGACAGCGGCGGGCTAGAGCCCGATCGAGCGGCACAGCAAAGGGCCGAGCAGCGTCGATGGGGGAGAGAGAGAGAGAGGGCAGAGCGCACAGGGCGCAGCCGGTGTTCAGGGGCCAAGCAGATTCGAAGAGAGGGAGAGAGAGAGAGGGCAGAGCGCATAGGGAGCAGCCGGTGTTCAGGGGCCGAGCAGCTTCGGGGTGAGGCAGAGAGAGACGCACAGAAACCTGCGAGGTGCCGCCATTGCCACGAGGACCGCCGAGAGCGGCGTTGGCAGCAGCGCAGGAGAAGCGCGCGAAAGCTACAGGGTGCCGCCATTGCCACGAGAACCGCCGGGAGCAGCGTTGGCAGCAGCGGGGGAGGAAGGAAAGTGCGGGAGATGCCATTTTAAGTCATTGGGAGATGCCATTTTAAACCACACCCAAATGCCGAACAGTGGCAGTATCACCGCATTTGACAATGAAGTCGAAAATTGGACTACATATGTCGAACGAATAGAGGTGTACTGCAAGGCAAATGAGGTGTCAGATGACAAGAAAGCGTCGGTATTGTTATATTTAATGGGTGCAAAGACGTATGGTTTATTACGAAATCTAGTAACCCCAACGAAGCCAATGGAAAAAGGTTTGCAGACATAGTAACGACACTACAGGAACATTTAAACCCCACACCACTGCTGATAGCAGAAAGATTCAAGTTTCACAAATGGAACCAGCATAAGGATGAAAGCAATGCTGATTATTTAACAGAACTGCGCAAACTATCGAAACACTGCCAGTTTGGAGCGGGACTGGCAGATACCTTAAGGGACACGTTTGTGTGTGGGCTTCAAAGTGAAGGAACCCAGAAATGGCTTTTATCTGAAAAGGACCTTACACTGGAAAAGGCTTTCAGCATTGCGGTATCATATGAAGCAGCAGCACAGGGCGCTGCAGAGATACAACAGAGACCGCAAGAATATGGCACAAACGAAATGTCATGTGGAACAGAGAAGTGCTATCGCTGCGGCAGAACAACACACGACCAGAATGATTGCTGGTTCAAAGACAAAGTGTGCAGACAGTGTGGAAAAGTAGGACACATAGCACGAGTCTGCAGGTCGGGAAAGAAAACCAGCAATAAGAAATCTCCAAAAGAAAAGTACAAGAAGGTACATAAGATGACGGAGAATAGTTCAGACGAACAAAAGAGTGATACCGACTCCAAAAGCAGGGAACTGAGTTGTCTGAAACTAAATAATGTGATCACAAAGGAGGATCACCGAACCATTTGGGTCACTCTCAAGATAGCAGGAGTCCAGGTAAAGATGGAATTGGACACAGGATCAGCCCTAACAGTCATAAACCGATGGGACTACGAGCGGCTATTCTCACACATACCCTTGAGAGACACAAAAATTATTTTGAAGACGTACACGGGCCAAAAAGTCTACCCCAAAGGAAAAATAAGGGTGACCGTTATATATAACGGTAAGGAAACACCAAAATTAGACCTGTATGTATTGCAAGATGGAGGACCACCATTACTGGGACGTGAATGGATCCGGAAAATACAACTGGATTGGCATTCCATACAGGCACTGACTGTGGATGACAAAAAGGATACATAGATACATAGATACATAGAAGATAGGAGCAGGAGTAGGCCATTCGGCCCTTCGTGCCTGCTCCGCCATTTAATGAGATCATGGCTGATCCTTTAATTCAGTATCCCGTCCCCGCCTTCTCTCCGTAACCCTTAACCCCTTTTGCCCGTAGAAATATATCTAATTCCCTCTTAAATATATTTAATGAGCTGGCATACACTGCCCTCTGTGGCAATGAGTTCCACAGGTTCACCACTCTCTGAGTGAAGAAATTCCCCCTCATCTCTGTCCTAAATGGTTTAGCCCTTATCCTTAAATTATGTCCTCTAGTTCTGTTCTCACCCGCCAAGGGAAACATTCCTTCTGCATCCAGTCTGTCTAGACCTGTCAGAATTTTATACACTTCTATGAGGTCCCCTCTCAATCTTCTAAACTCCAGTGTGTACATCCCTAAACTACATAGTCTCTCCTCATAGGTCATTCCCGCCATTCCTGGTATCAGCCTGGTGAATCGCCGCTGCACCCCCTCCATGGCAAGAACATCCTTCCTCAGATGAGGCGACCAAAACTGTACACAGTACTCGAGGTGTGGTCTCACCAGTGCCCTGTACAGCTGCAGCAAGGTATCCCTGTTCCTGTATTCTAACCCTTTTGCTATGAAGGCCAGCATACCGTTTGCCTTCTTGACCGCCTGTTGCACCTGCATGCTCGCCTTCAGTGACTGGTGTACAAGAACACCCAGGTCTCTCTGTACTTCCCCCTCTCCCAATCTATTGCCATTTAAATAATAATTTGCCCTCCCGTTCCTGCACCCAAGGTGGATAACTTCGCACTTGTCCACATTATAGTGCATCTGCCATTTATCCGCCCAATCGCCCAGTCTGTCCAAATCGCTCTGGAGCTTCCTGGTCTCTTCCTCTGAGCCCACCCCCCCTCCTAGTTTAGTGTCGTCTGCAAATTTGGAAATGCTGCATCCGACTCCCTGATCCAGGTCATTAATGTAAATTGTGAACAGCTGGGGGCCCAGGACAGATCCCTGTGGTACCCCACTTGTTACTGCCTGCCATTCAGAAAATGAGCCGTTTATTCCAACTCTCTGTTTTCTATCTGACAGCCAGTTCCCTATCCACGCCAAAACTTTCCCCTTTATCCCATGAGCCTCAATTTTCCATGCTAATCTTTTATGTGGGACCTTATCGAAGGCCTTTTGGAAGTCCAGGTACACCACATCTACTGGCTCTCCCCCATCTATTCTACCAGTTACTCCCTCAAAAAATTCCAATAGATTAGTCAAGCACGATTTACCCTTTGTAAATCCATGTTGACTCTGTCCTATCCTGTCCCCATTTGCTAAGTGCTCCGCTATTTCATCCTTAATGATGGACTCCAGCATTTTGCCCACAACTGATGTAAGGCTTACAGGTCTGTAATTACCTGCTTTTTCCCTACCCCCCTTTTTGAATAGTGGGGTAACGTTAGCTACCCTCCAATCCATCGGCACTGTTCCCGAGTCTAATGAATTCTGAAAAATCATCCTTAGTGCATCCGCTATCTCTAGGGCCACCTCCTTCAGTACCCTAGGATGCATGTTATCAGGCCCTGGGGATTTGTCCACCTTCAATCCCTTTAGCTTCCTTAACACCATATCCTTAGAGATATTGATTTGCGTCAGTTCCTCCTTTGCCAATGTCCCTATTTTTCCCGATATCCCAGGGAGGTTTTTTGTGTCTTCCTTCGTAAAGACTGACCCAAAGTATGCATTTAGTTGATCTGCCATTTCCTTATTTCCCATTATATATTCCCCCGTATCTGACTGCAATGGACCAACTTTGGTTTTCACCAGTCTTTTCCTTTTGATATACTTATAAAAGCTTTTGGAGTTAGTTTTTATATTTTCCGCCAGCTTGTTTTCGTAAGCTATTTTGCCCCTCTTGATTATGCCCTTTGCCCTCCTTTGCTCTATCTTAAACTGTTCCCAATCTTCCGCTCTGGCGCTTTTTTTGGCTATTTTATACGCCCTATCTTTGGATTTTATGCTGTCTCTAATTTCCCCTGTTATCCACGGTTGAGTCACCTTTTTAGATTTCCTTTTATGCCAGATTGGTATAAACAATTTTTGCAATTTTGTCATTCTATCTTTAAATGTTTGCCATTGTTTATCTACCTCCAGTCCTCCCAGGAACGTTGTCCAATCAGACCTACTCAGTTCCCGTCTCATGGCATCATAATTCCCCTTGTTTAAATTCAGGACCTTAGTCTCTGAGTCAATTTCTTCGCTCTCCATTTCGAGTGAGAAATCGATCATGTTATGATCGCTCTGACCCAAGGGTCCCCGTACAACAAGATTACTGATTAGTCCCTTCTCATTGCACAGTACCCAGTCCAATATAGCCTGTTCCCGAGTTGGTTCCTCGACATATTGATCCAGATAACCATCCCTCAAACACTCAAGGAATTCCTCCTCCTCATTATTTTTACTGATTAGGCTAGTCCAATCTATATGTAAGTTAAAGTCACCTATGATGACAGCTGTGCTCTTATTGCACGCTTCTCTAATTTCCCTCGTGATGCCCTCCCTAACCTCTATTTTACTATTTGGAGGCCTATATACCACTCCTATTAATGTTTTTCGCCCCTCGCTATTTCTTAGCTCCACCCATATAGATTCTGTATTAACTGAGTTAATATCCTTCCTTTCAATTGCATTTATCCCCTCTTTTACTAGCAATGCTACCCCTCCTCCCTTTCTTTTTTGTCGATCCTTCCTAAATACTGAATACCCCTGTATGTTAAGCTCCCAGCCCTGCTCACCCTGCAACCATGTTTCCGTAATCCCAATTAGATCATAATTATTAACCTCTATTTCCACAGCTAATTCATCTACCTTGTTCCTGATGCTTCTCGCATTAAGGTATAAAACCCTCAGGCTTTTTTTATGCTCACAATTTTTATGAATTAGTTTGGCCCTTCGTTTTTTGTTCCTCACCCTTTTACCATTTATTTCTGTCTGCCTTTCACTTTCCTCTATTTCACTACATAGGTTTCTAGCCCCCTGCCATACTAGTTTAAATGCTCCCGAACTGCTTTATCAAAAATTACCCCGAGAACATCAGTTCCATCTCTGCACAGGTGTAGACCGTCCCTTTTGTATAGGTCACACCTACCACAAAACTGGTTCCAATGCCTCAAAAATTTAAAACCCTCCCTCTTACACCACTGCTCAAGCCACGTATTTAGCCTAACTATCCTGTTCTCTGTACTCTTACTAGCACGTGGCACTGGTAGTAATCCAGAGATTACTACCTTCGAGGTCCTACTTTTTAGCTTGGGTGACTGTCAAAGATCCTAACTGACGCGAAAGAAGTGTTCCAGCAAGGACTCGGAACACTAAAAGGCATGACAGCGATGATTAATATTGAAGAAAACGCAAGGCCAAAATTTTTTAAGGCCAGACCGGTACCTTATGCGATCCGCCCAGCCGTCGAAGCAGAGCTGGAGAGTCTGGAACATTCAGGTGTACTGTCCAAGGTAGACTGGAGCGAGTGGGCTACAGCCATCGTCCCTGTGATGAAAAAGTCATTGAGCAGCACGCCTGGGGAACCAAGGAAGGTTCGCATCTGTGGGGACTTAAGGAAACAGTGAACCCGATCCTTCACACCGTACAATATCCACTTCCGCGGATTGAAGATATTTTTGCCTCGCTATCTGGAGGAAAATGCTTCACTAAGATTGATCTGGCCCAGGCGTATCTGCAAATGGATGTAGAAGAAGCATCAAAAAAATACCTCACAATCAACACCCATAAAGGACTCTACCAATACAACCGGCTGGTATTCGGGGTAGCATCAGGTCCGGCTATTTGGCAGAGGGCAATGGAACAAGTCCTGCAAGGGATCCCAGGGACCCAGTGTTATTTGGACGACATCCTGGTCACGGACGAAAATGACAGTGATCATCTTGCCAACCTGGAGCAGGTGCTCACTAGATTACAGGAATATGGGCTCTGAGCTAACCGCCCCAAATGCGAGTTTTTTAGAAAACAGATCTCGTATTGTGGCCACGTTATTGATAAAGAGGGGTTACATAAGTCCCCAGAGAAGATTGAGACAGTAGTCAAGGCTCCAGCACCGGAAAATGTGTCACAACTGAGGTCGTTCCTCGGGCTGGTAAACTACTACCATAAGTTCTTGCCAAATTTGTCTACAATACTACACCCACTGAACACCCTACTGCAAACTGGGGTGCCATGGAATTGGAGTGACGAATGTAGACGAGCTTTCCAGAAGAGGAAAACACTAATCACATCGAAAGAGGTATTGGCCCATTACAACCCGGCATTACCAATTCGGTTGGCATGTGATGCGTCACCCTACGGCATTGGAGTGGTGCTGTCGCACAAATTCTCGGACGGCTCAGAGAGGCCAATAGCCTTCGCGTCACGATCACTAACCTCAGCCGAGCGTAACTACGCCCAGATTGACAGGGAGGCCCTCAGCCTAGTGTGGGGAGTGAAAAAGTTCAATCAATATCTGCATGGGCAGAAATTCACCTTGCTGACTGATCACCAGCCTCTTGTCTCCATTTTACATCTGAAGAAGGGCGTTCCGGTGATGACTGTGCAATGACGACAAAGATGATCACTTTTTCTAGGGGTGCACCACTATGAGGTTGAATATAAGGGTACGAAACAGCATGGAAATGCTGATGGGCTATCACGCCTGCCACTGCCTACTGCGGAGGAAGCACCAGCAGTGGATCCTGTCAAAATATTCCATTCGACTATAGTTGAATACCTACCGGTAACTAACGCTTGTATCGAAAAGGAAACAGGAAATGACCCGACACTGTCTCGGGTATATGATTTGACGGAGAAGGGATGGCCAGCGACTCACTGTTGCCAGCATTCTGGACAAGGAGAGAACAGCTGTCAGTGTGCCGGGGGACCTTGATGTGTGGATCCCGAGTTGTAATTCCACCCAAGTTAAGGGATAGAGTGCTTAATGAGCTTCATGAGGGTCATCTGGCAGGGGTAAAAATGAAAAGCCTAGCCAGGGCTTATGTGTGGTGGCCGGGAATCGATAAACAAATCGAGGACCTGACCAAGAGCTGCTCAGGACGCCAGAAAGTCCAAAATGCACCACCACATGCCCTTCTACACCCATGGGAGTGGTCCTCATCTCCATGGCAACAGGTGCATATTGATTTTGCTGGTCCATTCATGGACTCAATGTTTTTAATAGCCGTGGGTGCGCACTCGAAATGGCCTGAGGTCATCAAAATGTCCTCCACCACCACGGAGAAAACTATTGCAGTCCTACAGACCATTTTTGCCAGGAATGGCTTGCCAGAACAGATTTGCTCCGACAACGGACCACAGTTTGCGTCTGAAGAGTTCCGGAGGTTCTTGAAAAGAATGGGGTAAGGCATTACACATCCGCCCCGTATCATGCAGCCACAAATGGATTGGCTGAGAGGTTCGTACAAACCTTTAAGAAGGTAATAAAGGCTATGTACAATGACAACATTCCGCTGCAGCACAAGGTGGACAATTTCCTGTTCGCCTATCAGAATGCGACACATGCAGTCACCAACCAGGCCTCAGCCATGATGTTCTTTAACCAAAGGTTAAGATCGCGCCTGGATTTGCTCAGACCAAATGTACGAAGAGATGTTGAGAGTAAGCAATTCCAGCACATCCATAAGAAGCCAACAAGGAGCTTCAATGTAGGGCAACCAGTCTTGGCCCGCGACTACCGAACAGAAAAATGGCAGCTAGGAACGATATGCACACGGCAGGGCCCACTAATGTACACAGTGGACGTTGGGGAGAGCATCGTGAGATGCTATGCTGACCAGATCCTAGAGTCACAGGAACAAGTCAACCCCATGCCTCACCCATACGCACCTGGTGATGAACCCGATGTAGAGGTCGCATCTACCCCAGAAACAGTAGCATCGGAAGCTGATGAACCAACCGACGACAGGGGGCCAGAATCGCCTCCGCACCAAGAGCAAGACACTCGGGAAAGGCGCTATCCAGAAAGGATCAGGAAGCCTCCCCAAAGACTGAATATATAAATAGACTATTTTCAGCTAATGTTGCATGTTAAAAGTGTTAATTGTAATTAGTTTGATATTTAATTGTTAAATGAATGTTATGGTACTGTTAATCTAAAAAGGGGAGGAATTGTAATGTATATACCTTTAAGGGGGGAACTATCTTTTACAGCTCATGTATACTGCAGTACCGGCAGTGACCACACCTGTGTATAACACTGAGTAGTAATCTGTACAGAGCAGTTCCACTGTGAGCCACGTTGAGTAAGCACCTGTTTTACCGTTTCTCCTGCAGTCTGTGTCTCATTATACACGGACACAACAGGTCAGGTCCCCCTCAGTGCCTGCAAGTGGCTTGAGAGTGCCTTGCTGCGCATCAGGGGTCCATGGGGACCCGTATCTGCAATGGCAGTCCTACTCAGAAGGACTTCCATGAAGGTTTGGTTTCTCTGTTCAATAGATGTCCATCACTCCTCAAGAGATGTCATTCTATTCTGAACACTCACCATGTTTTCCATACCCTGGCGACTAACATCCTCCATGGCCGTAGCCCTCCGCTCCTCTACCGTTGCCCTCCTCTCCTCTACCGTAGCCATCCTCTCCTCTACGGTAGCCAGCCTTACCAAGGAGGCAGCAATCATTTCCACATAGGTAGCCATCCTTTCCGTGTTGATGCGTTCATGCGCCACTGACTCCACAAAGGCTCTGCTCATGTTCGCTATGGACTCCTCCATTCGCTCCACAATCGCAGCGACCCTGGAGACAAAGCCTGCCAGAGACTCCTGCATCTTTGCATGGAGTTCCATCACCTCTGAACTTACGGATGGACCCAGAGGCAGAGGGTCGACATACAGCTGAGCCGAGCTGGCAGAGTCCTGCGCCCTCCGACGAGGACTCTCCACTGCTGTCCCTGTCCCCACAATTTGCTGATGCTCACTTGTGACCAGGTGACAACTCTACTCTATGTCCTGAAGGTCCTACCGAGGTGTGAGTGTCTGCGCTGGTGCTGGGTGCGCTTATTTCTGCTGCCACTGTGCCCTCAGAGGTTGCAGATTCCTCTGAGGAGTCTGGCATCTCAGGTTCTTCCTCCTGCACAGTGGGGACGGGGGCTCTCGATGGTTCTGTGGGGGAGTCAAGGAAAAAGTTAGAGATGTGATGCCAAGGTTACATGAACATTGCATTTTGCAGATGATCATAAGTCCATATGATGTAGCTTCAGAATCATTATCAGCAACTCATGCAATGCCAATGAGAGAGATGGAAAACTATTCTGTCACCAGCTTCCGGGGATGCACCTGTCTGTCCTTCCCCAACTTTCGCATCTCTGTCAGCCCCAACAATCTCCAGGACGGTTTCCTCCCAGGTGGTGAGCTGGGCTAATGAGGGCGGCCCTCCTCATGTCCTAGCTCGCTCTCTCCTGTTGTGAGCTCTTTTATCCTGCAATGAGGGAGACAAGTGGAGGTTGAGTGAGAATGAAGGAGTGAGTGTAGAGATTGCATAGCATAGATACTTAGAAGGAGACAAAGATGGAGGGAGGTTGCAAGACCAAGGGCCCTCCCTGTGTGCAGTCAGTTGTGTTCAAAGCATCAGAGTGAGAGGAAGTGTGAGGGCTGCATGATGGAATAGTTATGTGAATGTGAGCATAGAGAGAGAGGGAATGGGTAAGGGTGCATGGATGTGAGTGTCAAGTGGGATGTGGAGGAAGAGATTGCTAAAGCTGAGTGCTGGTGAGGAAAGGCAATGGGGATCAGATTGAGGGTGATGGAAACTTCATACAGTACTTACTTTTCCAGTGCAATGAAGGTCATGGAATCTTTTCCTGCACTGCATCCAGGTGCGCCGTGTGAGCCCCAAGGAGTTGACTTCCCCAGCCACCTGTAGCCACACAGCCTTTGTCTGACTGGGAGGCCTCTTCCTCCCTGAAGAAGGGAACAGGACCTCCCTGTGGGCCCTAGCACCATCCAGCAATGCCTGGAGTGAAGCCTCATCAAATTTTGGGGCAGCTCTTGCCCTCGCGCTGGCCGTTGCTCCTGCAGCCTCCTGTGCCATCTCAATGGTAAAGTTTGGAAGCCTGCAGAAGAAGCAAGGCTTGCTGTCGACCTTAAAAGCAGCTGCATGATGACATCATAATCTGTGACTTTCTGACTGGAAATACTCAATTGCCAAGGCTCCCACACATTGGAAATCAATTGGCCAATTGAGTTAAAATTGCATCAATCTCACAGACCCATTTAGATTCGTGTGGGAAACACGAAATTCGGGGAACCTGACAATTCCCCGCACCTGAGTTAAAATCGACCACATGAGTTCAAATCCCACCATGGCAGCAGAGGAATTTAAATTCAGCTAATTAAATAAATCTGGAATAAAAAGCTAGTATCAGTAATGGTGCACATGAAACTATCGGATTGTTGTAAAAATCCATCTGGTTAACAAATGTCCTTTAGGGAAGGAAATCTGCTATCTTTACCTAGTCTGGTTGACTCATAACTGCCCTCTGAAATGACCTAGCAAGTCACTCAGTTGTAACAAACCATGACGAAAAGCAATAATAAAAATAAAACCGAATGGATCACCCGGCATCGAACTTAGCACTGGCTTTGGGCACAAAAATGGCACAGTCAACCCTACAAAGTCCTCCTCACTAATATCAGCCTGACATAGTCATACCCAGCCTATATCCCAAACTCCACCATCACCATCCCTGGGTATATCCTGTTCCACCAGCAGGACAGACCCACTAGAGGTGGGGGCACAGTGGTATACAGTTGGGAAGGAGTGGCCCTGGGAGTCCTCAATATTGATTCCAGACCCCATGAAGTCTCATGGCGTCAGGTCAAGCATGGGCAAGGAAACCTCCTGCTGATTACCACCTACCACCCTCTCTCAGCTGATCAGTACTCCTCCATGTTGAACACCATTTGGAAGAAGCACTGAGAGTAGCAAGGGCACAGAATGTACGCTGGGTGGGGGACTTCAATGTCCATCACCAAGCGTGGCTCAGTGTCACCACTGCTGGCTGAGCCCTGAAGGACATAATTGCTAGAATTGGCCGACGGAAGGTGGTGAGAGAACCAACACGAAGGGAAAAACGTACTTGACCTCGTCCTCACCAATCAACCTGTCACGGATGCATCTGTCCATGACAGCATTGGTAGCAGTGACGACCACACAGTCCTTGTGGAGACGAAGTCAAGTCTTCACCCTGAGGACACCCTCCATCGTGTTGTGTGGCACTACTACCATGTTAAATGGGATTGATTCAGAACAGATCTAGCAGCTCAAAACTGGGCATCCATTAGGCACTGTTGGCCATCAGCAGCAGCAGAATTGCATTGCACCACAGTCTGTAACCTCATGGCCCAGCATATCCCTCACTCTACCATTACCATCAAGCCAGGGGACCAACCCTGGTTCAGTGCAGAAGAGCATGCCAGGAGCAGCGCCAGGCGTACATAAAAAATGAGGTGCCAACCTGGGGAATCTGCAACACAGGACTACATGCATGCTAAACAGCAGAAGCATCTTGCTATAGACAGAGCTAAGCGATCCCACAATCAACAGATCAGATCAAAGCTCTGCAGTCCTGCCACATCCAGTCGTGGATTGGTGGACAATTAAACAACTAACGGGAGGAGGAGGCTCCAAGAATATCCCATCCTCAATGATGGTGGAGCCCAGCACGTGCGTGCAAAAGATAAGGCTGAAGCGTTTGCAACCATCTTCAGCCAGAAGTGCCCATTGGATGAATCCATATTAGCCTCCTCCTGAGGTCCCCACAATCACAGAAACCAGTCTTCAGCCAATTCGATTCACTCCACGTGATATCAAGAAACAACTGAGCGCACTGGATACAGCAAAGGCTATGGGCCCCGACAACATCCCGGCTGTCGCGCTAAAGACTTGTGCTCCAGAACTAGCTGCACCTCTAGCCAAGCCATTCCAGTACAGCTACAACGCTGGCATCTACCCGACAATGTGGAAAACTGCCCAAGTATGTCCTGTCAACAAAAAGCAGGACAATTCCAATCCGGCCAATTACCGCCCCATCAGTCGACTCTCAATCATCAGCAAAGTGCTATCAAGTGGCACCTGCTCACCAAAACTCAGTTTGGGTTCCACCAGGACCACTCGGCTCCAGACCTCATTACAGCCTTGATCTAAACATGGACAAAAGAGCTGAATTCCACAGGTGAGATGAGAGTGACTGCCCTTGACATCAAGGCAGCATTTGACCAAGTGTAGCATCTAGAAGCCCGAGTAAAATTGAAGTCAAAGTGAATCAGGAGGAAAACGCTCCATTGGCTGGAGTCATACCTAGCACAAAGAAAGGTGATTGTTGTTGTTGGAGGTCAATCATCTCAGCCCCAGGACATCGGTGCAGGAGTTCCTCAGGGCAGTGTCCTAGGCCCAGCCATCTTCAGCTGCTTCATCAATGACCTTCCCTCCATCATAAGGTCAGAAGTGGGGTCATTCGCTGATGTTTGCACAGTGTTCAGCGCCATTCACAACTCCTCAGATAATGAAGCAGTCCATGCCCAAATGTAGCAGGACCTGGATAACATTCAGGCTCGGGCTGATAAGTGGCAAATATCATTTGTGTCACACAAGTGCCAGGCAATGACATTCTCCAAGAAGCGAGAGTCTAACCACCGTCCATTGACATTCAACGCCTCTATCACCGAATCACTCACCATCAACATAACCATTGACCATAAACTTAACTGGACCAACCACATAAGTACTGCAGCAACAAGAGCAGGTCAAAGGCTGGGTATTCTGCGGCGAGTGTCTCACCTCCTTACTCCCCAAAGTCTTTCCACCATCTACAAAGCACAAGTAAGGAGTGTGATGGAATACTTTCCACTTGCCTGCATGAGTGCAGCTCCAAAAACACTCAAGAAGCTCAACACCATCCAGGACAAACCAGCCTGCTTGATTGGCACCTCATCCACCACCTTAAACATTCACTCCCTCCACCACTGGCACACCGTGGCTACAGTGTGTACCATCTACAAGATGCACTGCAGCAACTCGCCAAGGCATCTTCGGCAGCACCTCCCAAACCCTTGACCTCTACCACCTAGAAGGACAGGGGCAGCAGGCGCATGGAAACACCATCACCTGCATATTCCCCTCCAAGTTACACAACATCCTAACTTGGAAGTATGTCGCTGTTCCTTCAGCGTCGCTGGGTCAAAATTCTGGAACGCCCTCCCTAACAGCAATATGTGAGTACCTTCACCACACAGACTGCAGCGGTTCAAGAAGGCAGCTCACCACCACCTTCTCAAGAGCAATTAGGGATGGGCAATAAATGCTGGCCTTGCCAGCAATGCCCACATCCCATGAACAAATTAAAAAAACAAATTCAGTGAGTGTAACCTTTACGGTTGCAGTACATCTCAACATTTAGATGCATTGCCCGCAAAGCCACGTGCATGCAATCGATAGCGCCCTGCATCATGGGGAAGCCCACTATCCTGCCAAAGTCTATATGGTCTGTCTGCTTCTCTCTGGTCAGAGAGAAGACATGAAGTTCCCTTTTTTTGGCATAAAGAGCATCTGTCATCTCTCATATGCAGCAGTGGATGGTGAACTGGGAGATGTTAGAGATGTTGCCTGTTCCAGCCTGGAAGGATCCCGACATGAGGAAATTTAGGGCCATGGTCACCTTCACAGCCACTGGCAGTACGGTCCTTGCCTTGGTGTGTGGCTACAGGTCTGGTTGCAAGAGGTAGCAGAGTTCTGTGAGCACCTCCTTCGTAATTCGCAGACGCCTCACACACTACTCATGGTTCAGGTTCAGGTAAGAGATTTGCTCTTGGAACATCCTAGGTGGTTATGGCCTCCTGCTGAGGGCCCTACTCTCCCTCCTCCTTCTCCCTCTGTGAGCAGCTTGTCCTCTTCTTCGCTGCCTCTGCTCCATCTCTGTCTTGGCGCAGGCCAAAGGGGATAACAACTAGAGCACCCATGACTGGGAGCAAGTAGTCTGACCAGAACCCTTGAAGTAAGAAGCGAGGCCTTCTCCACTTGTAGCACCACTCCCTGTCATCTAACCAACTTTCAACGACTCTAGAAAGCTGCAAACACTTCCACAAACCTACACAGAGCCAGTAGAAATGAATCAGCAACTAGCCTTAGAGTGGTTGCTGATCCCTTTAACTATCGCTGGTAGGGGTTCCTTGCTGCTGCTGAACAGATGTTCAGCTGTGCAAGGTTAAAACAGCACGTTAGCTCCTGTGTTGAGGATGAAAATGGCAGTATGGCGTCAAATTAGCGTTGCACGCTGATTGACATCACGATCTGCCTACTCTACATACTTCTGGCGCACGCTCTCAGTGTCGACGCTAACGCCCTCACCAAGATGGCGCAGCACGCACCAGAAGCATGCGCATGTGGTGCGGAGGCCATTTTCGTCACAAAACACCACCCGTAGCGCCAAAAAATCTAGCAGTACAGAGCCGAACTTTTTGCCCTTTATGTTTTACAGTGAGTCGTGCAGTGAGAATGGATATTTAGCTCAGTGACTCAATATCAAGCCATTATTTCATAAGAAATTGGTGACTCACTCATGTAACAAATATATTTAGGGGCATAGATTCCCCAATCTATTATATTTGCCGTACAGGACTACAGAATTATTCTGAGAGACTAAGTGGAGATAAGTGGGTAGCAGGAATTAAGTACTTTGATAATACATTCTTTTTTTGTCACATTAAGGATACAATTTTGTATTATACATGAAGAAAGATGCCCTCACCCTGCTACTTTCAATATCATGCTATTTAGAGACTCAGAGCTCACTTTTTCAATGATGTTGTGTATATACCATAGTGAGATTTTCCATCCTTCCTGTCTTCATTAGATAAAACATAGTGTTAATATCACAGTGAGTCCTCCCTTCACTAGATATCACATAGTGTACCAGCGTCAAATTTTCCTTCATTAAATATCACACAGTGTAAGTACCATGATGAGAACATCCTTCATTAGATATCAAATAGTGTAAATACCATGATGAGACATCCCTTCATAAGATATCACACAGTGTACAATGGTGAGGCCTTCCTTCAATAGGTATCACATTTTGTAAATACCAGTGAGACCTTCAAAGACCGCATGGATGAACTACAGAAGTTGTTCATCCCAGTTTGGGATAAGAATAAAACAAAAAGGGTGACTCAACCGTGGCTAACAAGGGAAATTAGGGATAGCATAAGATCCAAGGAGAGGACATATGAATTGCCCAGAAAAAGCAGTAACCCTGAGGATTGGGAGCAGTTTAGGATTCAACAAAGGAGGACAAAGGGATTAATTAAGAAGGGGAAAATAGAATATGAAAGTAAGCTTGCAGGGAACATAAAAACTGACTGTAAGAGCTTTTATAGATATGTGAAGAGAAAAAGATTAGTGAAATCAAGTGTAGGTCCCTTGCAGTCAGAAGCAGTGGAAGTTACAATGGGGAACAAAGAAATGGAAGACCAATGAAATGCATATTTTGGTTCTGTCTTCACAAAGGAGGACACAAATAACCTCCCAGAGATGTTGGAGAACATAGGGTCTGATGAGAGGGAGGAACTGAAAGAAATCAGTATTTGTAGGGAAATGGTGTTAGGGAAATTGACGGGATTGAAGGCCGATAAATCCCCAGGGCCTGATAATCTACATCCTAGGGTACTGAAGGAGGTGGCCCTAGAAATAGTAGATGCATTGCTGATCATTTTCCAAAATTCACTGGAACCTGGAACTGTACCCATGGATTGGAGGGTAGCTAATGTTACCCCACTATTCAAAAAGGGTGGTAGAGAGAAAGCGGGGAATTACAGACCGGTAAGCCTGACATCGGTAGTGGGGAAAATGCTAGAGTCCATTATAAAGGATGTAATAGCGGAGCACTTGGAAAACAGTGACAGGATCGGACAAAGTCAACATGGATTTACGAAAGGTAAATCATGCTTGACTAATCTACTGGAATTTTTTGAGGATGTAACTGGGAAAATAGATAAGGGAGAACCAGTAGATGTGGTGTATTTGGACTTTCAAAAGGCTTTCGATAAGGTCCCGCATAAGAGATTAGCGTGTAAAGTTAAGGCACATGGGATTGGGGGGCAAGGTATTGACTTGGATAGAGAACTGGTTGGCGGACAGAAAGCAGAGAGTAGGAATTAACAGGTCTTTTTCCGAGTGGCAGGCAGTGACTAGTGGGGTACCACAGGGATCGGTCCTTGGACCGCAGCTATTCACAATATACATTAATGATCTAGATAAGGGAACTAGATTTAATATCTCCAAGTTTGCAGACGACACAAAGCTGGGAGCTGGGTGGGCGTGTGTGCTGCGAGCAGGATACCGAGAAAGTCCAGGATGATTTGGACAGGTTGGGTGATTGGGCAGAAGCGTGGCAGATGCAATATAACGTGGATAAATGCGAGCTTATCCACATTGGTGTCAAAAACAGAAAGGCAGACTATTATCTGAATGGCAATAGATTGGGAGAAGGGGAAGTGCAACCAGACCTGGGTGTCCTTGTGCACCAGTCGCTGAAGGTAAGCATGCAGGTGCAGCAGGCGGTGAAGAAGGCAAATGGTATGTTGGCCTTCATAGTGAAAGGTTTGAGTACAGGAGCAAGGATGTCCTGCTGCAGTTGTACAGGGCCTTGGTGAGACAACACCTTGAGTACTCTGTGCAGTTTTGGTCGCCTTATCTGAGGAAGGATGTTCTTGCCATGGAAGGAGTTCAGCGAAGATTCACAAGGCTGATCCCTGGGATGGCAGGAATGAAGGAATGACGTATGAGGAGAGATTGGGTCGATTGGGCTTATACTCACTGGAGTTTAGAAGAATGAGAGGGGATCTCATCGAAACTTATAAAATTCTGACAGGTCTGGACAAACTAGATGCAGGTAGAATGTTCCCGATGGTCGGAGAGTCCAGAACCAGGGGTTGTAGAATTTGCAAAATTGAACACTGTCCTATAAGGGTCTATTGACAGAAAAGGCCTTAACTTTTAAAGACTGTTTTTTTAAAGAAGCCCAGAAAAAGGGGCACACAAAATGGCCACCAGACCCCGTGACCAGCTTTTGCACACTTTAAAATGGTTCCTGCAGTCCCCAGACAGCTTTTGTGGATTCAGCCCACAGTAGGTTCTGGAAGGCAGTTTCAGGGAAAACGAAACCAGACAGAACCCCATACATATAGATTGGATGCAGATCCGATCAGATCAGCCTGTAGATAAAGGCCATCTAAATGTTTACCCAGACAAAGGGGAACGGATTCAAGTTCAAAGAAGGACATTAAAGACAATACAGGGTCATTCCAGACCAGAGATGGCAGTTACCAGCCATCCCGAAGATACTTTAAAAACAAAGACTACCCCGCTGTGCTACAAGCCCGCCAAAAGTTAAACAAAGACTAACCTTGATTTGGCGGGAGATAAGGGTCTCCATGAAAAAGTATAACTGGAGTCCCGGGGTAGCCATCGGTAGCTTTTGCAGCGTTTGCAGCTTTTTGCAGCTTTTGGAGCTTGGTGGAGCGCTTTGGCAGCGTTTGCAGCTTTCGGTACGCTTCTTAGCCTTGGGAAGGCTTGACATCGGAGAAGGTGGTTCGAAGAAGAAGAAGACGAGACCCGGGGTAGTCATCGGGAGATCATCGACAAAGAACCCAGGCCGTTGACGAGAAGAAGAGAAGACGAAACGCCCTACAGCGGCGTGTGTAGGAGTACAGAGAAAAACAAGTTGCAGGCGAAATGATGGTCAGCGCGTCTTGCTGAAGAGAGAGACGCCATCAGCCTGGACAGCCCGCTGCGCCTACAGCCCACTGACCACGTGGAGACAGGACGCCTGAGAGGATCAAAACGCAGACTTCAAAACCTCTATGTTTCTAAATGGGATTGGTGAGCATGTTTCTGGCCCCTCATAATCTAATCTAGCTAGGCTTAGGGGGTGGGCATTTTGGGTATAATTTAACAATGCGTTGTTGTCCCTCGATGTTCCGTGTGTTTCCCTATTTCAGGATGAACCTTGTAAAACATAATGGCCTAGAAATTCACTTGGGCGCGGGCAGCTCGCTCGCGCCCAAAAGTTAGCGCTGGGCGGGGAGGCATTAGCGCACGCCGTATATTCGTCTTCTGCGCCCCAATTCGGAAGCGGGCGCTATACCAAGGTGTGCCCGCCTCCGTTTGGGGCGCTGCAACTGAATATCGGCGCGCTAGTTGCCGCAGCGCCACCCGATGCGATGCGGCAGGCTGCGGTACTGCAGGCCTCCTCCTTCTCTTAAGGGGGAGGTGCCTGCAACGGCCGGAGCCCCGATCGCGAGTGCCGGCAAAAGAGCCCGGCACAACGGAGAAGTGCCAGGCTCCACGGAAACCAGCCGGCAATGCCGCGGGGGGGGGTGGAGGAGGCCGGGGAAGGAGGTGCGGGCAGGCGGCCGCCGAAAAAGCGGCCGGCCGCACCTTCCGCTTTAAAGCGCCCCACTATGGCAGCAGGACGGCCCCGTTTTCTGGTCGCTGTTTGCGCCCGCTTCGGAGGAGGCGGCCGCAAATAAATATGGGGATCGGCGCGGTTTCGGGGCGTTACGGGCCACCGCGCACACTGATGACGTCATCGGTCCCGGCGCAGCGCTAACGGCTACCGCCGCCAATACTGCTGCACTCAATTTCCGCGCTACCACCCCGCCGGCGCAAAAGACCTCTTTAGGCGCTAAGTGGGCGCAAGGCCCACTGAATTTCTAGGCCAATATGCCTGTAGATATGTTGGTTAGTACTGTATTATGATTTGTTTTTCCCTCCCATGTACCTTATTGGCTGATATTCAATTTTTCCTTTGTGCCATAAAATTTCATTTCGTTTCATTAAACTTTGGTCTATAGACTATTCTCTGCATTGTAGTTCCTGCCTCAAAGTCCAGTGTATAGAACCTAAGGGGTGAGTGGGTCGAACCACTCGGTGTATTACTGTGCAAGAGAGCGAGGCCTCTAGAGAGTGAGAGAGACCTCAGCGATCGAAAAACCCCTTACAGGGTCATAGTCTAAGGATAAGGGGTAAGCCATTTAGGACAGAGATGAGGAAGAACCTGTGGAATTCTTTACCACAGAAGGCGGTTGAGGCCTAGTCTTTAAATATATTCAAGAAGGAGTTAGATATATTTCTTAGAGCTAAAGGTATCAAGGGATATGGGGAGAAGGCAGGTACGGAGTACTGAGTTTGGATGATCAGCCATGATCTCATCGAATGGCGGAGCAGGCTCGAGGGGCCGAATGGCCTACTCCTGCTCCTATCTTCTATGTTTCTATGAGACACATTGGAAGTAGCAGAGTGAGACCTGCCTTGATTAGATTTTTTTAATATTCATTCACGAGATGTGGATGTCGCTGGCAAAGCCAGTATGTATTGCCCATCCCTAATTGCTCTTGAGAAGGTGGTGGTGAACCACCTTCTTGAACCGCTGCAGTCCCAGAGTGCTGTTAGGTAGGGAATTCAAGGGTTTTGACCCAGCGACAATGAAGGAACGGCATTATATTTCCAAGTCAGGATGGTGTGTGACTTGGAGGAGAACTTGCAGGTGGTGGTGTTCCCATGTGCCTGCTGCCCTTGTTCTTTTAGGTGGTAAAGGTAATGTTGAAGAAGCCTTGGCGAGTTGCTGTACAGGAGTGTTACATTGTAAGGCTATGTAATGGTCTTTTTACAGATACTGCAGCTTTGCTTGAAAAATTCCCTAGGGCAATAACATTTAATTGAGGAACCAGGTGAAGGTCCAAAGCCTAGAAAGAATATCACCAAAACTGACTAGGTTAAAAGACAACATAAATGAGGAAGTGATGATTAGGTGATGACAAGCTTGGATTTTAAAATCCTGAGCTTTGCAGGAGCAGGTAAAGACTGCTGGAGCCTCACAATTATCAGATCTTGGCGCAGAATGAGTTAGAGCAAGAGACTGTGATGAATCTCAATTTCAGTACAGTGGGGATGTAGGGAAGTGGAAATGCCTGTAGGGTGGCCTATTCAGAGCTTAGGTATCAGACTTGTTCAATGGCGGCATCTCCTCTCTGAGTCAGAGGTGTGTGAATGTGGGGAGGTGTGAAATTATCCACTTTGGTAGGAAGAATGGAAAAACGGAATACTTTTTAAAAGGTGAGAGACTAGTTAATTTTGTTGTTCAGAGGGATTTGGGGGTCCTTGCACATGAATCACAGAAAGTTAACATGTGGGTACAGCAAGCAATTAGGAAGGCAAATGGTATGTTATCCTTTATTGAAAGGGGTTTCATAGAATCATAGAATAGTACAGCACTGAAGGAGGGAATTCGACCCATCAAGTCTGTGCCGGCTCTTTCGAAGAGTTAGTCCCACTCCCCCGCTCTTTCCCCATATTCCTGCAATTTTTTCTCCTTCAAGTATTTATCCAATTGCCCTTTGAAGGCTACTATTGAATCTGTATCCACCATCGCATCAGGCAGTGCATTCCAAATCCTAACCACTCGTTGTGTGAAACAGTTTTTCCTCATGTCGCCTCTGGTGTTTTTGCCAGTCACCTAAAGTCTGTGCCCTCTGGTTATCGACCCTTCAGCCACTGGAAGCAGTTTCTCTTTATTTGCTCTATCTAAACCCTTCATGATTTTAAACACTTCTATAAAATATCTTAGCCTTCTCTGCTCTAAGGAGAACAACCTCAGATTCTCCAGTCTAACCATGTAATTGTAGTCCCTCATCCCTGGAAGCATTCTAGTAATTCTCTTCTGTACCCTCTCTAAAGCCTTCACGTTCTTCCTAAAGTGTGGTGCCCAGAATGGGACACAATACTCCAGCTAGGGCCGAACTAATGTTTTATGTAGGTTTAGCATAAGTGCCTGGCTTTTGTACAAAGCCCATGACCTCATATGCTTTATTAACTGCTAATATAAAATAAAATACTGCGGATGCTGAAATCCTGAAATAAACACAGAAAATGCTGGAAATTTGTGGAGTGAGAAACAGAGTTAGTGTAAGTTCTGATGAAAGGCCTTTTACCGAAATGTTAACTCTGTTTCTCTCTCCACAGAGGCTGCCTGACCGGCTGAGTATTTCCAGCATGTTTTGTTTTATTTTGCTTTATTAACTGCTTTATTAACCTGTCCTGTCACCTTCAAAGATTTTTACACAAGCATCCCCAGGGCTCTCTGTTCGTTCAACCATTTAAAATTATACCATTTAGTGTGTATGATCTCTCCTTCTTCTTCCTACCGAAATGTATCACCTCACACTTTTCTGCATTGAATTTCATCTGCCATGTGTCCACCCATTCCACCAGCCTGTCTATGTCCTCTTGAAGTCTATTACTATCTTCCTCACTGTTTACTACACTTTCAAGTTTCGTGTCATCTGCAAATTCTGACTTTGTGTCCTGTACCACCAAGTCCAAGTCATTAATGTATATCAAAAACAGCAGCAGTCCTAGTACTGAAACTTGGGGAACGCCACTGTGTACCTCCCTCCAGTCTGAAAAACAGCCATTCACCACAACTCTCTGTTTTCTACCCCTTGGTCAATTTTGTATCCATGCGGCTACTGCGCCTTTTATCCCATGGGCTTCAATTTTGCTAACAAGCCTTTTGAAAGTCCATATGCACAACGTTAACTGCCCTGCCCTCAACAACCCTGTCTGCTACCTCATCAAAAAACTCAATCAAGTTAGTCAATCACGATTTGCCC
The DNA here is from genome assembly GCF_052327205.1 of Somniosus microcephalus. NCBI lineage: Eukaryota > Metazoa > Chordata > Chondrichthyes > Squaliformes > Somniosidae > Somniosus > Somniosus microcephalus. Next base: position 237,847,697 of record NC_140987.1, read on the forward strand.
GTAACAAATCCATGCTGGCTCTCCTTTATTAGTCCATGCTTGTCCAAGTGACTGTTAATTTTCTCCCGGATTATTTTTTCTAAAGCTTCCCCACCACCGACGTTAAACTGATTGGCCTGTAATTGCCAGGTTTAGCCTTCTCCCCTTTTTTGATCAAGAGTGTGCAACGCTTACAATCATCCAATCATTTGGCACCACCCCTGTATCTAAGGAAGATTGGAAGATTGTGGCCAGCACCTCTGCAATTTCTATCCTTACTTCCCACAGCAACTTAGGATGCATCCCATCCGGACCAGGTGACTTATCCACTTTAATTACAGCCAGCCTTTCCAATACCTCCTCTTTATCTATTTTTATCTCATCCAGTATCCCAGCAACCTCCTCGTCTACCATAGCTTTGGAATGTAAGATTAAGGAAGTCTTGCTACAATTATATAGGGCCTTGGTGAGACCACACCTGGAGTATTGTGTGCAGTTTTGGTCTCCTTACCTAAGGAAGGATATACTTGCCTCAGAGGGGAGCCACAAAGGTTTACTAGATAGATTCCTGGGAAGAGACAGCTGTCCTCTAAGGAGAGATTGAGTCGAATGGGCTTATCTTCTCTGGAGTTTAGAAGAATGAGAGATGATTTCATTGAAAGGTATAACATTCTTAAGAGGGTTGATGCTGAGAGGTTGTTTCCCCTGGCTAGAGAGCCTAGAACTAGGGGTCATAGTCTCAGGATAAGGGGTTGGCCATTTAGGACTGAGATGAGAAGAAATTTCTTAGAAACATAGAAACATAGAAGATAGGAGCAGGAGTAGGCCATTCGGCCCTTTGAGCTTGCTCCGCCATTCAATGAGGTCATGGCTGATCATTCAAATTCAGTACCCTGTCCCTGCCTTCTCCCCACATCCTTTGATCCCTTTAGCCTTAAGAAATATATCCAACTCTTTCTTGAATATATTTAATGAACTGGCCTCCACCGCCCTCTGTGGCAGAGAATTCCACAGGTTCACCACTCTCTGGGTGAAGAAATTCCTCCTCATCTCAGTCCTAAATGGCTTACCCCTTATCCTTAGACTATGACCCCTGGTTCTAGACTCCCCGGCCATCAGAAACATCCTTCTTGCATCTAGTCTGTCCAGGCCTGACAGAATTTTATAGGTTTCGATGAGATCCCCTCTCAATCTTCTAAACTCCAGTGAGTATAAGCCCAATCGACACAATCTCTCCTCATACGTCATTCCTGCCATCCCAGGTATCAGCCTGGTGAATCTTCGCTGCACTCCTTCAATGGCAAGAACGTCCTTCCTCAGATAAGGCGAACAAAACTGCACACAATACTCAAGGTGCGGTCTCACCAAGGCCCTGCACAACTGCAGCAAGACATCCTTGTTCCTGTACTCGAACCCTCTTGCTACGAAGGCCAACATACCATTTGCCTTCTTAACCGCCTGCTGCACCTGCATGCTTACCTTCAGCGACTGGTGCACAAGAACACCCAGGTCCCTTTGCACTTCCCCTTCTCCCAATCTATTGCCATTCAAATAATAATCTGCATTTCTGTTTTTGCCACCAAAGTGGATAACCTCACATTTATCCACATTATAGTGCATTTGCCATGTTTCTGCCCAATCACCCAACCTGTCCAAATCGTACTAGAGTTTCACGACATCCTCCTCACAGCTTACCCTCCACCCAGCTTTGTGTCGTCTGCAAATTTGGAGATATTACGTCCAATTCCCTCGTCCAGATCATTAATATATATTGTGAACAGCTGGGTTCCTAGGACTGATCCTTGCGGTACCCCACTAGTCACTGCCTGCCACTCGGAAAACGACCCGTTTATTCCAACTCTTTGCTTTCTGTCCGCCAACCAGTTCTCTATCTAAGTCAATACCTTGCCCCCAATCACATGTGCCTTAATTTTGCACGCTAATCTCTTATGTGGGACCTTATCGAAAGCCTTCTGAAAGTCCAAACACACCACATCCACTGGTTCTCCCTTATCTATTTTACCAGTTACATCCTTAAAAATTCCAGTAGATTAATCAAGCATGATTTACCTTTTGTAAATCCATGTTGACTTTGTCCGATCCTGTCACTGCTTTCCAAGTGCTCTGTTATTACATATTTTATAATAGACTCTAGCATTTTCCCCACTACCGATGTCAGGCTTACCGGTCTATAATTGCCCGCTTTTTCTCTACCACCTTTTTTGAATAGTGGGGTAACATTAGCTACCCTCCAATCCATGGGTACTGTTCCAGAGTCTATTGAGTTCTGGAAGATGACCAACAATGCATCTACTATTTCTACGGCCACTTCTTTAAGTACCCTGGTATGTAGATGATCAGGCCCTGGGGATTTATCGGCCTTCAGTCCCATCAATTTTCCTAACACCATTTCCCGAAAAATACTGATTTCTTTCAGTTCCACCCTTTCATCAGACCCTATGTTCCCCGGCATCTCTGGGAGGTTATTTGTGTCCTCCTTTGTGAAGACAGAACCAAAGTATGAATTTAGTTGGTAAGCCATTTCTTTGTTTCCCATTATAAATTCCCCTGATTCTGACTGCAAGGGACCTACGCTTGACTTCACCAATCTTTTTCTCTTCACATATCTATAAAAGCTTTTACAGTCAGTTTTTATGTTCCATGCTAGCTTACTCTCATATTCTATTTTCCCTTTCTTAATTAATCCCTTTGTCCTACTTTGTTGAATTCTAAACTGCTCCCAATCCTCAGGATTATTGCTTTTTCTGGCCAATTTATAAATGTCCTCTCCTTGGATCTTATGCTATCCCTAATTTCCCTTGTTAGCCACGGTTGAGTAACCTTTTTTGTTTTATTTTTATGCCGAACTGGAATGCCATTGCCTATCCACTGTCAACCCTTTGAGTGCCATTCCCCAATCAATCCTACCCAACTCGCTCCTCAGACCATCGCAGTTTCCTTTATTTAAATTGAGGACCCTAGTCTCTGAGTCAACTACTTCATTCTCCATCTTAATGAAGAATTTGATCATATTATGATCGCTCTGACCCAAGTGGCCTCGTAAAACAAGATTGCTAATTAATCCTTTCTCGTTACATAATACCCTGTCTAAGATGGCCTGATCTCTGGTTGGTTCCTCAATATATTGGTCCAGGAAACCATCCCGTAAACACTCCAGGAATTCCTCCTCCACAGTATTGTTACTAATTTGGTTGGCCCAATCTATATGTAGATTAAAGTCACCCATGATGACTGCTGTGCCCTTATTGCACACTTCTTTAATTTCCCTTTTAATGCCATCCCCAACCTCTGCCTTACTGTTGGGATGTCTATATACCACTCCCACTAATGTTTTTTTCCCCTTAGTATTTCTCAATTCTACCCATACAGATTCCACATCATCAGAGCTAATATCCTTCATTGCAATTGTATTAATCCCTTCTTTAACCAGTAATGCTACCCCACCTCCCTTTCCTTTTTGCCTCTCTTTCCTGAATATCGAATACCCCTGGATGTTGAGTTCCCAGTCTTGGCCATCCTTGAGCCACGTTTCCGTAATCCCAACCAAATCATATTCATTTACCTCTATTTGTGCAGCCAATTCATCCACCTTATTACAAATGCTCCTTGCATTAAGACACAAAGCCTTCAGGCTTGTTTTTTTAACGCTCTTAGTCCTATTAGAATTATTATTTACTGTAGCCACATTTGATTTAAACCGTTGATTTCTCTGACTGCCACTTTTGTTTTTCTCCTTCCTATCTTTTGCTTTTATCCCTGTTTCCCTTTCCTCTGTCTCCCTGCTCAGGTTCCCAGCCCCATGCCATTTTAGTTTAAACCCCCCCGAACAGTGCTAGCAAACCTCCCCGCAAGGATATTTGTCCCGTTCTGGTTCAGGTGCAACCCGTCCGACTTGTACAAGTCCCACCTTCCCCAGAAGTAGGCCCAGTGATCTAGGAAACTAAAGCCCTCCCTCCTGCACCAAATCTTTAGCCACGCATTCATCTGCTCTATCCTTCTATTCCTATACTCACTAGCACGTGGCACCGGAAGTAATCCAGAGATTACAACCTTTGAGGTCCTGCTCTTTAATCTGATACCTCGCTCCCTAAATTCTTGCTGCAGGACCTCATCCCTCTTCCTACCCATGTCATTGGTCCCAATGTGAAACACGACCTCTGACTGTTCACCCTCCCCCTTCAGAATGCCCTGCAGCCGTTCAGTGACATCCTTGACCCTGGCACCAGGGAGTCAACAAACCATCCTGGAGTCACATCTATGGCCACAGGCACACCTATCTGTTCCCCTTATGTTAGAATCCCCTACCACTATTGCTCTCCCACTCTTTTTCCTCCCTTCCTGAGCAGCAGAAGCACCCCTGGTGCCAGGAAGTTGGCTGCTGCTGCCTTCCTCTGGTACGTCATCCCCCTCAACAGTATCCAAATCATTATACCTGTTTGAGAGGGGGATGGCCACAGTGGTCCCCTGCACTACCTGCCTGCCTCTACTGCTCTGCCTGATGGTCACCCATTTCCCTTCTGCCTGTGCAGCCCTTACCTGCAGTGTGACCAACTCACTAAACATGTTATCCATGACCCTCTCAGCATCGTGGATGCTCAGAAGGTTGTGTATCTGTGGAATTCTCTACTTCAGAGGGCTGTGGATGTTCAATCAATGAGTATATTCAAGACTGAGAGTGACAGATTTTTGGGCACTAAGGGAGTCAAGGGATATGGGGATAGGGTCGGAAATTGGAGTTGATGTAGAAGTTCGGCCATGATCTTATTGAATGGCGGAGCAGGCTCAAGGGGCCGTATGGCATACTCCTGCTCCTATTTCTTATGTTCTTTTGAAATGCTCTGTCTGGTAGAGACACTGGTGGTCAATGTTGGTCCTGCTCTTCCTCACCTTTGTGCTGCTTTTCCTCCTCCTCTTCCTGCCAGGAATACCTGCTGCTGCTCATTCTGCTCCTCCTCTTTCTGCACTTCTTGCTGCCCAGATGATGATCTGGGCTGGTCCCTCATTATTGTAAAGTTATGCAGCATGCAGTACATGACCACATATGGTCAGCGCTGCATTGCAAAGCTCATCCCAAATGGTCCAGACAGCGAAAGCGTTTCTGGTGGCAGCAGGGTTCTCTTTGTACGCCAGCTCTGCACCTGTGCCCAAGTTCCTCACAGGAGTCATGAGCCATGTCTGAAGAGGATATCCCTTGTTTCCCAGTAGCTAGCCTGTGACCTGACAGTCTGGTTGGAATAAAGGCCGGCACAGAGAGCTGGTGCAGGATGAATGAATCATGACTGCTGCCAGGAAACCAGGCACATATTTGCATGATACACTGCCTGTGGTCGCAAACAAGCTGGATTTTGAGGGAGTGGATTCCCTTTGTATTCAGCAAGATGTCAGGCTGGTGAGGGAGAGCACACAAGGAAATGTGTGCTTAGTCTATGACATCTTACAAGCTGGGAAAGCCTGCAATATGGCCAAAATCTAGTGCTCTCTCATCCTGCTTTGCTGGTCATTGGGAAAGAGACATAGCTGTTCCTCCTGGCAGAGAGAAATTCGGTGACCTCCCTGATACAACAGTGAACAGCAAACTGGGAGATGTCACTAGTTGCAGCCTGAAAGGGCCATAGTGACCTTGATAGCCACAGGCACTGCTGTCTGTGCCCTCATTTGAAGCTCGAGTTGTGGCTGCAGAAGGTAACATCACTCAATGATGCCCTCTTCAGTGTTCTGAACGCGCCTGATGCATTGCTCCTTACTGAAGTTAAGGTAGGAGAAGTGCTCCCTGAAGACCCACTGTAGGTATGGTTACATTGCCCTCCTCATCCCTCTTCACCTTGCTGCCCCTGCTCTCTCTTGTCTTCTTTTCTGCTCCTGTGCTTCCTCTGGCCCTAAAGGCCGACCTACCAGAACACCCATTACTACAGTGAAATTGTTTTGAGGCAGCCAAAAGCAGTCCAGAACCAGCATAAACTAATTAGCAGAAGTCATAAATCAGTTACAGACAAAGAAATAGGCAAAAAAAAGCCCAGAAGTTAACCAGCAGCCTAAAAGGGCAAACCAGCAACTAACCTGTATATAGTGACTGAGCCCTTTGAATAGAACTGCTGAAGAGTACTTGCCTGTTTGTTAGTGCTACAAGATGAAGATCATGTGGAAAGTCAGGTTCTGGGGCAGAACAATTTCCCAAATGGCCTTACAACAAGTGTAGGATCATTAATTACATATGATATTGAGAATTTTAAATGATTTTGGCATGCTCCCTAAATATCTATGGAGGTGCCTGATCCAATATGGCAGGAGGCGCACTTCCAGCGTGGAATGAACGCACGCATGCTGTCCGCCATATTGAATCCATATGTGCCTGTTTTACACCTGTATTTCCAGGCTAAATTTGTAGGCCAATCTTTCAACCAGGTCAGTGGCTGGTCATCCTTCATAAGGAAGCATTTCCTGTAAAGAGAAAACCTTAAACTGACAGGTTACATAGAATGCAATTTTTGACAATTATTAGATAATTAACCAAGTCTTGTAAAGTGCTTTTAGTTTACGTTAAGGGGAAAACCAAAGTCAAAAATCCTGATACGATATTACAGAAACAGCTTTTCAGCTAATTTTTGATGACAAATATAAAAAAAATTGTCCCTGAACTTTCTGCTGTTGTGCCATCGTAACTTCGCCAGAAGTGCAGCTGAAAGCCCATTTGCTCTTGTAAGTAGAGTTATTCGAAAAAAGATCTGGCAGAGTATATAATAGGCATCTGATCTGCTACATTTTGCATCCCCATCAAACTGGAACTTTACCCAAGTAGTTCTGAAGCTGAACTATATGTTTTGTTGCACTAAACTGAACCCAGCTATAGCTATGCTGTTCAATTTCCAAACCCAGCTGAGCAGAAATTTCTTCCAACTAAATATTGGGAAGACCAAAGCCATTGTCGTCAGTTACCACCACAAACTCCGTTCCCTAGCCACCAACTCCATCTCTCTCCCTGGCAAATGTCTGAGGCTGAACCAGACCGTTCATAACCTTGGTGTCATATTTGACCATGAGATGAGCTTCCGACCACATATCTGTGACATCACTAAGACTGCCTATTTCTATCGCTCGACTCCGCCCCTGCCTCAGCTCATCCGCTGTTGAAACCTTCATCCATGCCTTTGTTACCACTAGACTTGACTACTCCAACGTACTCCTGGCTGGCCTCCCATGTTCTACCCTCCGGAAACTTGAGTTTATCTGTTCACCCATCGCCCCTGTGCTCGCTGACCTACACTGGCTCCCGGTTAAACAACACCTCAGTATTAAAGTTCTCATCTTTGTTTTCAAAACCCTCCAGGGCTTAAGCTCTGGAATTCCCTCCCTAAACCTCTCTGCCTCTCCTCCTGTAAGATGCTCCTTAAAACCTAGCTCTTTGAACAAGCTTTTGGTCATCTGCCCCAATACCTCCTTATGTGGCTCAGAGTCAAATTTTGTTTTATAATGCTCCTGGGAAGTGCCTTGGGACGTTTCACTATGTTAGAGGCACTAAAGTTGTTGTTGTTGTTGCTGTTGTTCAGTTTGAGAAGCTAGGGTAGAAATTAAAAAGCAGAAACTCAAAGGTAATAATCCCTGGGTTACTACCTGAGCCACGCACAAATTGGCATAGGGACAAACAGATTAGAGGTTTAAGTGCATGGCTGAAAGAGTGCTGTGAGAGGCATGGGTTTCAATTCATGAGGCACTGGCACCAGTACTGGGGGAAAGAGGGAGCCTTTCCATTGGGACGGACTCCACTTAAACCAGGCTAGGACCAGTGTGCTGGCGAATCGAATAACTAGGGTGGTAGAGAGGGCTTCAAATGAATAAGGGGGAGGGAGGGTTTAGGTAAAGGTAAAATTATAAGTCTGAAGAGAAAAGTTAAGGCTGTAGAGCAGACTAGCGATTTGGGTAAAATCAAGCAGGTTGTGTCAGGAAGGGACAGAGGCCTAGAAATACAGTCGCATAGCACCCGTTGATTGTGAGCTACAAGTGCCAAATTGGGTCCAAAATTGTATCCGAGCAGCGTGCCCGCACACTTTTGCTGTGGGCCATGCTGGACGCCATCTTAGTGAGGGCAGTAGGCCAGCCATTAGGAGCTTGCGCTGGAAGTATGTTAAGTAGGCAGATCGTGACATCAATCAGGGTGCAATGCTGATTGACGTTAGCGTTGCCATTTTCGTCATCATCACTGGAACTAACGCCCTGTGTTAACCTCACACAGCTGAACATGCATTCAGCAGCTGGAAGAACCCCCCACCAGCGCTATTTAAAGTGATCTTCAACAACTTTCAGGTAACTTGCTTTTTGATTTCTACTGGCTCTGTGTGAGTTTGCGGAAGTGTTTGAAGCTTTCTAGAGTTGTTTAAAGTTGGTGAGGTGAAAGGGAACGGTGCTGCAAGTGCAGAAGGCCTTGCTTCTCACTTCAAGTGTTCTGGTCAGACCACTTGCTCCCAGTCATGGGTGCTCTAGTTGTTATCCCCCTTGGCCTGCAACATGACAGGGAGATGGAGCAGAGGCAGCAAAGAGGATAAGATACTTGCTAAGGGAGGAGGAGGAGGGGGAAGATGGCTCTCAGCAGCAGGCCTTACCCATCTACGTTCTTCCAAGAGCAATTCTCTTACCTTAGCCTGAGGTAGCAGCAGTATTTGAGATGTCTGCGCTTTACGAAGGAGGTACTCAGAGAACTCTGCCACCTCTTGCAACCAGACCTAGAGCCTCACTTCAGAGCAAGGACAGCGCTGCCAGTGGCTGTGAAGGTGACCGTGCCCTTCACGTCAGGATACTTCCAGGTGAAGGATTATTTACTAGTCCTTGCCCCTTTAGGGCTACCCCGGATCAGGCGTATTCCTCAGACGTTCACTTTCAACTAAAGTTTGAGGTAGCCGAATCCTAAAGACGCTTAATTGCGTCTAAAGGTCCAGACTATCTCTCCCTAAAGGAAAGGAACAACCTGAAGATGTTACCGTCATCTAGATAGCACTTTTAACAAGTTTAGCCAGGCTGTAACATTCTGGATATTATGAGAGTCTGGAAAACTCCCCCAGAATTCTGCAACTCCTCACCAAAGAGCGTACAGAGATTGAGTTTGCAAGTTTGATACAGAGGTAATGGCCCAGAAATTTGGGTCGGGAGCTTCCCGCGGGTGTAAGCCCCTGACCTGCACTTACCTTGTGCGCCGGCAGTTGAGTTGTAGGGCCCCGTGGAATACCGCTCCGGGGCCTGGCCCAGCTGCCTGCGTGCTGTGCTTACGTGTCCCAGGGGCGTAGTTAGTGCGATGCGTCCCCTGGGATCACGTGGGCCATGGGCAGCCAATCGGCGCAGGGAAAAGCCCATTCATAAGTAGTGACAGGAAGACATGTCAAAACTTATAACTACTATGGCCCCAAAATAGTAGTAAACCTTCAAATAAATTTTAAAAAATCATCACACTTTTTAAATAAACTATAAATTACATTAAATAACTATTTTAAACAATAATTTAAATTTTTGAAAAAAATAATTTTATATTCTAACGGGGCTAAAAATAAACTTACCTTGCTTTAAAGTATTTAAAAATAATAAACCTGTGGAAAAAATGTTTTAATTTTAATTAATTGACCACTTACCTTTTAAAATGCAGGCCTTACGCCTGGTTTTTACATTTCTAAAATCTAAAGACTTACCCTCATGGAAAAACCTGTAAAAAAAAGTAAGTTCAAAGTGCACGCGCAGACTCCCGCACGCACGCGTTCGACCTCTGAACCCCTTCGTTCAGAGGAACGGAAGTGCCGGTTTCCCACGCATGCGCAGTGCATGCAAGAAACCCGGCACTTCCATCGGGCCCACATGTGAGTACCCCGTACGTACTCACCCGTGGAGACCCGAATTTCTGGGCCAATTTTTGAGACAATTCTAAAAGTATATAGATTTATTAAAGAACTGACGTAATTACAGTAGGTGTTTCAATCGCAACATTAACAGTTCCAAAAAGAGTAAGCTTACAATTCTTATTATCAGATCTTAACTTCGCTACAGTTTTACAGCTCTCAGTCTTATTCCAGGATATCCACCAAAATCAAATAGCTTTTATACCTTTGATCCCTGAGGTACAAAGAGTTGTAGGCTTACAGAGCCGCCTCTGAAGCCTAAGAATTGCTTTGCCCCTTTACAGCGAGACTCTCATCCCATTTGAAAGTTCAATATTTATATCCTTTTCAAGTGGTATTTCCTTTGAAGTTTTCTGCTGATGTAAGCTAATTACTCTAGCCATTTTTCTGCTGACTTCTGCTATTCTTACAGTCAGTTCAGCTGGTAGCAATGCAGAATTATGTGTTCAAAGCTTATCATAAAAAACGGTGTAACAGCAGGTGCACTTCACTTGATATCATCTCTACCAAGGTCTTCTGTTTGTGTCTCTTTATGAAGTGTAACTTAGAGCACCTCAACCAGTGTGATCTATACAATTCTTAGCCACCTCAGCTGGTTGTAACATAGAACTATGTCTCCTGTGTAGGTGTCTTAAGCTTAACACAAAAACAGTGTGATGGCGGGTGTTTCTTTTACTTGGTATCATTTTTACGAAGGCATATGTTTCTGTTTCTATTATGTGCCTGTTTATGAAGTGTACTTTAGAACACCTTAACCAGGATGTACCATTGCCTGCACCCAAAGATTCGGGCTGTCAGGAGCATCCAACATCCTGTTTCAATAAGGTTATTGATTCAGTGTCAACAACTTAACTTATCTCCATTACCAGAATGCTGTAACAATTTTAGATTGTTGAGGCTTCCAGATTTCCAGACCTAGTTTGTCATGTTTTAAAAAGGCCAAAATTCTTTCATAGAATGGTGTATTTTTCTCAATAGGAATATGGCTTATTCCTTCACACAGGCTGGAGCAGGCAGCATCTGAAACAACTCAAAGTTTGCCATCTACTGCTGTATAGGAGAGGTGACAGATGCTCTTTCTGTCAGCAGAAAGAAGTTCATTGTCTTCTCTCTGACCAGAGAGAAGAAGACAGAGCATGCACACTTTTCCAGGATAGCAGACTTCTTCATGGTGCAGGGCACCATCGACTGCACGCACGTGGCATTGTGAGCATGGTATCTAAATGCTGAGATGTACTGCAACTGCAAAGGTTACACTTGCTGAATGTGCAGTTGGTGTGCGACCATGCTCAGCACATCATAATGGAGAATGCCCAGTATCCTGGCAGTAGTCAGGATGCTTCTATTTTGTACCAGCCCGCTGTTCCCTCAGTCTTTGAGCCACCAAGACAAACCAGAGAGTTGCTAATGGGTGACAAGGGCTATCCCTTGACTACCTGGCTCATGAATCTGCTCTGCAACCAAGGCACACATGAACAGCATGCATATAATGAAAGTCATGCTGCCACATGAAACATCATAGAGCAGACCATTGGGATGCTAAAGCAATGGTTCCACTGTCTGGACCACTCTGAAGGAGCCCTACAGTACTCACTGGAGCATGTGCCCCAATTTGTGGTGGTCTGTTGTATCCTCCACAACCTGGCCATCATGAGCACACAGCCATTGCCACCAGGGATACGGCCACTGTTATGTTCATAATTAACTAGACATTCTTATTATGAACAGCTAGCTTGGAGCTAGTCATTTATTCATGCCATGTGGACTTCTGTACAGCATCCATCTTGACTACTGCCTTCTGGGTAGTGTAGTGCATTGTGGGTAGCCCACTCTTATATACATACAGCTAAACATACAGCAACATACAGCTCCACCTAGTGTGCCATTCTAGAATGACAGGTTACTGATCATTACATCCCCCTTTCTTTGAGGTTAAACAAAATCAATATCAGTCAATCATAATGACATAAACATCTTCACAACAGTCAATACATATTCAATATAGTTTTCTTTGAACTCAAAGATTAAGTCTATCAGGCTTTTTTACTTCACGTGTGGATCTTCTCAGCACAGGTAAGTCTGATGTGTTTTCATGAGAGCCTGTATGTGTGTTTGTGTTAGATTATTCTGGTGGTGAGTGCAAAGATTCAGTTGCGGCATTGTCATCGATTTGCTCTTGGATAGTCTCTTGTGTTTTTAGGAGGGAACGGCGGTTCCTCCTGAGAATCTGTCCTTCCTCAGTTCTAACAGTGTATGACCTTGGTCCTACTTCCTCAAGAACTGTAGCTTTCCTGTTCCATGCATCTGGATCCTCAATCCTGACAACATCATCACTTGTCAATGGTTTCAGAGTTTTGGATGACTTGTCATAGTGTGATTTCTGTTTCAGCTTTAACAGTTGAAGTCTCTGGCCTAGAAATTGAGTACCCTTAGCGCCGATTTTGCGGCGCTAGAGGGCCTAGCGCTGCATTTGGCGCCGGCGCCAAAATTGCCTGGGGCCCTTATGCCGCGGTAGACCGGTAGCGCTGCGCCGGCACCGATGACGTCATCGGTGTGCGCAGCGTCCCGGTTGCCATGCCGACGGGCCCCAGCGCCGAAATTCAGTTGCGGCCGCCTCGCCCGTGACAGCCGCAACTAAGACTCTGGCAACAGAGTCTTACGAGTCTTTGCGCCGGCGCATTAAAGGCCCCGCGGCGGCCGGCCGCTTTCCCGCCGGCCGCCTGGCCGCAGCTCCCTCCCCGGACTTCCCCCCCCCCCCCCCCGGAACAGAAGCAAGCCCGGCACTTGTCCGAGGTGCCGGGCTCATTTTTTAAAAGATTTTCGCGGGCCGCGATCAGGTGCAGGCAGCTCCTCCTTAAGGGAAGGAGGACGCCTGCACTTCCCGAGCCTGCCGCACCGCATCGGGTGCCGCAGCGCCGGAATTGCGGCGCGAAACGGCAGTTAGCGCCGATTTACCGCCGCAAAGACCCTTCAGTAGCGCCGGCAGCCGTTTGGGCGCGGCCCTGCTGAATTTTTGGCGCGCGCAGGGGGACTTAGCGCCGGCACTAACTTCCGGCGCTAAAGCCCTGGCTAAGCCAAAACTCAATTTCTAGGCCTCTGTCTCAGTTCCTTACTCTGCTTTTCTTTCACACAGCAGGGTAGTGTAGTGCGCAACTTGCGACCCATTAGGAGTTCAGCAGGTGAAGAACCAGAGTCTAAAGGTGAGGCTCGGTAGCTCAGCAGGGCGAGATAAGGATCAGGCTTGCTTTCTGTTGCTTTCTTCAGAAGCTGTTTGAGAACTTGAACAACATTTTCTGCTTTACCATTCGACTGAGCATACAAAGGACTGGATGTGAGTTTGTGGAAGTGTTTGAAGCTTTCTAGAGTTGTTTAAAGTTGGTGAGGTGACAGGGAACGGTGCTGCAAGTGCAGAAGGCCTTGCTTCTCACTTCAAGTGTTCTGGTCAGACCACTTGCTCCCAGACATGGGTGCTCTAGTTGTTATCCCCCTTGCCCTGCAGCATGACAGGGAGATGGAGCAGAGGCAGCAAAGAGGACAAGATACTTGCTAAGGGAGGAGGAGGAGGGGGAAGATGGCTCTCAGCAGCAGGCCTTACCCATCTACGTTCTTCCAAGAGCAATTCTCTTACCTTAGCCTGAGGTAGCAGCAGTATTTGAGATGTCTGCGCTTTACGAAGGAGGTACTCAGAGAACTCTGCCACCTCTTGCAACCAGACCTAGAGCCTCACTTCAGAGCAAGGACAGCGCTGCCAGTGGCTGTGAAGGTGACCGTGCCCTTCACGTCAGGATACTTCCAGGTGAAGGATTATTTACTAGTCCTTGCCCCTTTAGGGCTACCCCGGATCAGATGTATTCCTCAGGCGTTCACTTTCAACTAAAGTTTGAGGTAGCCGAATCCTAAAGACGCTTAATTGCATTTAAAGGTCCAGACTATCTCTCCCTGAAGGAAAGGAACAACCTAAAGATGTTACCATCCTCTAGATAGCACTTTTAATAAGTTTAGCTAGGCTGTAACATTCCGGTTATTATGAGAGTCTGGAAAACTCCCCCAGAGTTCTGCAACTCCTCACCAAAGAGCATACAGAGATTGAGTTTGCAAGTTTGATACAGAGGTAATGGCCCAGAAATTTGGGTCGGGAGCTTCCCGTGGGTGTAAACCCCCGACCTGCACTTACATTGTGCGCCGGCAGTTGAGTTGTAGGGCCCCGTGGAATTCCGCTCCGGGGCCTGGCCCAGCTGCCGGCGTGTTGTGCTTATGTGTCCCAGGGGCGTAGTTAGTGCGATGCGTCCCCTGGGATCACGTGGACCATGGGCAGCCAATCGGCGCAGGGAAAAGCCCATTCATAAGTAGTGAAAGGAAGACCTGTCAAAACTTATAACTACTACGGCCCCAAAATAGTAGTAAACCTTCAAATAAATTTTAAAAAATCATCACACTTTTTAAATAAACTATAAATTACATTAAATAATTATTTTAAACAATAATTTAAATTTTTGAAAAAAATAATTTTATATTCTAACGGGGCTAAAAATAAACATACCTTGCTTTAAAGTATTTAAAAATAATAAACCTGTGGAAAAAATGTTTTAATTTTAATTAATTGACCACTTACCTTTTAAAATGCAGGCCTTACGCCTGGTTTTTACATTTCTAAACTCTTATGACTTACCCTCACGGAAAAACCTGTAAAAAAAACGTAAGTTCAAAGTGCACACGCAGATTCCCGTGCGCACGCGTTCGACCTCTGAACCCCTTCGTTCAGAGGAACGGAAGTGCTGGTTTCCTGCACATGTGCAGTGCATGCAAGAAACCGGCACTTCCATCGGGCCCACGTGTGAGTATCCCGTGCGTACTCACCCGTGGAGACCCGAATTTCTGGGCCATTATATGAGACAATACTAAAAATATATAGATTTTTTAAAGAACTGACATGTAATTACAGTAGGTGTTTCAATCGCAACATTAACAGTTCCAAAAAGAGTAAGCTTACAATTCTTATTGTCAGATCTTAACTTCGCTACAGTTTTACAGCTCTCAGTCTTATTCCAGGATATCCACCAAAATCAAATAGCTTTCATACCTTTGATCCCCGAGGTACAAACAGTTGTAGGCTTACAGAGCCGCCTCTGAAGCCTAAGAATTGCTTTGCCCCTTTACAGCAAGACTCTCATCCCATTTGAAAGTTCAATATTTATATCCTTTTCCAATGGTATTTCCTTTGAAGTTTTCTGCTGATGTAAGCTAATTACTCTCGTCATTTTTCTGCTGACTTCTGCTATTCTTACAGTCAGTTCAGCTGGTAGCAATGCAGAATTATGTCTCTACCCTAGCTGTTCAAAGCTTATCATAAAAAACGGTGTAACAGCAGGTGCACTTCACTTGATGTCATCTCTACCAAGGTCTTCTGTTTGTGTCTCTTTATGAAGTGTAACTTAGAGCACCTCACCCAGTGTGATCTATACAATTCTTAGCCACCTCAGCTGGTTGTAACATAGAACTATGTCTCCTGTGTAGGTGTCTTAAGCTTAACACAAAAACAGTGTGACGGCAGGTGTTTCTTTTACTTGGTATCATTTTTACGAAGGCATATATTTCTGTGTCTATTATGTGCCTGTTTATGAAGTGTACTTTAGAACACCTTAACCAGGATGTACCATTGTCTGCACCCAAAGATTCAGACCGTCAGGAGCCTCCAACATCCTGTTTCAATAAGGTTATTGATTCAGTGTCAACAACTTAACATCTCTATTACCAGAATGCTGTAACAATTTTAGATTGTTGAGGCTTCCAGATTTCCAGACCTAGTTTGTCATGTTTTAAAAAGGCCAAAATTCTTTCATAGAATGGTGTATTTTTCTGAATAGGAATATGGCTTATTCCTTCACACAGGCTGGAGCAGGCAACATCTGTAACACCTCACAGTTTGCCATCTACTGCTGTATAAGAGAGGTGACAGATGCTCTTTCTGTCAGCAGAAAGAAGTTCATTGTCTTCTCTCTGACCAGAGTGAAGAAGACAGAGCATGCACACTTTGCCAGGATAGCAGAATTCTTCATGGTGCAGGGCGCCATCGACTGCATGCACGTGGCTTTGTGGGCATGGTATCTAAATGCTGAGATGTACTGCAACTGCAAAGGTTACACTTGCTGAATGTGCAGTTGGTGTGCGACCATGCTCAGCACATCATAATGGAGAATGCCCAGTATCCTGGCAGCAGTTATGATGCTTCTATTTTGTACCATTGCTGTTCCCTCAGTCTTTGAACCACCAAGACAAACCAGAGGGTTGCTAATGGGTGACAAGGGCTATCCCTTGACTACCTGGCTCATGAATCTGCTCTGCAACCAAACCACACATGAACAGCATGCATATAATGAAAGTCATGCTGCCACATGAAACATCATAGAGCAGACCATTGGGATGCTAAAGCAATGGTTCCACTGTCTGGACCACTCTGAAGGAGCCCTACAGTACTCACTGGAGCATGTGCCCCAATTTGTGGTGGTCTGTTGTATCCTCCACAACCTGGCCATCATGAGCACACAGCCATTGCCACCAGGGATACGGCCACTGTTATGTTCATAATTAACTAGACATTCTTATTATGAACAGCTAGCTTGGAGCAAGTCATTTATTCATGCCATGTGGACTTCTGTACAGCATCCATCTTGACTACTGCCTTCTGGGTAGTGTAGTGCATTGTGGGTAGCCCACTCTTATATACATACAGCTAAACATACAGCAACATACAGCTCCACCTAGTGTGCCATTCTAGAATGACAGGTTACTGATCATTACATCCCCCTTTCTTTGAGGTTAAACAAAATCAATATCAGTCAATCATAACGACATAAACATCTTCACAACAGTCAATACATATTCAATATAGCTTTCTTTGTACTCAAAGATTAAGTCTATCAGGCTTATTTACTTCACGTGTGGATCTTCTCAGCACAGGTAAGTCTGATGTGTTTTCATGAGAGCCTGTATGTGTGTTTGTGTTAGATTATTCTGGTGGTGAGTGCAAAGATTCAGTTGCGGCATTGTCATCGATTTGCTCTTGGATAGTCTCTTGTGTTTTTAGGAGGGAACGGCGGTTCCTCCTGAGAATCTGTCCTTCCTCAGTTCTAACAGTGTATGACCTTGGTCCTACTTCCTCAAGAACTGTAGCTTTCCTGTTCCATGCATCTGGATCCTCAATCCTGACAACATCATCCCTTGTCAATGATTTCAGAGTTTTGGATGACTTGTCATAGTGTGATTTCTGTTTCAGTTTTAACAGTTGAAGTCTCTGTCTCAGTTCCTTACTCTGCTTTTCTTTCACACAGCAGGGTAGTGTAGTGCGCAACTTGCGACCCATTAGGAGTTCAGCAGGTGAAGAACCACAGTCTAAAGGTGAGGCTCGGTAGCTCAGCAGGGTGAGATAAGGATCAGGCTTGCTTTCTGTTGCTTTCTTCTGCAGCAGTTTGAGAACTTGAACACCTTTTTCTGCCTTACCATTCGACTGAACATACAAAGGACTGGATGTGATGTGCTGAAAGTCATACTGCGCTGCAAACTGTTGCCACTCCTTACAGTTGAAGCACGGACCATTGTCACTAATGGCAATCCTGGGAATTCCATGTCTGGCAAAGATAGATTTCACATGCATTATGACACTGCTTGTTGTGGTGCTTGAGAGCATCGCCACCTCAGGATAGTGAGAATAGTCGTCAATCACTATTAGATATTCTTTACTATTCAAATGAAAAAGATCCATACCAACCTTTTGCCATGGTGCTGTTGGTAAGTCAGCTACTATCATTGGTTCCTTTGCTTGTTTGTTTTGGTGTTTCTGACATGTCTCACATATGCCTATCATGTTCCCAATATCCTTATTTATGCCAGGGCAATAAACAGTGCCTCTTGCTCTCCTTTTGCATTTTTCAATTCCGAGGTGTCCCTCATGAATCCTTTTGAGCATGTCTTGATGTAGAGCCTGTGGAATGACTATTCTGTTCTGTTTTAGTAATAGTCCACTTGCAACACTCAACTCTGACCTTATGTGATCGTACTTTGGACAGGAACCTTTTGGCCAACCATTGTGAATGTTCTCTATTACTGTTTGTAACATTATCTTTTACTGTTTCTTCTGCTATTTGCTTTGATTTTGTGTCTGACACGGGCAGCGCAGCAGTGACCTTACTCACATGAACATCCACGTCTTCTTCAGTAGAGCTCACATGACTCATTGTGGGTGCTCGGGATAGTGCATCCTAGAAATTGGGTATAGCCCCGCTTGGGGCGTTAGAAGTGGCGCTGCACAAATGTTATAGCCAGACGCAACTTATCGCCACCTCGCACGATATTAGGTTGCAGCGCCCCTAAAGGTGATTGAGGCGCGAGTTCAGGCATTACACGGGGCTCCTAAGGTGCTAACTCGGCGGCGCTACTCAATATCGGCGCGGGCGGGCGCAGCGCAGGTGCTGTGAATAATCAATGACCACGAGACTTTCAGGCGCCGGCCAGCTCTTAAAGGGATGGGTCAGTCAGCTCCAGCATCCATACTCTGCGCCTTGTAGGCCTGAAAATCATAGCAGGCCCTACTCTGGCGCAAAAAACTTGGAGCAGATGGAGAGGGTGAGGCAGAGAGCAGAGCACTTCACCAATGAGTCTCTGGAGGTATTGGTGGCTGCAGTGGAGTGCCAGCAAGATGTACTCTACCCAGACAATGGCACGAGGCCTAATCATAAGGACTACCGACGAGCTTGGAGGGGTGTTTGTCAGAGGGTCAACTCCAGCAGCATGGCGACCAGGAGCCCTGTGCAGTGCAGGAAGAAATTCAATGACCTTACTCAGGTCGTGAGGGTGAGTGGTGTTTATGCAACCTTCTGCATCCCTCCATTTACACCTGACTTTATGGCTACAGGGTGCGCTATGCCCCAATAGCCATCTGTCAGCAAGCATCCATGGCCCTTTCTGGGCACACACATGCACATTTGACTCAGGGCATTATGTAAGGGCTCTTCCACCATGGGGGGCATGAGATGATAACTCAGGGCATCATGTGAGGGCTCTTCCACCATGGGGGGCATGAGATGATAACTCAGGGCATCATGTAAGGGCTCTTCCACCATGGGGGGCATGAGATGATAACTCAGGGCATTATGTAACATCACTTCCCGTCCTTTCCCCTGCATGCCAAGCTGGCAACGATCCGCAAGGACCAGCTTCGCACCGGAGGAGGTCCTCCTCAACTGCAGACTCTGATGGATCTCAAGGAGAGAGTCCACCAGATTGTTGGAGGGCGTCTGAGTGGTCCTGTCACCACTGCAGCTGCCAACCCTATTGTCCACAGCGATGGTAAGGTTCTCAACTTTTACAGCTGTCTCCTTCCACTTGTTTCCCCCGCCAGCATGTTTTCTCACTGTGGACCCATGTCATAGCATTGCCGCACTCTTGCATCCCTTGCTGCCAAGCTGTCCTTTTGCTAAAGCCACTCTTCAACCTCCCTGCTTTCAGATGCTGCATCACCAGCTCGGGAGCCGGCCCCTCACGCTGCCAGTGCCAGTGCCTCTGGAGGCGATGATCAGGAGGAAGCCGGATCATCCGTGCCAGCCTCAGGGGAGCCAACGCATCTCAAGACTGGGGATAGTAGTTCCCTAGAGGGGAGCGGGGGGGGGCTCTGATGAGGAGCCAGTTGCAGGAACCAGCGGCCTGCAGCAACGCGAGGAGGGAAGGGAAGCTCGGGTGCCGTCTCCCCGGAGGGCGAGGCAGGCCACGATGACTGCTGCACAGAGTGCAGAGGAGGTGCGTAGCCTTGCCGATATGAGCGTCCAGGCACACTGAGCTTATGGCTGCAGTGGGGAGGATGCCTGAGTCGATTGACACACTGGCAAAGAGTGTGCTGGACTTTGGGGCAGCAATGGAAAGGACTGTCCAGGGCTTCGGGGCAGCAATGGAAAGGTCTGTCCAGGGCTTTGGGGCAGCAATGGAAAGGTCTGTCCAGGGCTTGTCCGAGGCAGTGGAAAGGACTGTTCCGGCCTTGTCCGAAGCAGTGGAAACGACTGTTCCAGCCTTGTCCGAAGCAGTGGAAAGGACTGTTCCAGCCTTGTCCGAAGCAATGGAAAGGACGGTCCAGGGCTTCTCCGAAGCACTGGCACCTGCCACGCAGGTCCTCACTGCTGCCACACAGTCACTTGGTGGCCTCGTCCACACGCAAATTGAGGCCACGCGAACACTCACTGCTGCCAGCCTAGCTGCATCAGGCAGGATCACCCCGGGCCCTTGCAGCACCACAGCAGGCCATGAATCTGTGGAGCAGTCGATTGCGGCAGGTGATCCAGTGTGGCCCCGTCAGAGTGCCAGTGTGTCGGCCAACCATGGTACAGGTGTCCTCTCTCGGCATGTGAGCATTCCTGATGCCACCGCTGGAACGTCAGCAGTGCAGCTGCAACTACCTGCACGGCAGACTGCTTCCAGCCATGCCCAGTTGGAGCAGCCAGCTTCCGTGCCCTCCAAGCCCAGAGGTCGTCCAGGCCGTCCCTCAGGGGCTTCAGCGCTTCCAAACACTCAGCAGGCGTCCTCCAGCCTTGACGCAGCCACTGGGGTCCAATTACGGAGGAGCTGCAGGGAGAGAAGGGGCCGACCTCGTAAGAGAAGTCGGTCTCCATCAAGGGGTCAACAGTAGAGGGAGGTGCTAAGACGTCTCTTTTTTCGAATTCAGGGCCGTCCACACCTGCTGTGTTTGTTTGTTATGTTTTGGTTCGTCTCACCGGTTTGCCAGACAGTTATCTGTTAGTTTGTTAGTTATGCTTTCTGTTGCCATTACATTGTTATGCTGGAAGGAAGCACTTTTTTGAAAATAAAGAAAATGTTTTATTTACAATGGAGCTGTAGACTATTTACAATAATGGTGGCCTTCATAGGCTTACTGGGAACCGAAGGGCGCTGTTCCAAACACACCCAGCATTCCATCAGAGGGGCCTAGAACCGAGTCCTTATGAGCCTCTGACGAATGGCCCTTCCAGTTTCTGGAGCCCTCCCATCTTCCTCCTCCACCTCCTCCTCCTCCTGCTCCTCCTCATCCGCATGCTCCTCCTCCTCCTCCTCCTCCTCGTCCGCTTGCTCTGCTGGACCTTGAGGGTCGGCTGGCATTGGCTGGGTGCGTCGAATGGCCAGGTTGTGGAGCATGCAGCAGACAACGACGATGCGCGCCACATGCTCCGGCGAGTACTCTAGGGTGCCCCCGAATGGTCGAGACAACGGAAATGCTGCTTGAGCACACCAATTGTGTGCTCCACAATATTTCTGGTCGCCTGATGGCTGTTGTTGTAATGCTTTTCTGCCGGGGTGCTGGGCAAACGGAGCGGGGTCATGAGCCATGGGCAGAGAGGATAGCCCTTGTTGCCAAGAAGCCAGCCTCGTGGGTGAGCCGGGGCCTCAAAAAGGTCAGCCACTGAGGTCTGCCGCAGGATGAATGCGTCGTGGCTGCTGCCCGGGAATTGTGCGTTGACCGCCATGATCATCTGCCTGTGATCACAGACCAGCTGCACATTGAGGGAGTGGAACCCCTTGTGGTTGCGGAACTCCTCAGGATTCTGTAATGGCACCCGCAAAGCCACATGTGTGCAATCAATGGCCCCCTGCACCATGGGGAAGTCCGCAATAGCCGCGAAGCCCTGCTTCTCCAAGATCACAGGGAAGGTGATTAATTCGCGCCTCCTTCTATAGAGGGCAGCTGTCACTTGCCGGATGCAGCAATGCACCGCAAATTGTGAAATATTTGCTATGTCCCCATTTGCTGCCTGAAACGAGCCGCTGGTGAAAAATTTAAGGGAAACAGTGACTTTGACGGCCACCGACAGAGAGGTCCTGCACCACAGCCACGGCTGCAGATCTTCAGCAAGCAGGTGGCACAGCTCAGTCACAACATCCTTACCGAATCTGAGCCTTCGCAGACACTGCTCCTCCGACATGGTAAGGTATGAGACCTGCTGCCTGAAAATCCTGGCAGCGTATGGTCGGATTTGGCGATGCCCATTGCCCCTCCTCCTTCTGGCCAATCCTGGCCCTCTCTCCCTCTGTCTCTGTGCCTTTGCCAGTTGTTCAGCCAGGAGGATGTTCCCCTGCAAAGCAGCTCCCATTATTATGTCAGATGAGTAAGATGCAGTAATCTCTCACAATCAAACTGTTCTGGACAGGGCTGAAGGTCCCAAGGCTCCGCTGGCTCAATGAGAAGAAAGCTCTCCAACTGAAGGTCTGCAACTCTCTCCAGCAGCGAGCAGGATGGCCAGCCCAAATGGCTGCTGCTTTTATACTAGTGCTGTCCCCTTTAAAGAGCGCCCCCCGAGTCCGAGAAGGGCCTGGTAACGTTCCATCCAACTGTCACTAATAGTGCCAGGTGGAACGGAGGGGGGTGCCACTGAATTTCCGGTCCGGGGCGCCTAAAAGGCGTTGCACACTGAAATGATGTCATGATCTGCCTGCGCCCGCGAGCGGGCGCAAAGAGTTAGCGCCGGTGCTAAAAGGCTACTCAGTATGGCAGGAAGCGCTGGGTTCACTGCGCCCGACTGAAAATTGGGTAATGCCCCAAATCTCGGGCTCTTTAGGCGCTAATCGTTGGCGCTACCAACCAAATTTCTCCCCCAATGTTTGCCTGGTGTGTAGATGAGTTCAAAGTCATATCTTTGCAGCTGCATCATGAGTCGTTGAATCCTTGGAGACATCTCATTCAGGTTCTTTTTTATGATGGCAACCAGTGGGCAGTGGTCTGTCTCAACTGTAAAGGTGGGAAGTCCATATATGTAGCCATGGAACTTTTCTAGTCCAACTACCAAGCCTAGACATTCCTTTTCAATCTGGGCATATCGACACTCAGTGTCAGTCATAGACCTGGAGGCATAGGCAACAGGCTTCCAATCTTCACCCTCTGCTTGTAGCAAGACCGTGCCTAGACCATCTTTTGATGCATCCGTTGACACTTTGAGTCTCTTTGTTGGGTCAAAGAAGGTGAGTACAGGTGTGGTTGTCAGCACTGTTTTGAGATTCATCCACTCTTGTTCATGTCTTTCTGTTCATGTAAACTCATTTGTTTTATGTAGCCGGTCTCGCAGGCAGGCTGTCTTGGCTGACAAATTAGGAATGAACTTTCCAATGAAGTTTATCATCCCCATGATGCATAGCACTCCTTTTTTGTCAGTGGGTCGGGGCATTTTGAGTATGACGTTTACTTTTTCCATATCTGGCTCTATTCCTTTACCAGATAGGTTATCTCCTAGGAAAGTGACTTCCTGGATGCCAAACTGACACTTGGCTTTGTTGAGCTTCAGTCCATTCTGGCATATGCTCTGTAGCACTTTAGTCAGTCTCTTATTGTGTTCTTTCAGTGTGAAGCCCCAGATGATGGTGTCATCAACATAGACCCGAACCCCTTCCAGACCTTCAATTATGTGTTCCATCACTCTATGAAAGATTTCAGATGTAGATATTATCCCGAAAGGCATTCTGAGGAAACAATACCTGCCAAATGATGTGTTGAAGGTACAGTATTTGGTGCTCTCTTCATCCAGTTTTAGTTGCCAAAATCCTTGTGAGGCATCGAGCTTTGTGAAGTATCTGGCACCTGACATTTCACTGGTGATTTGTTCTCGCCTGGGAATCTGGTAGTGTTCACGTTTTATGTTTGCATTTAAGTCCTTTGGATCCATGCATATTCTTAGATCATTGTTCTTTTTCTATACACATACTGTGGAGTTAACCCAGTCTGTTGGCTCTTTGACTTTCCTGATGACTCCTAGTGTGGTCATTCTGTCCAGTTCTTTCTTGAGCCGGTCACGCAGGGGTGCTGGAACTCTCCGTGGAGCATGTACCACTGGCTGAGCATCCTCCTTTAGCTGGATCTTGTAAGTGAATGGTAGAACTCCAAATCCTTTGAACACATCCTGGAAATTACTCACTACAGAATCCACTGAGTCATCTGGTCTGCTTATAGCACAGTTTATACGGTAGACTCTCTTGGCTAGTTCTAAGTCCTCACAAGCTTTGCCACCTAGTAGTGAATCAAGTCCTTCAGCCACAACAGAAAACATGAGATGATGCACTTTGTCTTTGACTGTCACTTTAAGTCTGCATACACCTAAGCTATCTATTTTCTGTCCATTATAGTTCTTCAGTAGTACTGACTTTTTATGTAATTTGGGCTTTTCTTTCATATTTTTAATGTCACTCATACTGATTAAATTTGCTTTTGCCCCAGTGTCTAGTTTCAATGTAACTAATGCTCCATTTGCCTGCAGTGGGATCATCCATTTGTCCTCTTTTACTGCATTAACTTTATGTTCAGCGTTGTCCATTCCTGAGGGCTGCACATTTTCTGTATCCTTTTCTATGTTGTCAAATGACACCATTCGTACAAAAAATATCTCACTAAAATCAGTGTCCTCAATCACATTGACTTGTTGCCCTTTCTTTGTTTTTACTTTTGAAAAGCATTGTTTGGCAAACTGATTCTTTGCATAACATTTTGTGCACATTTTTCCAAACGCTGGGCATTGTCTTGACTGGTGCTGGTAACCACAGCGTTTACAATTAAAAGTTCCATCCTCCGATTGCTTTGCATTTCTGTTCTGCCCACGTTTCTGTAGTGTCCGTGTGTAGATAAAGACACTGAAGACAGGAGTTGGTTCATAGGTATTTACTAAGCAAGTCTGGGGGGGGGGTTCTAAAGGATATACACAATACACAGGCTTATATAGCCCAAGTGGCAATTACCGGCATTACGCACACCTGGGGCTCTTAAAGGCACATACACCATAATTGCTCTTAAAGGCACATACACCACAATTCCTCCCCTTCTAGCTAACTAGTACATCATATTTTAAGTAATTATTAATTACATGTTACATGCAAAATAATATACATTGCTGTATTAATTAATTATAAGTTAGTCTCTCAGGAGGCTTCCTGACTCGGTCCGGATAACGCCTCGGGGGTGTAGTAGTTTCTGGTGGTGTAGTAGGTTCTTCTGGCAAGGCTGATTCGGCTTGAAGGCCAGTGTCGGGTTCATCGGGCTCCAGTATCACCGGATCGGAGGTAGATATGGGTATCTCTACTTCATCGTTAGATGTATAGAGTGGTGGTGTAGGTTGTCCCTTTTCGGATGACTTGATGATTTGGTCAGCATGGCGCCTTATTATGCTGCCTCTGATGTCCACGGTATACACCAGTGGTCCTAATCGTGTGCAGATAGTTCCAGGCTGCCATTTCTTGGTACGGTAGTCCCGGGCCAAAACCGGTTGGCCTATCTGGAAGGCCCTAGTTGGCCTTTCATTCATGCCCTGAAACTGCCGGTTCTCCACGTCCCTTCGGATGTTGGGCTTGACCAAATCCAGCCGGCATCTTAGGTTTCTATTGTAGAACATCATGGCGGGAGTTTGGTTAGTAACCATATGCGTTGCATTCCTATATCCAAATAAGAAGTTATCCACCTTGTGCTGAAGTTTTATGTCTTCATTACCCATGGCCTTGATGGCCTTCTTGAAGGTCTGGACAAACCTTTCAGCCAATCCATTGGTGGCGGGATGGTATGGGGCGGACGTGTATTGCTTTATCCCATTGTTCTTTAAGAACTTTCTGAATTCTTCGGACACAAATTGCGGTCCATTATCAGAACATATCTGTTCCGGCAGCCCATTCCTGGCAAATATGGTCCTCAATACTGTGATGGTTTTTTCCGTGGTGGTGGAGGACATCTTTATTACCTCCGGCCACTTGGAGTGTGCATCAACTGCGATTAAGAACATTGAGTCCATAAATGGACCAGCAAAGTCGATGTGCACCCTTTGCCAGGGAGATGAATGCCACTCCCATGGATGTAGAGGGGCCTGTGGTGGAGCATCCTAGGCAGCTCTTGGTCATGTCTTCGATGTCTCCATCGATACCTGGCCACCATGCAAACGCCCTAGCTAGGTTCTTCATTTTCACTCCACCCAGATGCCCCTCGTGAAGCTCCTTTCGCACTTTATCCTGGAGTTTGGGTGGAATCACCACTCTGGATCCACACATCAAGGTTCCTCGGCACACTGACAGCTGTTCTCTTCTTTGCGAGAATGCTGGCAACAGTGGTTCGCCATGTGCTGGCCATCCCTTCACTGTAAAATCGTAGACCCGTGAAAGAGTAGGGTCATTTCTTGTCTCCCTTTCAATGGCAGAATTTGTCACCGGTAGACATTCCACTATGGTAGAGTGGAATATCTCTACTGGGCCTACTGTAGGTGCCTCTTCTATCGTTGGCAATGGTAGGCGCGATAAACCGTCAGCATTCCCATGCTGTTTTGACCCTTTGTATTCAATGTTGTATTGGTGTGCCCCTAGAAAAAGGGACCACCTCTGTAGTCTTTGTGCCGTCATAATGGGGACACCTTTTTTAGGGTTGAATATGGAGATGAGGGGTTGATGGTCAGTCAGCAAGGTAAATTTTTGTCCGTGTAGGTAATGGTTGAATTTCTTCACTCCCCATACCAGGCTGAGTGCTTCCCTGTCTATCTGGGCATAGTTACGCTCAGCTGAGTTCAATGAGCGTGACGCAAAAGCTATCGGCCGTTCCGAGCCATCAGGGAATCTATGGGACAATACCGCTCCTATGCCGTAAGGGGATGCATCGCACGCAGTCTGATTGGTAGTGATGGGTTGTAATGAGCCAAAACTTTCTCGGATGTGATTAAGTCTTTACATTTATGGAAGGCACGTTTACAGTCTTCGTTCCATTTCCAAATCACTCCTGTCTGTAGAAGATCATTAAGAGGGTGTAGAATAGTTGATAAGTTTGGTAAAAATTTATGATAGTAATTTATTAATCCCAGGAATGACCTTAATTGTGAAACATTTTCAGGTGCTGGGGCTTTTATAACTGCTTCAATTTTTTCAGGTGACTTATGCAACCCTTCCTTATTAATTATGTGGCCACAATATGATATCTGATTTTGGAAAAATTCGCACTTGAGGCGATTTGCTCGTAGGCCCCGTTCTTTCAGCCTAGTGAGCACCTGCCCCAAATTGGCAAGGTGCTCGTTGTCGTTTTCTCCTGTTATAAGGATGTCGTCTAGGTAGCATTGAGTCCCCGGAATCCCTTGCAGGACTTGCTCCATAGCTCTTTGCCAGATAGCTGGAGCTGATGCTATTCCAAAAACCAGTCGATTGTACTGGTACAGGCCTTTGTGTGTGTTTATTGTGAGATACTTTTTAGAGGTCTCCTCAACTTCCATCTGTAGATATGCCTGTGCCAAGTCAATTTTTGTGAAACGTTTCCCTCCGGATAGTGAGGCGAAAATATCTTCTATCCTCGGAAGAGGATACTGTACCGTGTGAAGGACCGGGTTTACAGTCACCTTAAAGCCCCCACAGATGCGAATTTTTTCTGTTCCTCAGAGTTATTTTTCAATGTTTTTTTCATGACTGGAACGATGGGTGTTGCCCATTCGCTCCAATTTATTTTGGATAATACGCCTGCCTTTTCCAAATTCTCCAGCTCTGCCTCGACTGCCGGACGTATTGCGTATGGCACCGGTCTTGCCTTAAAAAATTTTGGAATTGCTGTATCTTCCACTTTTATTGAGGCGGTGATGCCTTTCAAGGTTCCTAGTTTCTCTTGAAACACTTCTTTGGCGTTGGCCAAGATGTCTTTTAATCGTTCAGGTATGATGTCATCATTGTTTTTTTCCTTACTGGTCACCGTCAGTGCCTGAATGGAGTGCCAGTCTAAACGTATCTTCCTTATCCATTCACGTCCCAACAACGGTGGACCACCATCTTGTAGAATGTATAAATACAACTTTTGTATTTCTTTGCCGTTGTATACCACAGGCACCCTTATTTTTCCTTTGGGGTAGACTTTCTGCCCCGTATATGTTTTTAAGATAATGGATGTGTCTTTTAGAGGTTTTTGTGAAAATAGCCTCTCGTAATCTCGTCGATTTATTACGGTTAGAGCTGATCCTGTATCTAGCTCCATTTTAACTGGGGACCCTGCTATTGTGAGGGTAACCCAAATGGTTTGGTAATCCTCTTTGGCAAGTACATTATGTAATTTGAGACAGCTTAGTCTCTTGTTTTCGGAGTCGCTATCGCTATTCTGGTCTTCGGAGCTATTGTCCGTCATCATTTGTACCTTCCTGTACTTTTCTTTATTGATTTTTTGTTTTCTGTCAGTGGATTTATTTTGTCCAGATTGGCATACCCGTGCAATGTGTCCAATCGTACCACATTGCCTGCATGCTTTGCCCTTGAACCAGCATTCCCTCTGGTTATGGGTGGATCTGCCGCAGCGATAACGGGCCAGAAATTCCAGGCCAGAAGCGTGAGTGCGCTCGGGGTACTCACGCTTCTGGCCGTTGGAAATGCCAGCGTTCAGCAGGAACAGCGCATGCAGGGAACGCCGGCATTTCCAGACCTCGAGCGCGTGCGACTGCACAGGCAGCGCTTGCGCAGTGAACTTCGTGGATTTCATTCATGAAATCCGTGAGGGTAAGTCCTCAGAACTTACACTGAAAAAAAGCAAGTGTAAAGTGGTTCATTGGCTGCGGAGGAAGATATATTTTATCGTGGAGCTTTTGAAATGCAATATTTTTGTTTGGGAAAGGGAGGGAAGTTATTTTAAGAAATTTTAAGTAAATTTTAAAGTTAAAATTTTTTTTTTTTTAAAGGGTTTTCAGAACAGTAGGTAGAAGGAGCAATTGTGGCTGTGTGAATGGAATGTGAGAATGAGTTATGTATGTATGTCCACATATATTCCTTTACGTATATGTATGTATGTTTTATATTCCTTTACTATGAATGTATGTTTTTAATTATGATTTTCCAATAAGTTACTTTCTCTGAAAGTCATAATTAAATAATACATTCATACACATAAGTAAAGGAATATATACATAACACGCAAAGGAATATATACAGACATACATACTTTCAGAAGCTCCACGATAAGAAATATCTTCCTCCGCAGCCTCTGTAGCAACTGTACCCATGCTTTTTTCATGTGTAAGTTGTAATGACTGGACCTCACTGAAAGCATTAATGAAAGCGGCGAATTATACTGCGCACGCGCTGCATGTGCAGTCGCACGCGTTCTGCCTCTGAACCCCTTCGTTCAGAGGACAGGAAATGCCGGTTTTCCCCACATGCACTGTGCATGCTGAAAACCGGCATTTCATCCGGCCAGATGCGTAAGTACCCCGACCGTACTAGCGCATTTGGAAGGGAATTATTGGGCCAACATTTTACATGTCAATAAAATAAAAAATTTAACACTTGCACCACTTGCCCCCTCGCACCTGCGACTGAGGGTCCAAGGAGGTGCATTGCGCAAGAGGTCATCATCGGAAGTATCCTCACACTGTTCCCTTTGGGGAACTGTATGAAGTGGTGGAAGGATTTATGGCCGTGATTAACGCTCATTCCGTGACCGTAACCATCTTTGAACCAGCCATTAGGGTGGTTAGTCCTATGGCGGGAGGGTTTTACGGGCTCCCACAACCCATCTGAGGGGGGGGGGGCGGCCACCAACGCCCACGGACGCAAGTATCCCGCTGGATGTCCACCCAGAATTTAAAGTTGGAGCTCCGACTCCACTTGCCGGGACTGTCTGGAGTGGGGTTCAAAACCCTACTCCTTCTGGCCCAGCGGCGGGGATGCTTACTGCTACGCAAAAGGCCCACTCCGCACAAAAGGTGACACCCATACGTTTCCTGCGCCTTTTCCCTCCCCGTGACTGGAGCCCTATGCTGCCATTTCACGTTGCTAATCGGATTGGGCCTTTGTCATAGCGGTAGGATCCCTGCCGCTGGGCCAGATCAGGGTAGGGTTTCGAACCCCGCTCCAGACAGTCCCGGCAAGTGGAGTCAGAGCTCCGGCTCTAAATTCTGGGTTGACATCCAGTGGGATATTTGCGTCCGTGGGTGTGGGTGGCCCCCCCTCCTTGTATAGCTTGTGGGAGCCCGTAAAACCCTCCCGCCATAGGACTAACCACCCTAATGGCTGGTTCAAAGATGGTTACGGTCACGGAATGAGCGTTAATCACGGCCATAAATCCTTCCACCACTTCATACAGTTCCCCAAAGGGAACAGTGTGAAGACACATATGACGACGACATTGCTAAATAAATAAATGGAATTAAAAAAAAATTTTTAGGGCTTTTAAAAGTCTTTAAATTGCTTTAATTCTCTTTAAAACTACTTCAGATTACTCAAAATAATGTAAACATTTTAAAAAGTTTATAAAAGTTACCAAAATCTTCAAAAAACTTCCAAAAACCTATTTAAACTGCTGCTTTGCATGTAAAAAAGCAAAGCAGCTTGACAGAAACATTGGGGGCATGTCCAGTGAAACTGAGACCTCAAGGGGCGTGTCTCACTTACACTGCACGCTCCTGGGTCCGCGCTGGCTGCACTCCTGGGCGGCGTGACGTCATACGCTGCCCGGGATTCTTGCTTCAGTTTCTGGAAGTGCAGGCGTCCCTGGAGCTGATCGGCAGGAGCGCGGGGTAAGTGCAAATACGGGGCTTGCACGCGCTGCAAGCCCCGTTCTGGAATTTCTGGCCCAACATCTTCCGAATTCCTGTGTCATTTTATGGGTGCCGAAGTCTTGTGTCTCTTGTTGTATCTCTGCAGCTCTTTTTGCTGCTGCTTCGTATGATACAGCCATACTGAAAGCTTTGTCCAATGTTAAATCTTTTTCAGAAAGCAGTCTTTTTTGTGTTCCTTCACTTAAGAGACCACAAACAAATTTGTCTCGAAGATAATCCGATAGTCCTGCTCTGAATTGGCAGTACTTTGATAGCTTTCTTAATTCGGTTAGGTAATCAGCGTTACTTTCATTCTTGTGTTGATTTCTCTTGAAGAACTTGAATCGTTCCGCTATCAGCAGCGGTGTTGGGTTTAAATGCTCCTGCAGGGTATCAACAATTTCTTTAAAAGTCTTGTCCTTTGGTTTGGCTGGAGTGATTAAATTTCGTAACAGCCCGTATGTCTTCGCGCCCATTAAGTTCAGAAGTACTGAAGCTTTTTTTTCATCTGCTATTCCATTTGCAGTGCAATAAACCTCTACTCTTTCCACGTATGTGGTCCAATCTTCTATTTCGCCATCAAAACCCTCAATATTACCAGATTTAGGCATTTCAGAAAAGATATGGCGCTTCCCGTGCTTTTTTTTTCTCTCTGTAGCAACGATATGGCGCTTCCCGTGCTTTCCCGCCGCTGCTACCGATAACAACGCTGTTTTACTGTGGTTTCCATTTATTCACTGTTGGAGACTCGTTCCCGACGGAGGTCTAAACGCTGACCTGCTTGCCGCGCCGGCCGTCTCTCGAGTGCACCCTCCCAGTCCGTTATTGCTTGCCTCCGATTTCGCTGCCTGTCTCAGCTGTAGAGCCTGCCGCTGGAGCTCCAGCCTGATGCCCAGGAAGGATTAACGCAGTACCTGTCACCAGCTTGGCCAGCTGGTGAAACCACAGTTTCTCTTACTTCCTTGAGTCTTCTGGACGCTGGAGGAATCGATGTCCTTGAGGTGCTGCCGAATTGCAGGTAAGTCCGTTTCCACTTCGTCGCCACTGTAGTGTCTGTGTGTAGATAAAGACACTGAAGACAGGAGTTGGTTCATAGGTATTTACTAAGCAAGTCTGGGGGGGGGTTTCTAAAGGATATACACAATACACAGGCTTATATAGCCCAAGTGGCAATTACCGGCATTACGCACACCTGGGGCTCTTAAAGGCACATACACCATAATTGCTCTTAAAGGCACATACACCACAGTTTCTTCCCCTTGCAGGAGACAGCACCGACATTCACTACAGCCGCACCATTATTTATTTCACTGAAAGTCATTGCGTGCTGTTGAGCTAGCTCACTGGCATGGCATATTTTCACAGCATCCTCCAATGTTAGTTCGGTTTCTCTCAACAAACGTTCCCTGACTTTTTTATCATGAATACCAAACACAATCTGGTCACGAATCATGGATGATTTCAGTTCAGAGAAATTACATGTCTGTGCTTTCAGTTTCAGATTGGTCACAAAGCTATCAAAAGTCTCATTTTGCTGCTGTGTCCGTGAACGGAACACGTACATCTCATAGGTCTCGTTCTTTTTGGGAGAACAATGTGTATCAAACTTCGTTAGCACATCTTCCAATTTTTCTCTGTTCTCCTCTTGATCAAATACAAATGTATTAAATACCTCTATCGCCTGCGGGCCTGCAACCGTGAGCAGTAACGCTATTTTCCTTGCGTCTGGCTTCGTACCGAATCGATGGCAGCAATGTAGAGTTCAAATTGTTGTTTGAAAGTCCGCCAATTGCAGTCGACATTCCCCATGAGTTTCAAACCCTCCGGTGGCTTCAAAGTATCCATGTCACGTTTCACAATATTCAGCAGATTTTACCACTTCTGTTACCATGTTATGTTCATAAATAACTAGACATTCTTATTATGAACAGCTAGCTTGGAGCGAGTCATTTATTCATGCCATGTGGACTTCTGTACAGCATCCATCTTGACTACTACCTTCTGGGTAGCATAGTGCATCATGGATAGCCCACTCTTATATACATACAGCTAAACATACAGCAACATACAGCTCCACCTAGTGTACCATTCTAGAATGACAGGTTACTGATCATTACAGCCACCAGCTCAGGAGCAGGAGGAGGAGGAGGAGAAAGAGGAGGAGAAGGAAGATGAGGAGTAGGAAGAGGAGAAAGCAGAAGAGGCGGAAGAGGAGGAGGAGGAAGCGGAAGGATGGAGGCAACCCAGACAGCCCCTTTCTGGTCGGGATATCCAGGATTGAACCATCTGCCTGCGGTATCAGTGACCACAACCCTAATTCTCCATTCCACATTAGTCCCATACCTTAAGTTCCCGCTGTTAATGACCATCACAGTGTCCTCTTGACCACAATACTGAAATAAAAGCCACCACAAAGCAAACATTCCAATCCAACAAAGGGCAGAAAACACTGGTGGAATAGTTTATAGGCCCCTAACAGTAATCATAGTTTTGGACAGTGTATAAATCAGGAAATTAGAATAGTATGTAAGAAGCATAATGCAATATCATGGGGGATTTTACTCTTCACATAGACTGGGCAAAAGTAGATTGGAGGACAATGTCATGGAATGCATTCAAAGCATTTTTCTCGAACAATAGTTGAGGAACCAACTAGGGAACAGGTTTTTAAAAATTTAGCATTGTGTAATGAGACAGGGTTAATTAGTACTCTTCTAGTAAAGGCTCCTCTGGGGAAGAGTGATCATAATATGGAAGAATTTCATATTAAGTTTGAGAGTGATGTGGTTAAGTCTGTAACTAGTGACTTAAACTTAAACAAAGCCAATTACATAGGAATGAGGGTTGAGTTGGCTGACGTAGATTGGGAAATTAGATTAAAGGATATGACAATAGGTAAGCAATGGTAAACATTTACAGAAATAATTCATAATTCTCAATGAATATACATTCCCTTGAGGAATGGCTAACTAGAGAAGTTAAGGATAGTAGTAGATTAAAAGAAGAGGCTTACAATATTACCAAAAAGAGTAGTAAGCCTGAGGATTGGGAGGGTTTTAGAAATCAACAAAGGATAACCAAGAACTTGATAAAGGGAGAAAATAGAATATGAGAATAAACTAACAAGAAATATAAAAATAGATTGTAAGAGCTTTTACGAGTATGTAAAAAGGAAGAGATTAGCAAAAGTAAACATGGGTCCCTTAGAGGCAGAGACAGGAGCAATTATAATGGGGAATAAGGAAATGGTAGTGATGTTAAACAAATATTTTGTATCTGTCTTCATGGTAGAAGACACAAAGAACACAAAGAACAAATTGTGAGGAATGTAAGAATTTGCAATAATTTACAGCGCCGAAGATTAATTTTGATTAAAGAATACCTGGGTAATACCTTTTAAAATCCAGGGGATCAAAATGGCCATCAGACCACATGGCAGAAGACAAAGGACTTGAAAGAGCAGCCTGGGTCTGTGGAAAAAGGTTCCAATCTGCCAATCAAAGGGGTGTTCCCACCTCCCTGCAGAGACAATCGATGTGTTTACAGAAACTGCTACACAAAGGAGTAACCACTTGAGACTGCAGTTTCAGTTGACCACAGGACAATGGCTTTGTTTACAGTAGCCTCCAAAGCTGTTTACTCAGCAATCACAGAAAGACATGTTTTTTTCAAACCAAGACAGCTCCATTCAAACCCATCATTGATGAATGGAAACACATTCAAAGCCAATCACAGACATTTGAAGAGACATTTAAACTGAGAAAAGGAACAGTTTAAAATGAATGGGTGATTCATCCAAACCCATTACTGGACAATGGGGCAGTTGGACCCCTTTTGTTTTAGCCCAGAAACATCCAGATTCAGGCGGGCCCCAAAAGGGGGTATAAAAAATAGCTTCCCAGAAGCTCTCTCTCTCTCTGGCTTCGCCTCCATGTCCCTCTACAGCATGGGAGCCTGCCTGAAGGAGTAAAACACCAGCAGTTTACTTTTAAAACACTGGGGTGCTTTTTTACTTCGGGTCAGTAAAGATCTAAGTTCACAGGGCACGGAGCAGGCATTTCCAGTGGTGAGCATATATTTTTCTGGCCTTCCACAAGGCAACTTAAGATAGGTATGGGGTGGGAATTAAAGGGAATTTTGTTAAGAACTGTGATTTTAGTCGATTTTCCCTCATTGTGTCCATTTCTCCTCCCCTATTTAAGTAAGACGGTGTTGCACTGAGCAGAGGAAGTGCTTCAGTTGGACACTGAGTTCTGTATTTAAAACTGTATTAAAAAGGAGTAGCTGTTTTAAAGTACTGTATTTAAACTGTATTAAAAGGGGTGTTGCATCAAGCTGAAGTGCTGTGGTGAACACTGCGTAGCTGTTTTAAAGTACTGTTTTTTTAAAGTAACTGTATTAAAAGGGAGCATTGCACCAAGCAGAGAAGTGCTGTGGTGAGCGCTGTGTTTCGATATTAAAGTATTGTATTTAAAGGAGTGTTGTGCTAAGCAGAGAAGTGCTTCAGTGAACACTGTACAGCTGTATAAAAGTGCTGTTTTTAAGTAAAAGCCACTAAGCTAAGGTGCTGTAGTGAGCTAAGGGGTTTCTATTTTTAAAGTGCTGGATTTAAAATAAAGGAGTGTTGCACTGAGCAAGGAGCACTCTGGTGGACACTGAGTGTACTGCATGTATTAAAATAAAGGAGTGTTGCACTGAGCAGGGAGCACTCTAGTGGACACTGAGGGTACTGCGTTAAGCAAAAGTGCCGTACCAGGCATAAGAGCTATATCGATTATTTTAAGTTGTTTCTTTCTTTTGTTTTCAACAAATACTGCTCTGTTTTGCACCCAAACCATGAGTCATGTTTTTTCTGTCTACATCGCTACCGAATAAGTCCGGCGGTCAGAACTCAGGAATAGGGGAGTGCTTCGAAACCACAAGGGGGTCCTTGGAGCACCTCAGAGGCTTCTGACGGGCCAGAGACAAATAACCCCAACCCTGCTAGCATGTGATAATTCCTTACAAAATGGCGACCATGGCAGGACCGTCGGCACCGGTGTGCGATGTGGCAGACAGTGGTTTGAGTCTGGAAAGAGCAGCAGTTATTGGGTTTCTTTTTATCCCACTGGTTTGTTTGTGGTTAGGTTCCCGCAGGCTTGGGGAAGTCACCCGCAGGCTTAGGGAAGCCCGGGCAGAGAGTTGGGATAGGAAAAGGGAGGTTGAGGAATACCAGGCCAAGGTAGAGCGCCTGGTAGTTAAGTTTAGTGAGGGCAAAACCCACGCGAGGTACGAGTCAGAGTACCTGAAGTGCCTAGTGGCAGAGGCCAAGAACAATGAGATGAGAGTGTGGGAGGAGAATGCTTGCCTCATACAAGAAATAAAAGAGCAGGAGGAGAAGGTTAGGGAGGTAAAGGCAGCATATAAGCTGGCCTGCGAGCAAGGGTTTGAGGAAGCAAATCATGGCCCCTGTAGAGCAGAGATAGAAAGCCTAAATATGGCTTTAAAAAGAGCAAAGGGGATGATTTGTCTGATCAGCCCAGAGGCAGGTCTGAGCTTTCAGGAGCTCAGGCAGCAAAGGGGGATGGAGGATGAGGTGGTAGAGACAGAAATTTCCCCCCCCCCGGGTCGAATCACTATTGGAGGCAGTGCGGTCTCTCCTGACTGGCCAGGGGAGCGATGCAGCCACCACCGGTGCTCTGACCACGTCTGCCCCATCCCACTCCCAGCAATGGCTAGAGCTAGCACAGCCTGTTGACCTGTGTCCCCGCGAAAATGCTGCAGGGAGCAGGCCCTAAGTTGAGATGGGAGTGGAGCTGGTGCAGGGGAGACATTCCGTGGAGACTGGAGCCACCAGCACGGTGGTCCACTCGGAGGACCTGACCCACTCACCCCGGTCTAACAAGGTCCCATTTAGCTTAGTGGGACCCACAGGGAAACAGGCAGCTGGGAGTGAACCTGAGAATAGTGATCCCCAGCCCACAGCAGGTCCAAGTTCTCAGGCTGTACAGGCAAGCGCTGTGGCTTGCGTTAGGGGAGGAGCTATTCATGATTTTGAACAGGATTACCGGCAGGCAGCCAGTTATATCCAACAATGCGGTTTGTTTAACAAGGGGGCAGGGGAACAGGCAGCTGGGATTATAGAAGCTCCCCAGCACTTGGCTCGAGCAATTCCCCCTCTCTTGTGCGACTCCGGGGAGGAGCCTGAACCAGGTTTTAGACCTGAAGGGGAAGGCTCTCAGCCACCGGCAGCCGGCGGCAAGGGATTGCGAAGGGAGGGACCCGAAGGAGGAGGTCCCCAGCCAGCAGGGAGTGTGACCCGAGCTAAGGGTCTGCTCACCAGGGTAGCCCCCCCCGGCAACACTCACTAGGAGATCTCTTCGGGTACCCCAGCCCAAGAAAGTATGGTCACCTACTGTCCAGTGGAGTAGGGCATTCTTCTGAACGAGGGAGAAGCCAAAGGTCAGAGGTCCCCAATCAGCAGCCATAAGCTGCGAGGGACCAGAAGCTGGAATCAGTCCAGCCACGCAGCAGGGAGCAGCCTGTGGCAGCACAACCAGGGACTGAGCTGGCCACCCGGAGATGGGCGGCACTTGTATATAGTTTTTGGGCAGGTAATGTGTGATTAAAGAATTAAGGTAGAACATGTTATTAAGGTAGAACATGTTATTAAGGTAGAACGTGTATTAAGGTAGAACGTGTTAATTTTAATTTCAGTGATATATTAGTGTATAAGTTTTGAGTGTGGTATGGTTCCAGAATTGTATTGTGGATCAAGATCAGGGGACCTGATTACACTTCCCCGAGCCAGGGGACCTGGCGAGATGTTTTCTTTTGATTTTCAGAGTTCCGGAAGGCACCAGAGACCAACGAGTCGTGGGATTCGAGAGAGGAAGCACACCTAGTCCACGAAGGAAGGGGTCTGCAGGGAACAGATGCCCACAACATTTAAAACTGCTGCTGGAAATACAAGTTAAGACTAAGAATTTACAGAACTGGTTAATATTTCACTGCTTGTTTGGAGTTAAAGGAAGCTCGTTTGTCTTCCATCTTTTTTTAGCAGACATGGGGTTACGGGGATAGGGTGGGATATGTGTTGGTTACGGGGATCGGGTGGGATATGTGTCGGTGCAGGCTCGATGGGCCGAAATGGCCTTTATCTGCACTGTGGGGTTTCTGTGATTCTGTGATTGATTCTGTGATGTTGGCTGGATGACAATCCCTTTAAAGACGTTAAAATTATGGTATAAGCGGTGCAGGGGCATAGGATCCCCTCCATGCTTGACTTATTGTGAATATAAGTGGTGCAGGGGCATTGACCCCCTCCGTGTATTGATTATTTAATTAATTTTGGGTTTTCTGTCAATAGATGCCTGCTGTACTACGATTCTCTCTGGGCAGGGGAGATGGATCTGTTGGGGGATCAAAGATAGATTTAGTCAAGTATAAGTGAAGGCTGTTTTTGGAGGGTCAGAAATTATTGCTCACTTTTGGCAAGGATACTACAAGCAAGTTTTAGTATCCGATGGGGGACTGTAAGATTTCACAATAATTTACAGCTCTGAAAATTAATTTTGATTAAAGAATACCTGAGTAATACCTTTTAAAATCCAGGGGGATCAAAATGGCCATCAGACCGCATGGCAGGAGACAAAGGACTTGAAAGAGCAGCCTGGGTCTGTGGAAAAAGGTTCCAATCTGCCAAACAAAGGGGAGTTCCCACCTCCCTGCAGAGACAATCAATGTGTTTACAGAAACTGCTACACAAATGAGTAACCACTTGAGACTGCAGTTTCAGTTGACCACAGGACAATGGCTTTGTTTACGCTAGCCTCCAAAGCTGTTTACTCAGCAATCACAGAAAGACATGTTTTTTTCAAACCAAGACAGCTCCATTCAAACCATCATTGATGAATGGAAACACATTCAAAGCCAATCACAGACATTTGAAGAGACATTTAAACTGAGAAAAGGAACAGTTTAAAATGAATGGGTGATTCATCCAAACCCATTACTGGACAATGGGGCAGTTGGATCCCTTTTGTTTTAGCCCAGAAACATCCAGATCTGGGTGGGCCCCAAAAGGGGGTATAAAAGATAGCTTCCCAGAAGCTTTCTCTCTCTCTGGCCTCGCCTCCGTGTCCCTCTACAGCGTGGGAGCCTGCCTGAAGGAATGAAACACCAGCAGTTTACTTTTAAAACACTGGGGTGTTTTTTACTTCAGGGCAGTGAAGATCTAAGTTTGCAGGGCACGGAGCAGGCATTTCCAGTGGTGAGCATATATTTTTCTGGCCTTCCACAAGGCAACTTAGGATAGGTATGGGGTGTGAATTAAAGGGAATTTTGTTAAGAACTGTGATTTTAGTCGATTTTCCTTTGTTGTGTCCGTTTCTCCTCCCCTATTTAAGTAAGACGGTGTTGCACTGAGCAGAGGAAGTGCTTCAGTTGGACACTGAGTTCTGTATTTAAAGCTGTATTAAAAAGGAGCAGCTGTTTTAAAGTACTGTATTTAAAACTGTATTAAAAGGGGTGGTGCATCAAGCTGAAGTGCTGTGGTGAACACTGGGTAGCTGTTTTAAAGTACTGTATTTTTAAAGTAACTGTATTAAAAGGGAGCGTTGCACCAAGCAGAGAAGTTCTGTGGTGAACGCTGTGTTTCGATATTAAAGTGTTGTATTTAAAGGAGTGTTGCGCTAAGCAGAGAAGTGCTTCAGTGAACACTGTACAGCTGTATTAAAGTGCTGTTTTTAAGTGAAAGCCACTAAGCTAAGGTGCTGTAGTGAGCAAAGGGGTTTCTATTTTTAAAGTGGTGGATTTTTAATAAAGGGTGTTGCACTGAGCAGGGAGTGCTCTAGTGGACACTGATTGTACTGCGTGTATTAAAATAAAGGAGTGTTGCACTGAGCAGGGAGCACTCTAGTGGACACTGAGGGTACTGCGTTAAGCAAAAGTGCTGTACCAGGCATAAGAGCTATATCGATTATTTTAAGTTGTTTCATTCTTTTGTTTTCAATTAATACTGCTCTGTTTTGCACCCAATCCACGAGTCACGTTTTTTTCTGTCTACATCGCTACCGAATAAGTCCGGCAGTCAGAACTCAGGAATAGGGGAGCGCTTCAAAACCGCAAGGGGGTCCCTGGAGCAGCTCAGAGGCTTCTGACTGGCCAGAGACAAATAACCCCAACCCCGCTAGTGTGTGGTAATTCCTTACAGGAACCAAGGGTTTAATGAGAGTGAGAAAGTAAAAGTAACTAATATTAATAAAGAAAATGTACTGGAGAAATAATGGGATGACAAGCCAACAAATCCCCTGGACCTGATAACCTACACCCTAGGGTTTTAAAGTAGTTGGCTGCAGAGATAGTGAATGCATTGGTTTTGATCTTCCAGAATTCCGTTATTCAAAAGCAAAATACTGCAGCTGCTGGAAATCTGAAATAAAAACAGAAAATGCTGGAAATACTCGCAGGTCAGGCAGCATCTGTGGAGAGAGAAATAGAGTTAACGTTTCAGGCCAATGACCCTTCATCAGAACTGGAGAAGTTAAGGATAGTATTAGATTAAAAGAAGAGGCTTACAATATTACCAAAAAGAGTCATCGACCTGAAAGAGTCATCGACCCGAAGGGTCACCGACCTGAAACCTTAACTCTGTTTCTCTTTCCACAGATGCTGCCTGACCTGCTGAGTATTTCCAGCATTTTCTGTTGAAATGCTTATTATCATCCTCACTAAGTGTCACAGAGTCATAGAAATTTATGGCACAGAAGGACGCCATTTGGCCCATCGTGTCTGTGCCGGCTGAAAAAGAGCTAACCCGCCTAATCTCACTTTCCAGCTCTGTAGGTTATGGCACTTCAAGTAGATATCCAAATACATTTTAAATGTGATGAGGGTTTCTGCCTCTATCACCCTTTCAGGCATGAGGTCGAGACCCCC
Organism: Somniosus microcephalus; assembly: GCF_052327205.1. NCBI lineage: Eukaryota > Metazoa > Chordata > Chondrichthyes > Squaliformes > Somniosidae > Somniosus > Somniosus microcephalus. Next base: position 237,888,024 of record NC_140987.1, read on the forward strand.
ACCACCCTCTGGTTCTTCTACCAATTACTTTAAATCAATGCCCCTGGTTATTGGCCTGTCTGCTAAGGGAAATAGATCCTTCCTATCCACTCTATCTAGGCCCCTCATAATTTTAGACACCTCAATTAAGTCTCCCCTCATCCGCCACTGTTCCAAAGAAAACAACCCCATCTAATATTTCACACTGCTCCTCCTTAAGCACAATAACTGCATCATCCCTCTCTTTTATGAAGACAGACGCAAAGTATTCATTAAGAACCATACCCACGTATTCTGCCTCAGCACATAGATTACCTTTTTGGTCTCTAATAGGCCCTACTCTTTCTTTAATTATCCTCTTGCTCTTTAAGTATTTATAACGCATCTTTGGGTTTTCCTTGATTTTTTACTTGCCAATATTTTTTCATGCCCTCTCTTTGCATTCCTAATTTCCTTTTTAATTTCATCCCTGCACTTTCTATACTCCCCTAGGCTTTCTGCAGTACTTAGCTTTTGCTATCTGACATAAGCGTCCCTTTTTTACCTTATCCTACTCTGTATGCCCCTAGACATCCAGGGGGCTCTAGATTTGGGAGTCACACTCTTTCTTTGTGGGAACATGTTTGCTCTGAACCCTCACTACCTCCTCCTTGAATGCCTCCTGCTGCTCTGACACTGATTTACCTTCAAGGAGCTGTTTTCTGTGCACTTTTGCTAAATCACATCCCAGCTTAGTAAAATTGTCCTTACCCCAATTGGAAACTTTTACTCCTGGTCTATCTTTGTCCTTTTCCATAACTACGCTATATCTAACTGAATTATGATCACTGCCACCAAAATGCTCTCCCACTGATACCCCTTCCACCCAGCTGCATTCCCTAAAACTAAGTCCAGAACCATCCCCTCTCTTGTTGGGCTTGCTACATACTGGCTAAAAAAGTTCTCCTCAATCCATTTTAAGAATTCTGCACGCTCTATACCTTTTACACTGATTCTATCCCAGTTAAAATTAAGGTAATTGAAATCCCCTATTATAATTGCCCTATTTTTTTTTACTTCTCAGAAATATGCCTACATATTTGTTCTTCTAACTCCCTCTGACTATTCAGGTTTGAATAGCACACTCCCAGCAGTGTGATTGCCCCTTTTTTGTTCTTCAGTTCAACCCATATGGCCTCATTTGATGTTCCTCCTCACAGCTGTAATTGTTTCTTTAACCAATATTGCAATCCCCCCACGTTTTTTATCCCCTTCTCTATCTCATCTGAAATCCCTGTAACCAGGAATGTTGAGTTGCCATTCCTGCCCTTCTTTCAGCCATGTTACAGTAATAGCTATGATATCATACTTCCATGTTGTAGGGGGTGGCGTGTGGTGGTTGTTTGGTGCGTGAGTTATGCCGCTGACTGTTTATGAGCGGTTCGAATCGCTCCCACGCCCCTGGGTTCTAGACACCGGACTTAGGTACAGGCGGCGATAGAGAAAAGACTCGAGTAGACAGGTGGTTTGGATGTAAGCAAAACTCAAGATTTTATTGAACAGAAAAATAACACAGTCTTATGAGAAGTTACCAGTATATAAAAATTACAGGCAAATACAAATAACTATACTTATACAGGGAATGGGGAACACACGGCACATTGAGGGAAAACAACTATCTTAACAATCCCCTTATCCTTATCCCACCCCCTATACCTAACGAGATAAAGCTATGAGGGGCCAGCATTTATGCTCACCAATCAAAAGGGTCTGCTGGACTCAAAACAGCGGTGGGGTTCGGGATTCGCTCTTGATGCTCTCTGGAGGCTGCCGTCATCATGTGGTCTCCGGGTGCTGCAAGGACGTTGTCCAGGTTCGAGTACCCCAAAGTTAAAGTCTCTGTTTGGGTACTTTACCTTGCAGGGATGATGGTTCCTCTTCCTCGGCCGACAGTTTGAGTTTGCATAAAGATAGTCATAGGTTGGTCGAGACTGAAGGCCCGATGATTGGAAGCCTACCCTCAGTTCGTCTCCTCAGTTCGTCTTCCTCAGTTGGTCTTCCTCAGTTGTCTTGCCTCCTCGCCTCCTCGCATCCCACCTCACCTGGCCTGAATTGTCCGTGTCCGCCCGATGCAGTGCCTGGGCAATTTCCAGATGGAGTGGGGAAAGGCACTGGCAAAGGCCAGGGGGTAAGCACGAGATGGGGAAAGGGTGACAGCCACGAGGGTGAGGAGCAGAAGAACAGAGCGAGCAGAGCAGAGAGAGATTGCTACCTGGGGCCTTCAATTATACTCTTTTCGAAAACCCTTATCTGCACGCCAAATCAGGTTAGTTCTTTGACTTAAATTTGGCGGACTATTTTAAATAATGGTAGCAATCTATACTAACTGTTTTTAGATGGCCGGTAATCACATCTACCGGCTCAATAACTGACTTGTTTTGTTATGAATGTTCCTTGATGGGCCTGTCCAGCCTCAATGGCTTCCTTAATCTGTTGCCGATTATTTATGTAAACAGATTGATGGCCTTAACTATAGGCCTAACTGGGTTTAGATTTGCCTCCAATTTGATCTAATACATAATTCAAAGTCCTGTCTGCTTTCAAAATACAAAGGCCTAGAAATTCAGTTGTTTGCGCCAGCCGTTAGCGCCAGAAAAGGGTATATTTCCGGCGCTAGCCACTTAGCACCCGGGCGCCACCGGATCTGCACCTACACCAAAATTCAGTTGGGATTTAGCGCCGGCGCAAGGTGTTAGCGCCCGCTCAGCTGCGCGCACATCTTATGACGTCATTTGGGTGTGCAACGCCGTTTGTGCGCCCCAAACCGGAAATTCAGTGGCGCCCGCCCAATGTGGGCGTGGCGCTGTTAAGAACTGTGAAGTGGAACTCAACAGAGGCCCTGTGGGATTCGGGGAGCGCTAATTAAAGGGCACATCCACTCACCCATAAAGGCCAGCCATTTCGCTGCAATGACTTTACTGCTTTGGATTTCTGGACAGAGAGCAAGGCACAGAGATTTCTGATTTCGGACAACATAGGAGAGGTATTTTTGGCTTCTAGCCAGTGCTTTGACATTTGCATCCTTGTGATTTGGCTGTTTGGAACTTTATAATGGGGGCTGTATGGGGTGCCAACCCTCAGTTGCAGCATTTTGTGCGAAGGGCTCGCAGACGCTGTGACAGAGGGCCAGCCATGCCTAGACGCAGAGGGGCCATCAGGCGTCGCCAACGTAGGCCTTACCCAGTCAGGCAATACCGGCAGCAGGTGTCCTATCTCACCATGACTGCGGCGCATTGTGTGAAGAGGCTGCGCTTCAGGAGGGAGGTGGTTGCAGAGATCTGCCAGCTGCTTCACGCAGATTTGCGGCCACAGCTCATGTGCAGGACATCTCTCTCGGTGGAAGTGAAGGTCACGGTGGCTCTCAGCTTTTATGCAAGTGGCTCGTTCCAAGCCGCTGCTGCGGACATAGCGAACATCTCCCAGTTCGCCGCGCATCGCTGCATCCGGCAGTTCACCGATGCACTTTACGCGAGGAAACACCAATTCATCTCCTTCCCCATGACCCAACACAAGCAGGAGCAGCGTGCAGTCGGATTTGGCAGGATCGCGGGCTTCCCCATGGTGCAGGGCGCCATTGACTGCACGCATGTGGCTATGTGGGCACCTATCCACAATGCCGAGCATTACCGCAACCGCAAGGGCTACCATTCCCTAAATGTGCAGCTGGTGTGTGACCACAGGCAGCGCATCCTAGCTGTCAATGCCCGCTTCCCAGGAAGCAGCCACGATGCATTTATCCTGCGCCAGACTACTGTGGCTGGCCTGTTCGAGGCACAGCCTCCACCAAGGGGATGGCTTATCGGGGACAAGGGCTACCCTTTGTGTACATGGCTCATGACCCCGCTCCGCACGCCCACGACCCCAGCGGAGGTGGCATACAACGAAAGCCATCAAGCCACAAGGAACCTAATAGAGCAAACGATAGGCGTCCTCAAGCAACGGTTCCGCTGCCTGGATCGTTCCGGAGGAGCTCTTCAGTATTCGCCGGATAGAGTCTCCCAGTTCGTCGTCGTGTGCTGCATGCTCCACAACCTGGTGATCCGCAGGACTCAGGCACTGCCACCTGACATTGCCCCACCACCTCAAGAGGATGAGCTGGAGGACCATGAGGAGGAGGAGGAGGAGGAGCAGCCTAGGAGGGAGCGACAAGGTCCAAGGGCCGTCCGCCGGTGGCTTATTGTTCGACACTTCTAGGCCCCCTGTCAGGGAATGGCCTGGGCCAATGAACGCAGCTGAAGGCAGCCGCTCCGCAAGCCCTCAGCCGCTTAACCCAACAACCAGTTGAAACATGACACCTGCACATGGTGAAAAAATAAAAATCTTTATTTCACAAACTCAGGGCCCTTCCCACATGGAACAGCAAAACGGAGAAGACCTCCAAAAAACAGTCGAAAACTTCTGTCACTCCCAAAACCTGGGGAGGACTAACAAAACTTCCACATGCAAATGGCCTTCCTCACCGGCCTTACAAAAAAACGCCCCCCCCCCAACACAAACACCCCCATAAAAACAAACAAGATAATGCCCCCCAGAACAGAAGCCCCCGCATGACCAAAACCCGCGCTCGCCACACTCTACTCGGCGTGCCGAGAGGGCGAGTCCTTAGAGAGCGTTCTCTTGCCCCGGCCCGACCTGCAGCTGCGCCTCAAGCTGGGCCCTGAGGCTGGGGGAAGGCTCATCAGGGCGACAATGCGTCTCGCCAGATGCCCTTGGGGGTCGCCCTACACGAGGGCCGGCCCGGGAGGGGCCGGCTGGTGGCTGCTGCAGCTGTGGGTGGCCATCTTCAGTTCCTGCAGCAGCTCGTTGCACCCTGGCTGGGGGAGTGGCAGTGTCGCCTGCACCAATGGGGACAAGCTGGCTGATGGCAGGCGCGCGCTGCTCGCCAGAGACACTGGCACTCGGCCGGCCTGGCAGGGGAGCAAGCGCACCAATGTGTTGGCCGCCAGACCGCTGTGCTGCAGCAGGGTGGCGGCTCGCCTGGCGACGCCTCCGCGCCAGTGTGAGGGTGGCAGAAGTTAGTGCCCCAACTGCCCTGGCATGTGCCCGCAGCTGCTGTGCCAGTGTCTGCCCAGCACCTCTCATGTGGCGACTGGCGTGCTGCGCTGCGGCGAGTTGCTGCACCCCCCTGTCGTGCGCTGCCACAAGTAGGTCCACCCCCCTGTCGTGCGCTGCCACAAGCAGGTCCACCCCCCTGGCGTGCGCTGCCGCGAATTGTTCCAGGCCCCTGGCCTGTGATTCGGCGAAAGCCACCACACTATGTGCCAGGCTCTCCATGGCGCGAGGCATCTGCTCCACCACCTGCATAAACTCCACGTGGCGCCGCTCCGACGCCGCCGACATGTCGTGCAAGAGGTGCACCTCCTGGGCGACGTCCGACTCCGGACTGGAGGGCGGACTCGCCCTCTGGGCAGAAGGCTGGCGTGGCGCCGGACCCTTGCCGCGTTCGGCCACCCTACTGGGACCAGGTTCTCCCCTCCCCTCCACCACCTGCCCCCTCTGGGCAGAAGGGCGGCGTGGTGCCGGACCCTTCCCGCGTGCGTCGACGCCACTGGTACCAGGTTCTGGCCTCCCCTCCACCGCCTCCCCCCTCTGGCCAGAAGGCTGCCCTGCTGCCGGGCCCTTGCCGCATGCGTCCACGCCACTGGTACCAGGTTCTGGCCTCCCCTCCACCGCCTCCCCCCAGCTCTCCTGCACGCCAGACGTCTCCCCTCCATTGCCATCTGCTGGCGCGGAGGAGGGTTCCCCGGAGGTGCCGCCTTCCTCCTGGTCCTCCACGTCCTCCTCCTCCGAGGGCCTGGCTCCCTGTGCTTCAGGGAGCACCCCCTCCTCAGCAGCTGAAAGCAGGAAGGCACAAGTGTAGCTTTAGAGTGAGGACAGGCCGACAGCCAGGGAGGCCGCAGTGGTGCATTATGCGCATTTTGCGGTCAGTGGGGAAGGATGTACATCTGATGCGCGAGGGCAAGGAGAGAGGTGCACCCGGTCATGTCCTTACCAGTGGGTTCCAGTACAGGGTCCGCATCACCGATCGCGACAGGGCCTGTCACCCGGGCACGCAGGAGTCGTGCCACCCTCTCCTCCAGATCAGTCAGCTCCTGGTAGTCGGGACGCCCTCCACCAGTCGCTACCTGGCTCCTGGCGTTCCTCGCCAGCTTGGCCTGCAAGAGAAAGGAGGGCCTCTAAGTACAGTGTGGTGCCCTGCTGCTGTGTGTGAGGCCTCCCATGGTTGAATAGCTTGGACAGTGTGCTGCCCTGTTGCTGTGTGGGAGCCCTCCCATGGCTGAATAGCTTGGACAGTGTGATAAGTGCAGAAAGAGCTTTGATTAACATGCAAGTGCCATTGCAGCGGGAGGAGGGCTGGGCATTAGGCCTTTGATGTCCCTTTGGCCCTAATGGGAGGTGCACATGCAAGGATGAGGGGGACAGTGGAAAGGGTACTCACCTTCACCATCCGACTGAGGTCATTGAATTTCTTGCGGCACTGGTCCGCACTCCTGGGAACATCGCAGTTGGATGAGACCCTGCGGGCAATTCTGCTCCAGGCGTTCCTGAACTGGCTCCTGGGAGCCTTCCTGCCACTAGCCGGGCACACAATCCGTCTTTTCTTGTGTACCCCATGGATGAGCACACTCAGCGCATGCTCAGAGAAGCGCTGTGCTCTGTCACGGGCCCTCTCCATTCCTCCAGGCACTGTTTTGGCACACCACCAGTGCTGAGGCCTAGTTGCAGCGCTACAGCATGCAGGGCGTGGCAGCAGTCAAAGTTGACCCTTCCCCCTTTAAGAGCTGGCCGGCGTCAGGGTGTCTGCTGACACTCAACACATGACCGCACCTGTGCTGCGCCCGGAATCGGCGATATCAAGCCGCATCGCCGGATTAGCGCCTGAACACAGCATTGCAGCGGCAGTTTCAGCGCTCGGCCAGAATCTGGTCCAACTTCACTGAATTTCGGCGAGTTGGCCTGCAGTTTCCGGCGGGCGCTAAATTTACCGAGCGCCCGACTTTAGCGCCCCAAAACTGTGCAAACTGAATTTCTAGGCCAAAGTCTCTCTTCACAGAAACTGCAGCTTTGGTTTCGATTTCTCCACAAGCTGTCTGCGTTGCAGAGTCCAAATTTTAAAATCTCACAGGCTTTCTGCCATGAGGCACGGACGCCATCTTGAGTACCCTTTTTGATTTAAAATGTCCACGCAGGGTCCCTTTTTATTAATAATAACCTTCAGGGAAATGCAGAAATTTAGCAAATCTTACAATGTGTCTATCTGTGCCCTCAGCTCATCTGCCTTATTCATTAGACACCTTGCATTGAAGTATATACCATTAAACACTGCCAAACCCCTTTTTTATCTATTTTCTAGCCCTTGCTTCCTATGCCTTACAAACTAACTTATTAATTTCCATCTCCAGCTTTGCTTCTCTCCCTTCTGAATCTAAGCTCAGCTTTCCATCCCCTTGCCAAGTTAGTTTAAACCCTCCCCAACTGTGCTAGCTGCCAGGATATTGGTCCCAGCCTTGTTGAGGTGCAACCCATCTAGCTTGTACAGGTCCCACCTCCCCCAGAACTGGTCCCAATGCCTCAGGAATCTAAAGCCATCCCTCCTGCACCGTCTCTCCAACTGCGCATTAATTTGCCCTTTCCTCCTATTTCTGTACTCAATAGTGTGTGGCACCAGGAGTAATCCAGAGATGACTACCTTTGAGGTCCTGCTATTAATCTCTTTCCTGGCTCCTTAAAATCTGCCTGGAGGACCTCATCCCTCTTTCTACCTATGTCATTGGTACCAATATGGACCACAACTCACCCTCCCACCTCAGAATGTCCTGCAGCTGCTTAGTAACATCCTTCACCCTGGCACCGGGGAGGCAACATAACATATTGGAGTCACGTTTGCGGCCGCAGAAACGCATGTTGTTCCACTATTGAATTCCCTATCACTATTGCTTTTCGGACCTTTCTCCTCATCCCCTGTACAGCTCAGCTACCCATGGTTTCATGGCCTTGGCTCTGGATATACTCCCCAGAGGAACCATTGCCCTCACCAGTATTCAGAACTATTCCAAAACCCAGAGCTTGAGCTCCTCCAGCTGATGACACTTCCTGTACATGTGGTTGTCCAGGAAATGAGATGCATCCTGGACTTCCCACATGGCACAGGATGTGCATTCAATGGGACTGAGGTGCCATGCCATGCCTCTATTTATTAGACTACTAATTCAATATCTTAGTTTAACCCACTGGCCTAACTTAGAGATAAAATAAACAAAATGATTTACTCAAGTTTAATAACAACCACTGAGATACTAAACACAAAGGGAGAAATATTTGGTGTCACCAGCAATTTGAGTTAGTGGCCACCGAAAATGGCCGCAGCGCTACAGTTGAAAAATTCACGCGGGGGGTTGGCAATATGGAGCATAGCACTAAATTACCAGGTAACGCCCTCCTGGTGGCATCAGTGAATGTCTTCGGCCCGAAGTTCCCATCCACAGTCGGCCTTGCAGCTTCTTACAGCCTGTGGGAGCAAGGCTGTGGAGTTCATAACGCATTGTGGGCAATTAAAGGGGCTATGAATTAAAGGGGCAATGCATTCAGAACTAATAAAAATTACAATGTAGTGTCAGCTTTTATCCCTCAATAAAAATTAACTTTAAGAAGAAGCCCCTAATGGGATTCTTCAGCATTTAAAGCTAAATTCTATTCCAAGCCTCAAAAAATGGGAAAAGGGCTTCAGCACTAACACAAATGGCTCAGTAAGCCAGGGAAGGGGCACCCAGTGTCTCGCATGCAGCAATCTAGCTTTGTGCAGGGGGTCAACATTGAAAGACAGGTCCTCTACCCACAGGGGCCAGGAGACCCCCCAGAAAGTCACCCCCACCACCTTGCTCCAGTGCCCAAAGAAGATTCATGACCTCAGGCCACTGGTCAAGGTCAGTGAACGCATCTTCAAAAACCGTCTCCTACCAACTGCATCACTAGTCTCACACACTGCTCAATGCACAACTCCCCCCCAATCACTCACCCACCAACAATCTGTACCAATCACGAGGCACATCTCCCATTCCTAGCCTCACCTCATCCCCTTGGAGGAGACAGTGCAGGCCATTCTTGGCAGGGGGATGGCTGAGTTGAAAGGGTACAAGATGCTGGTATCCTCATACGTTATCCTCCTTTTTGCATGCACCTCTTGCTTTCCCACCCTCCCCTTAGCACAACGCTATGTTTCTGACTTCCTCATTTCACACACCCAAGAAATGCAGCCTGCCCAGCCAGTGGGTAACCAAGAAGAGGGAGAGGACAGTGAAGAAGAACAAGAAGAAGATTGATTTGACACGCTCAGCCACCAGCTCCTCATGGTCGACCAGCAAGGCCATTTGCAGTGTCCCTCACTGAAAGTTAGCAGCTTTCCATCAACCATGCTGCAGCCACTGGGGTAGCACTACGTGACATCAGTAGGCTAGGCAAAGGCACATGCAAGATATTCACTAAGAGAATGTATACGGGTGATGAGTTGATTTCTTGATGTTATATTGGATGGCTAGGCGTATATAGGTGGATTGGAAAGTTTGCTTTTTGGTGGCTTTTATTTCAGCATTGTGGCCAAGAGGATGCTGTGATGGTCAGTAACAGAGGGAAGGGAAGGTGTGGGATAAATGTTGAAAGGGGAATTAGGATTGTGGTCACTGGTACCGCAGACAGATGATTCCATCCCGGATATCCCGGCCAAAAAGGGGCTGTCTGGGATGCATCCTTCTATCTGTTTCCTCCTCTTCTGCTTCCTCCACGACTGTGCCTTCCTCTTCCCTCTGCGAGCAGATGCTGTAAATCTGAAAAGACAGCTTAAAATGCTGCAAATACTCAGCAGCTCAGGCAGCATCTTGACCTGAGACATGAACTCTGTTTCTCTCTTAACAGATGTTGCCTGGCCTGTTGAGTATTTGCAGCATTTTCTGTTTTCTCAGAGGACTTCTTTTATCATCCGAGGTCTTGAAGGCACCCAACAGCACTCACTGCATACTTAAAAAACATTTTAACATCTATTGCAACAAGCCACTACTTCAATAAAATCAATAAAACCCAGTCCAAAAGCTTAAATGCAAATTTACCTGAAAGATGTGTGTGTCCCTTTAAAAGCTGCTGACAGCGCCTTTGTCAGTCTCTTCACATGCTGGATTTCCCTGGTGTGGTTATGACCCAGTGCTGAACACAGCGCTAGGGTCGAAGTTAACCTTAGTGACGTTGAGTTGGCGTTCATGTCAATAATCTGCCAATTTTTTTTGCAGGACGCTAATACTTACCGGCAGCACTACAGGGAGGACCAAAATGGAGGATGCCATGGGACCCGCCATCAGCTGGCAAAAGAGTGGTGCCCGGTATTCTTTTGCCATTTTTTGATGGGAACGGATGGCGTAAAGCCCCCGAATTTTTTGCCCAAACAACCTAAATATTAGATACCTAGATAATTAACTTAGAGTTGTCAGGTTCTGTGGCCCCACTCCTTCTTTTGAGTTGGATGTGAGAAACCGCCTTCCTCCACTCCACCAAATTCCTGCTATCACCAAATTCTTCCACTCTGCTTGCAATCCACTCTGATTGCGCTTCATCCAGCTCTGTCTCCAAGCTCTATGCTCAAGCTCTCAAAATTCATGCCTTTAATCTCCAACAAGGCCTTCAAGCATCCCGCTTCCTGGAGGGGCCTGGGGGGAGCATTCCTGTTCCTCCTGGCCCATAAAGACTGCTAAAACTGCCACTTACCTTGGTGAGCCGGCAATTGTCGCCTTCGCTTCACTGTCGAGTTTCCCGATCCCCAGGAAACCCTTGCAGCACCAGTTAACTTCAAATCAGGATTCCAATTGCATTGCAGCCCGTTTTGAATATGTTAATATGTGTCCCGCCTCTCCATCGCGGGACACTCAGACACCCTGATATTCGTCGCTGTAAAAATGGTGACAGGCGAGGGATTACTATCGAGGCCATTGCAATATGCAAATGTGAACACAGACAAACCATTCAACATACTGTGGCAGAACCACTGAATGACTCTGGCTAACTGTATATAATTCTCTTTAACGATGTTCTAACACCAGCCTAAACCTGTACCATTGTGTTAGGCATTATTGTGTTTTGTATATAGAGTTTGCATGTATGGGGCGTGGCCCCTTTAAGAGTGCGGGAAAACGCGGGCAAACACGATGACGTCACGTTGCAAACCACAGGACTGCCCAATCAGTCCTCGTGGCATCTCCGTTGAGTAAAGACCTGTTTAATTGTTCTCTGGTGTCGATCTCAGTTATTCGTAGGAATTTGTTAATTCCTGCATTGGTGACCATGTTTTTATGAACGTTTTCACAAAAGAAGAGCACAGCATGGAAGCAAACGTGGTTTCGCTAAAGCTACTGCAGTTCTGGGAGCAGCAAGCACCCTCGTGGTTTATTCAGGTCGAGGCCCAGTTCGCCCTGAGGAACATCGATGCGGATCAGACCAAGTATCTTTAAGTGGTCTCCGCACTCCACAGCTCTACCGCCTCTCGGATCGTCAGCCTCCTCGAAAACCCCCCAACGGAGCGCAAGTATGAAACCCTCAAAGCGCGGTTACTGCAGGTTTTCGGGCTCACAAAATCGGAGCGCGCCCGTCGATTACTCGCTATGCCCGGGCTCGGGGACTCCAAGCCTTCAGAGTTGATGAGCCAAATGTGCACACTCCTGGGCTCAGAACGGGAATGTTTCCTATTCCGCAAGATTTTCCTCAGCCAACTGCCTGAACAGGTACAAGCTGCCCTGGCCAGATCTGAAACTGAAGACTGTGCAACACTCGCTGCGGAGGCTGACAAAATTTTCGCTGTAACTCGGCAGTACTACGCCGCCACGAGGCACCCATCCCCCGCAGACACCGCCCCAGCCCGTCCGCCTGCTGGGCTGTGTTTCTACCACGCGCAGTTCGGCGCGAAAGTGAAGTGTTGCCGCCCTCCCTGCAGTTTTCCGCAAAAAAAACAACGACTGACACTGCGACCACCGAGGAATGGGTCTGACGGGCACCCCGCGGCCGCGATGGCGATCGGCAACGTGGGAAAATTGCTCTTCATCACTGATACTCTCTCCGATCGTCGTTTTCTGTGTGACACCGGAGCGCAGTGCAACACTTTACCCGCGTCCACCCTCGATGTGCAGACGGGGAATCACAGCCCCGCCCTTGAAGCGGCCAATGGCGGAACAATTCGGTCCTTCGGCAGACGGCGAGTGGAGTTGTGCCTCGGGGGGCAACATTTTCACTGGGAGTTTGTTACGGCCAAAGTTTCCCAGCCCCTCCTCGGCGCGGATTTCCTGTGCGCCAACAGCCTCCTGGTCGATGTTAGGAACCGACGGCTGATCAACGCAGCAACTTTTAATTCTCTTCCGTGTTACCGCAGTAACACTACATCACACACCGTCTCCTGTGCGTTCCCGACTCCTGATGAGTTCGCTCGCCTGCTCAGCGAATTCCCCGATCTGACAAGACCCACGTTCTCCTCCACAGCCACATGGTGTGGAACACCACATCACCAACAACGGCCCCCCAGTCTACGCGTGGGCCCAGCGCCTAGAACCTGGCAAGTTGGCGGTCGCAAAGGCAGAGTTCGTAACCATGGAACGGTTAGGGATTATTTGCCAGTCGAATAGTCCCTGGTCTTCACCCCTCCATATCGTCCCAAAGCCTGGTGGCGGATGGCGGCCATGCAGCGACTATTGACGACTAAACGACGCCACCACTCCTGATCGGTACCCGATCCCCCATATCCAGGATTTCTCTGCCCATTTGGCAGGGAACACCGTGTTCTCAAAAGTCGACCTCGTCCGGGGCTACCACCAGGTCCCAGTTCATCCACAAGACATCCAGAAGACCGCAGTCACCACCCCATTCAGCCTCTTCGAGTTTTTATGGATGCCGTTTGGGTTAAAGAACGCCGCCCAGGCTTTCCAACGCCTGATGGACTCCGTGCTGCGGGACCTCAAGTTCCTCTTCATCTACCTGGACGATATTCTAATTGCCAGTCCTACTAAGTAAGAACATACCTGTCACCTACGCACCCTTTTTCGATGCCTCAGCCAACACGGCCTGATTATCAACCCGGCCAAGTGTCAGTTTGGCCTGCACCAAATTGATTTCCTGGGGCATCGCATCACCTCAGATGGAACGGTTCCTTCACCTTCGAAGGTAGAGGCGGTGACATCCTTTCCATGCCTGCAGAACATAAAGGCCCTGCAGGAATTCCTAGGCATGGTAAACTTTTACCATCGTATCGTGCCTAAGGCGGCACTACTCATGCAGCCCCTGTACGAGGCCCTCAAGCGCAAGACTGGCAAGAACCCGGTAGACTGGACGGATGACATGTCCCGAGCGTTCACCGACACCAAAAGCGCCTTAGCCAACACGACTATGCTGGCACACCCGCTGCCAGGAGCCACCATCGCCCTCACCACCGACGCGTCGGGCTACGCAGTCGGTGCCGTGCAACAGCAGTGAGTGAACGGGACCTGGCAGCCATTGGCATTCTTCAGCCGTCAACTACGGCAGAACGAGAGAGCATACAGCACGGTCGACTGGGAGTTGCTTGCCCTTTTTCTGGCCATCCACCATTTTTGGTTCCTTCTGGAAGAATATCCTTTCACCGCTTTTGTGGACCATAAGCCGCTGACCTTTGCAATGTCCAAGACCGCCGAACTGTGGTCAGCCCGACAGCAGCGTCAACTGACCTACATATCCGAATTCCCACAGATATATGGTACGTGGCCAGTAAGGACAACCTGGTGGCAGACTGCCTCTCCCGTGCAATCGTCAATATGGTTCATTTGGGCATCGGCTACGCCCTCATGGCAACGGATCAAGCCTCAGACACGGAAGTCCAAGCTTACCGAACGGCCATCACTGGCCTCCAGTTGGCCGATGTCAAGTTCCATTCAGCAGGTACCACACTGTTGTGTGACGTCTCCGTACAGGATCCTCGCCCTGTCGTGCCGGTCGTCTGGCGCCGCAAAGTGTTCGACGCCATACATGGGTTGTCACACCCTGGAATGAAGGCCTCTCAGAAACTGATGTCAGCGAAATTTGTATGGCATGGCCTGCATAAAGATGTCCATGACTGGGCCAACACCTGCGTGGTCTGCCAAAAGGCCAAGGTACAGCGCCACATCAAAGCTCCGTTGGCCGCCTTCACAGTTCCGGAGCGATGTTTTGACCACATCAACGTGGACCTGGTAGGACCACTCCCACCCTCCCATGGTTTTTCATACATCCTGACCATGGTTGACCACACCACCAGATGGCCAGAGGCGGTCCCCCTGTCATCCACTACTTCGGCGGACGTGGCCAGGGTGTTCATTTCCTCCTGGATCGCCCGTTTCGGAGTACCCGCCGATATTTCGTCAGACAGGGGACCGCAGTTTTCCTCCGAGCTCTGGAATGCAGTGGCCCAAGGACTCGGTGTCAAATTACACCGCACCACAGCCTACCAAACACAAGTGAATGGCCTCTGCGAATGCTTCCACCGGTCAATGAAGGCCGCCCTGAGAGCCAGCCTCCAGGACGCTGGATGGGCTGACAAGCTACCGTGGGTCCTGTTGGGCCTTCGCACGGCCCCCAAAGAAGACCTTCACTCGTCATCAGCGGAGCTTGTGTATGGTCAGCCGCTGTGGGTCCCAGAGGACTTCCTACCAACATCGACGGAGCAATGGTCCGTGTCTGCCCAGCTTGCTAGTCACCAAGAGGCGGCCAGATGTTTCGCACCAGTGCCCACTTCGCACACATGGAGCTTCACAAGGCTGAATACGTTTTTATTCGCCATGATGCACAGAGGGATCCGCTCAAGGCCCCATATATCGGTCCCTTCCGCATGTTGGAAGCAGGGGAGAAAACCTTCACGGTAGATGTCGGCGGTTAACCGGACCACATTTCAGTCGACCGCTTAAAGCCAGCATATTTGGACCTCGACCGCCCCGTCGAGACAGCACAACCACCGAGACGGGGTCGGCCACCCGTCGTCGTTACGGCAGACGAAGTGCGACCGCCCGCCAGACCACCAGCCACCCAGCAGCCTCCACCTCGAGAGTACAGGAGTCATTCTGACAGGCTTGTCAGACCCCCTCACCGTTTGACTTTGTCCGTTAAAGTGAATTCTGGGGGGGCCGCATGTGGCAGAACCACTGAATGACTTTGGCTAACTGTATATAATTCTCTTTAACGATGTTCCAACACCAGCCTAAACCTGTGCCATTGTGTTAGGCATTACTGTGTTTTGTATATAGAGTTTGCATGTACGGGGCGTGGCCCCTTTAAGAGCACGGGAAAATGCGGGCAAACGCAATGACGTCACATTGCAAACCATGGGACTGCCCAGTCAGTCCTCGTGGCATCTCCATTGAGTAAAGACCTGTTTAATTGTTCTCTGGTGTCGATCTCAGTTATTCGTAGGAATTCATTAATTCCTACAATACTATCACTTAATACAGAGACTTAGGCCGTGATTTCCGACTAGGTTCCGGTCCCGCTGTTGGTTTCAGCCGCCCTGAACTACAATTTTTGCTTAAGGGGGCTGATTAAGCCCATCGTGCGGGCTACCTGGCCCAACCAGTGGGCTCGGGTCTGCTGCTCACCTCTGCTGACGTCTTTCAGCCAGCTGTATTTAAGGGGCCCATGCAGCCTTGTTTTTGATCCATTCTATTCTGCTTCTCTGTGTGGCACTTCTGAAAATGATTGCTGCAAGGCCCAAGGCATCTCCTGGATTTGATGATGACTGCCTCCATGCTCTTGTGGAGGGAGTGAGAGGGCACCAAGAGGTACTGTTCCCTTCAAACGGACGGAGGAAGCCTCCTCAGCAAACCAAAGCAGACTGGTTGCAAATTGCTGAGGAGGTGAGCTCCAGGTCTTTGTACTCACGCACCTGGGTTCAGTGCAAGAAAAGGTTCAATGACCTGCTACACTCAGCAAAAGTGAGTATAACATCACACTTACCTTCAATCTGCTCCCCATCTCCTCTCATCACCAGCACTCTGCATTGTCAACCTACTCCTGCACATCCCACTTTACCCTTACATCACTTGCACCCTTAACCATCCCTCTCTCTATGTACAGAATCACTTATCCATTCTACTATGCACCCTTCACACTCGCTATCACTGTTATGCAATGACAACAACTGATAACGCACAGGGAGTGCGCCTCACTCCATCTTTGTCTCCCTCTAAGCATCTATGCTTTGGATTCTCTACACTCACTCCAACATTCTCACTCAAACTCCGCATGTGTCCCTCATTGCAGCAAAAGAGAGCCCACGATAAGGGGGAGAGGGGCAGGACAGGAGGAGGGCCACCTTCCATTGCCCAGTTGACCACTGCTGAGGCGGCTGCTCTCGACATCCTTGGAGGCGCTGAGGATCTGGAAGTTGGGGACAGTCAAACTGGCGCAGTACAGCAAGCTGGTGGCAGAATAGATTTACAGCCCTCTCATTTAGGTTGCATGAGTGACTGATATGGCATCTGATGTTCATACAGATTGAGTTCTGATCATCTGCACAATTTGATGTGCTTGTTACATTAATATTACATGTCTAACTCATACCTTTACTCCCCCACAGGACCATCAAGGACCCCCCTCCCCGCTGTCCAGGAGGAAGAGCCGGAAGACTCCTCAGAGGAAGCTGCAACCTTTGAGGGCGCACTGTTAACAGAATTGAGTGCACCCAGCACCAGCGCAGAGACACACACCTCGGTGGGTCATTCGCGAGGTAGATTAGTGTAGTCACCTAGGGCTAGATTTTCAGTCACTTGCGCCAGCAGTTAGCGCCTTAAGAGAAGTGATTTCCGGGCGCTATGCGTGTAGCGCCCGGGCGCAGCGCAGTTTGCGCCCCGCCCCAAATTAAGTTGCCCGTTAGCGCCGGCGCAAAGTTTAGCGCCCGCCCGGATGCGCGCGCAGAAAATGACGTCACATCCTCGTGCAACGCCCTTTGGCCGCCCCGATTGCAAACTTCAGTCGGACCGCCCCATTGTGCGGCGGGCAGCCGGAGCGTTTGGAAAAAGGAACGCAACACAACCAGCGCGGGCCCCGGGGGGCACTAATTAAAGGGAACGTCCTCTCCAGTATAAAGGCCATCCTTTTTTCAGAAAACAGTCTTGTGCAACGCATTTCTGGAGACACAACAAGGAGGATAGCTAACTGGTTTCAAGCAGCAAGAGCCAGGTATTTTTGGACTCAGGCCATAGCGCTGCAAGTGGCCATTTGGAAATTAGACTGTTTGCCAGGATTTGATGGGGGCTGCATGGGGTGCCAACGCGCAGCTGCAGCGCCATGTCCGTAGGGCTCGCAGACGCATTGTGAGAGGGGCAGCCCTGGCTAGAGGCAGAGGGGGCTACAGGCGTCGGCCACGTAGGCCTTACCCAGTCAGGCTATACCGCCAGCAGCGCTCCTACCTAAACATGAGTGCCGCGCGATGTGTTAGAAGGCTCCGATTCCGAAAGGAGTTGATTGCAGAGATCTGCCACCTGCTTCGCCGAGATCTGCGGCCAAAGCTCAGGTGCAGGACGTCTCTGTCGGTGGAAGTGAAGGTGACGGTGGCATTGAACTTCTATGCCACCGGCTCCTTCCAATACGCTGCTGGGGACATAGCAAACATCTCCCAGTATGGCGCGCATCGCTGCATCCGCCACGTGACCGAAGCACTGTTCAGAAGGAGAAGCCAATTCATCTCCTTCCCCATGGCCCTCGAGAGCCAGCATCAGCGCGCATTGGGATTTGCCAGACTCGGGGAATTCCCCTTGGTGCAGGGCGCCATTGACTGTACGCATGTGGCTTTGCGGGCCCCTCTGGAGCATGGCGAGCAGTATCGCAACAGGAAGGGCTACCATTCTCTGAATGTGCAGCTGGTATGTGACCACAAGCAGCGCATCATGGCAGTCAATGCCAGCTTCCCAGGCAGCAGCCACGATGCCTTTATCCTGCGGCAGAGTACTGTGCATGACATGTTCCAGGCACAGCCTCCCCCAAGAGGATGGCTCATCGGGGACAAAGGCTATCCTTTGTGCACCTGGCTCATGACCCCGCTCCGCGCGCCCAGGACCGCTGCTGAAGAGGCCTACAACGAGAGCCATCAAACCACCCGCAACATCATCGAGCTAACTATTGGGGTCCTCAAGCAGCGGTTCCGCTGCCTTGATCGCTCCGGAGGAGCTCTCCAGTATTCGCCGGACCGGGTCTCCCAATTTGTGGTGGTTTGCTGCATGCTACACAACCTGGCTATCCGCAGGACTCAGGCACTGCCACCTGACGTTGGACCAGCACCTCAGGAGGAGGAGCAGGAGGAGCATGAGGAGGAGGAGGAGGAGCAGGAGTACGTTCCCAGGAGGGAGCGACCAGGGCCAAGGGCCGCACGACGCCACCTTATTACACGGTACTTCTAAGCCCCCTGTCAGGGAATGGCCAGGGGCCATGAGGGAAGATGAATGCAGCCGCTCCGCAAGCCCTCAGCCGGCGAAGCCAACAAACACTAAGAAGAACAACCATGGAGACTGCATGAATAAAGATAATTTTTTATTGCACAAAAATGAAAAGCCCTTCCCACATGAATCCCCAAAAACAATAAACGGGCCCCACAAAAAGCCCAACAAACGACTCACTCCCACAAACTGGGGAGGAGCCACTCCACCTTTATTCAAACCGGGCCTCAACGTCGGCCTAACGCAAAAAATAAGCCCTCCAAAAGCACAACCATGGGCAAAATAAAGATGGCCACCGCCATATTAAAGGAAAGCTGCCCACACCCTCTACTGAGTGGCCCGCGAGGGCGAGACCTTGGCCAGCATTTTGCCTCCCCTGCCCTGCCTGCTGCTCCTTCGCAAGCTCTGCCCAGTGGCTGCTGCGAGGCTGGGGGAAGGCGCCTGAGGCTCAGATGCCCTTCCGCCAGATGCCGCTGGGGGGCGGCCTACACGGCGTTTGGGCCTCGAGGGGCCGTCTGCTGAGTGGCGCACCTGAGCCTGGCCACCATCAGCTGCAGCCGCTTGCCGTTGACGCCCCAGAGGGGGAATGGCGGCGACGGATGGCGCAATGTGGGCCAGCTGGCGTCTGGGATGCGCTGGCTGGTGCTGTGGCGCGGTGGCACTCGGCCGGGCCCGCACTGCAGGATCCGCAGCAATCAGCCGACGGGCGGCTTGCTGGGATGGTCCAGCGCGGCGCCTGCCCTGGCGATGCCTGCCTGAGACAGCGCGTGTGGCAGCAGTGAGTGGCCCTGTGGTCCTGGTGTGCGCGCGCATCACATCCGCCAGGGTCTTGACGGCATCAGTCAGCATGCGGCCACTCGCGGCAGTTGCTGCCCCGAACTCGCGCACACTGGTCGCCAGCGACTCGATGGCCTCAGGCATGCGCCCCACCACGCTCATGAGCTCCGTGTGGCGCCGGTCCGAGTCGTCGGCCATCTTATCCAGCTTCCGCACCTCCTCCGAAGTGAAGGTGCCCGGACTGGAGTCGCGACTCTCCCGCTGGGGAGGAGGGGGCCGAACTAGGGGACCCTTGCCGCGTTGGTGACGGCGAGTGTGCCGAGCAGCAGCACTCCCCTCTGATCCTTCCCCCCTTTGGGGGGAAGGCCGCGGGCCATGCGCACGGCTGCTGGGTGGCTGGACGCCACTGGTCCCAGAAGCTGCATTGCCCTGCGACAGTTCCTCCAGGCACTCGTCCAGTGAGGAGGTGTCAAGCATTTCCTCCTCTCCTGCGGGACGTGACTGTTCCCCCGAAGGTCCGGCTTGCTCCTCCTCCTCCTCCTGGTCGGAGGTGCTGTCACTGGCAGCTTCAGGGTCCTGGTCGTCACCAGCTGAAAGCAGGAATGCACAAGAGTAGTTCAGAGTGAGGAGACGGCGTCAGCGAGGGAGTTAGGACTGGTGGGATTCAGCGCATTGGTGGGACAGTGGCAAAGGAGGTAGCTCGGATGGGCCAGTGCGACGCGAGAGGGCCAAAAGGCGAGGTCCTTACCATTGCCGGGCAGTGGAGGGTCGGATACACCGCACGCTGTGGGGACAATCACACGGGCTCCCATGAGCACACACACGCGCTCCTCCAGCCGAGTGAGCTTCTGCAGCTTGGCGCGGCCACCCCTGGCACGGGCCTGGCAATTAAACGCTACTTTAGCCTGCAAGAGAAAGGACGGGCTGTAAGTGCGCAGTGAAGCCCTGATGTAGTGTGCACTGCCTCCCATGGTGGAATAGCTTGGACAGAGTGAAGCCCTGATGTAGTGTGCACTGCCTCCCATGGTGGACTAGCTTGGCCAGAGTGAAGCCCTGATGTAGTGTGCACTGCCTCCCATGGTGGAATAGCTTGGACAGAGTGAAGCCCTGATGTAGTGTGCACTGCCTCCCATGGTGGAATAGCTTGGACAGAGTGAAGCCCTGATGTAGTGTGCACTGCTTCCCATGGTGGAATAGCTTGGACAGAGTGAAGCCCTGATGTACTGTGCACTGCCTCCCATGGTGGAATAGCTTGGACAGAGTGAAGCCCTGATGTAGTGTGCACTGCCTCCCATGGTGGAATAGCTTGGACAGAGTGAAGCCCTGATGTAGTGTGCACTGCCTCCCATGGTGGAATAGCTTGGACAGAGTGAAGCCCTGATGTACTGTGCACTGCCTCCCATGGTGGAATAGCTTGGACAGAGTGAAGCCCTGATGTAGTGTGCACTGCCTCCCATGGTGGAATAGCTTGGACAGAGTGAAGCCCTGATGTAGTGTGCACTGCCTCCCATGGTGGAATAGCTTGGACAGAGTGAAGCCCTGATGTACTGTGCACTGCCTCCCATGGTGGAATAGCTTGGCCAAAGTGTAGAGTGCCGAATGGCCATTTGATGCTCATGACTGTCCCAATGCTGCTGGCTGAGGGCTGGCCAATAGGACTTTCAGGTCCCTTTGCCCATCATGTCAGGTGTACATGCAAGAATGAGGAGGAGACTGGAAAGGCTACTCACCTTCACAATCCTGGTCAGATCGTTGTATTTCTTACGGCATTGTTTGTGGGTCCTGGGGGCCTCGCCGGTGAACGTCACCCTCTGGGCGATCTGCTTCCAGGCTTTGGTGTAGTCATGGTGGGTTGGATTCCTCCCACTCTCTGGAAACAAGATCTTGCGCCTCACCTCCAGAGCTGTGACCATTATGTCCAGATCACCCTCTGAGAAGCGCAGGGCACGCTGACGGGCCTTCTCTGGCGTTGCCATGACTCCCTGGGGCTGAGCAGCAGTGTTGAGGCCTCTTTGCAAGGCTGCAGTGTGCAGGGCGTGGCAGCAGACCAATTCGTCCCTTCCCCCTTTAAGAGCTGGTCGGCACCACGGGGTCTGCTGTCAGTGCAAAAATGACCGCACCCGTGCTGCGCCCCGCCTGGGCGCTATCCCTCTGGACCGCCGGCTTAGCGCCTAAAGGTAGGAGTGGAACGCCTCTTTTAGCGCTCCACCACTCTCTTAGGGCGAAGCCACTGAATTTCCGGCAACGGGGCGCTACTTTGGGGCGGGCGCTAACTTCGGGCGGGCGCTAAGGTTAGCGCCCCAAAACTGTCTATACTGAAAATCTAGCCCCTAGTGTATCACAGCTCACAAGTGAGCATCAGCAGATGGTGGAGACAGGGACAGCAGTGGAGAGTCCTTGTTGAAGGCCGCAGGGTGCTCCTAGCTCTGATCAGCTGCATGTGGACCTGTACCTCTGGGACCACCCAGAAAGAGAGCGGTGCTGGACCATCAGAAACAAGTGCAGGAGTCTCTGACAGGTTTTGTATCCACGGTAACTGTGAATGTGCAGAGAATGGAGGAGTCCATCTCAAACATAAGCAATGCCATGGTGGAGGCAATGGCGCATGAACGCACCACCATGGATAAGATGGCAACCTCCAGATGGCAACACCAGTTTGCCTATTGTGCAAACAGATCAACGGAGGTGCAATCCCAACTGCTCTACACTCTGCACTGAATCACTTAGACGGTAAAGAGACCTACATCAGAATGCTGTTCATAGACTACAGCTCAGCATTCAACACTATCGTCCCCAACAAGCTGGCCACCAAACTCCACACTCTTGGCCTGAACACTTCCCTCTGCAACTGGACCCTGGACTTCCTAACAAACAGACCCCAGTCTGTCAAATTAGGTAACCACACCTCCCCCCCCGACCCTGAACACGGGGGCCCCACAGGATGTGTGCTGAGCCCCCTCCTCTACCCCCTCTTCACCCACGACTGTGTGGCTGTTCATGGTTCCAACACCATCATCAAGTTTGCGGATGATACCACGGTGGTAGGCCAGATCACCAACAACGATGAGTCAGCCTACAGGGAGGAGGTCCAGCATCTCGTGAAGTGGTGCGCCGATAACAACCTGGCCCTTATCATCAAGAAAACCAAAGAAATCATTGTGGACTTCAGGAAGTCTAAAGGTGGAAGTCACACCCCCATCCACATCCATGGGGCTGTGGTGGAAAGGGTGGACAGCTTTAAGTTCCTTGGAGTCCACATCACGGAAGACCTCTCCTGGTCCCTCAATACCTCCTCTCTGGTGAAGAAGGCCCAGCAGCGCCTATATTTCCTAAGGAGGCTGAAGGGATGTAACCTGTCACCCCTGATCCTCTCTAACTTTTACCGCTGCACAATAGAGAGCATCCTGACGAATTGTATCGCAGTATGGTTTGGCAGCTGTAGCTACTATGACCGGAAAGCCCTGCAGCGGGCAGTCAAAACTGCCCAACGCATTACCGGCACCCAGCTACCGACCATAGAGCACATATACCAGAAATGCTGTTTACGGAGGTCACGGACCATCATTAAAGACCCTACCCACCCCAGCCACAGTTTGTTCGCCCTCCTGCCATCTGGGAGACGCTACAGATGCATTCGCACCCGAACGACCAGGTTTAGGAACAGCTTCTTTCCCAGGGCTGTCATCCTACTGAACTCCACAAATAAACTCTAAAGCCTGCACATCTGCCAATGCACTTTATTATGTTTATGTTAATGTATTACAAGCCAAATGAATGTTGAATGTTTAAATATCTTAATCTAAATGTACACTCTTGGGAGCTGCAAGCCTACATTTCGTTGTACTGCACTTGTGCACTAACAATGACAATAAAGTTGATTATTATTATTATTATTATTATTATGG
This sequence comes from Somniosus microcephalus, assembly GCF_052327205.1. Taxonomy (NCBI): domain Eukaryota; kingdom Metazoa; phylum Chordata; class Chondrichthyes; order Squaliformes; family Somniosidae; genus Somniosus; species Somniosus microcephalus. Next base: position 237,911,179 of record NC_140987.1, read on the forward strand.
AAAGGCTGGCTACCTCATGGAAAGGATGGCTATGGCCATGCAGGAAATAAGTCACCAGAGTCAGGAAAACATGGTGACTGTTCAGAATAGAATGACATCTCTGGAGGAGCGATGGGCAGCTATTGAGCAGAGAGACCAGAGCTTCATGGACGTCCTTTTGAGGAGGACTGCCAGTGCAGATACGGGTCCTCGTGGCCCCCCTGAAGTGCAGTAAGGTGCTCTCCTGCCATTTCCCAGCACTGAGGTGTGGCTGACCCATGGGAGGGATGCTGGTGGTCGGCAACAAGGAAGTGTGGGCTCCTCTCCAAGCACTCACACTCCCATGCCACTGTGGAGCCCTCGGTCAGAGCCCCAGATTCCTCACCCAAATGAGAAGGCCGTCTCAGCCCCTGCACAGCCGCAGGAGGAGCAGACTGTTGCCGAGCCCTCCCAGGCTCTCAAACCTAGAGAATGCCCGCCAAAGGTGTCAAAGCAGGAGCAGCATGAAAGTGAGCAAGGTGCCTCCACATCTGCTGAAGCCACAGGGGAAGCACCACGTAGTAGCATGCGTAAGAGAAAGCTAACATGCAAATAGTCACAAGGGTAGTCACTTGGGTGTTTTGATGTAATACAAACTTAAGATTCTCTTCGTCATTTGATTGTAATAAAGAAATGCGATGGCAAATATTCAAAGAGTTGGCCTAAGTGTGCCCAGAAATGGAAGTGTCACAGTGAGGTCTCATCTGTAACGATGGTGGTGAGAGTGATAGGAACCCACAGTTTATTATGCATTGTGTATGGTGTGTTAAGAAGGTGGCAGCCACATGTATTTGCTTCATAAACTTAAGCGAATCTGGCATAGATTAGTGCATCCCTTGCAGCACAGCCAGCAATGTGCTTGCGTGCTGGTGGAACTGGCACATCCACCTCCGCAAGGTCTTCCTCCTCCTCCTCCTCAGAGGAGGAGGAGGAGGAGGCTGTGCGCTGATCCACTTGTTCCTCAGGCAGTGGTAAGCCACGCTGCAGTGCGATGTTGTGCAGTGCACAGCAGACCACGATGATTCTGGAGACCCTGGCTGGTGAGTACTGCAGGGCTCCACCTGATCTGTCGAGGCATCTGAATTGCATTTTGAGCAAGCTAATGGTTTGCTCGATGATGGCTATGGTGGAAATGTGGCTGGTATTGTAATGCTCCTCAGCTTCGTTTGATGGCCTCCTCAACAGCGTCATTAGCCACTTCTTCAGGGGATAGCCCTTGTCTCCAAGTAGCCATCCGGAAAGTTGAGTTGGCGGACTGAAAAGCTGAGGCACAGTAGACGGCTGCAATATGAATGAGTCATGGCAACTGTCAGGGAACTTAGCGCAAACATGCATAATGTTCTTCCTGTGGTTACACACCAGCTGGATATTCAGGGAGTGGAAGCCCTTGCGGTTGAAAAATACAGCTGGGTTGTGATGGGGTGCCCTAATGGCCACATGTGTGCAGTCTACGATGCCCTGCACCCTTGCCATATTTGCAAAGCGGTTACACTTGCTTCATCCTTGGAGAAGTGGATGTAATTGTGCGCTTTTGTAAAGAGGGCATCGGTACCCTGCATGATGGGCAGCATGGTGGCATAGTGGTTAGCACTGTTGCCTCACAGCGCCAGGGACCCGGGCTCGAATCCGGCCTCGGGTGACTGTCTGTGTGGAGTCTGCACATTCTCCCCGTGTTTGCGTGGGTTTCCTCCAGGTGCTCCGGTTTCCTCCCACAGTCCAAAGATGTGCGGGTTAGGATGATTGGCTATGATAAATTGACCCTTAGTGTTAGGGGGATTAAATACGTGGGGTTATGGGGATAGGGTGGGATATGTGTTGGTGTAGGGGTTACGGGGATCAGGTGGGATATGTGCCGGTGCAGGCTCGATGGGCCGAAATGGCCTCCATCTGCACTGTGGGGTTTCTGTGATTTCTGTGATTTCTGTGATGCAAGTGTGTGCGGCCGACTGGGAGATGCTGCTGATGTCTGCTGATGATCCCTGGAAGGACCCTGAAGCAAAAAATTTGAGTGCAGTGCTGACTTTGACAGGCACCGGTAAGGAGTGTCCACCCGCTCCTCTGGGCTCCAGGTGTTGGTGCAGCATTGCACAGATGTCATCGACTACCTCTCGCAAAAGTCTCAGCCTCCTTTGACACTGCTGCTCACTCATGTTGAGGAAGCTCATCCTCAGCCTGTAAACCCTGTGTTGGGGGTATCTCTTGCCTGTGTAGCCCTGCGCTGATGCCCTCTGCCCTATGCAGCATCAGGTGGCTGAGGAGAAGGTTGGCGCTCCTGTTGTTGCTGCTGCTGTTGTGCCTCATTCTGTTGCTGCCGCGGCTGCTCTTCCTCCAATTCTGAGGACTAGGATGAGAGGGTATAAATGGTTCCCATTCTGCTGGTATATATGTCAGTTGAGGAATAGATGTTATAAGCGCTCAGGCTGTAGGATTCGCAAAATTGGACTTTGTATTAATAAGGGTCAAATGGCAGAAGAGGCCGTGATTTTAAAGACTGTTTTAAAAGAAGCCCAGAAAAAGGGGCATACAAAATGGCCGCCATACCATGTGACCAGCTTATTGGGACACTTTAAAATGGTTCCTGCTCAACCTCAGACAGCTTTGTGGATTCAACCCACAGCAAGTTCTGGAAGCTGTTTCTGAGAGAACAAAACCAGACCCACATATATGCATATGGATTAGATGCAGATCCAGTCAAGATCGGCCTGGAGACAGAGGCCATCAAAAAGTTGACCCAGACAAAAGGGGACAATTTCATATTCATGAGAACAGCACCCAGGACTAGATAACGAGATCAGCAGGACAATAAAAACAATGAAGGCAATTCCAGTCCAGAGATGGACCTTTACCGGCCGTTTAAAACATTTTAAAATATAATAACTACCCTGCTGATCTCCCAGCCTGCCAAAAGTAAAACAAAGACTAACCTGATTTTGGGCGGGAGACGGAAGCTTCTCAAAGAAAGGTATATCTGGAAGACTTTTCGGCAGTTGGGGAAAGCTTGAGCTCAGACGGAAGACACACTCAGAAGAAGAAATGTTGTTTTAAAAACGAACTGAAGAAGCGATGGGAGGCAGCCCAAGGCTCCTCTGACCAGGGTCGAGCCGACGATCCTCGACCCCGCCGACATCCACGCCCACCGGTGTCCAGCCGCCCCCGACCCCCACCTCAGGAGAGAGGTGTGGCGCAGCTCGCAGGGGCTCCACGATCCACGTGGAGACGAAAAGCCTGAAAGGAGCAAACACAGACTCGATTTCAAAACATTGCACTTCCTAGTGGGATTGGTGAGCATGTTTCTGGCCCTTCACAATCAGATCTAGATAGGTTTAATAAGGGGGTGGATTTAAGGGCACAATTAACATGAGTTGTTGTCCCTCGATGTTCCGTGTGTTTCCTTATTTCATGATGATCTTTGTAGAGTATAAGATGTCTGTATTTGCCTTAGTTAGTACTGTGTCATTATGATTTGTTTGTGTGTTTTTCCCTCCCATGTACTCTCTTATCTGCTTGCATTTGATTTGATAATTTTCCTTATGCAATAAAATTTCATTTTGTTTCATCAAACTTGGTCTACAAGAGTTTTCTCTACATTGTAGTTCCTGCCCCAATGTCCAGAGTATAGAATCTAAGGGGCGAGTGGGTCGAACCACTCAAGGTTTTACTGTGCAAGAGAGAGAGGCCTCTAGAGAGAGAAACCTCAGGAAAACCTCTCAAGGAAAACCACTTACAGAAAATGGCACCCACGGCAGGACTCTGGCAGCAGGATTGCAATGTAGTAGATCCAAGTTTGAATGGTCAAAATGCAATGGATGAGAGGATAGCAGATTATGTCTTGGCAAGGTAAATCTCACTAAACAGTGGATTTCCGATCTCTTGCTGGATGGGCGTCCGGTGGACACAGCCATCAGGTGGACAGAGAGCAAAGAGCATAAGAAGTCAGTGGAAAAGGCAGTGTGGCTGATGTGTTACAAGAAGCAGGTCCAGATCTTGGACCGGGTCGTTGCAGCACAGGCAGCCAGGATCACAACCCAGGCAGCAGAGATAGAGGAAAAGGCCATGGGTGGGGAAAAACTCATCACAGCGCTTCACGCACTGAATCAGGAACGCCAAGTGGTAGCTAGTCAACATCAGGCTAGGATAGAGTACCTGGAGTGCCAGGTTACTGAGGCAAAGATTAATGAAACGAGGATACGGGAGAAAAACGCCCGCCTCGCACAACAGCCAAGAGCGCAGGAGGAGAGAGTAGTGGAGGTTAAGGCAGCTTACAAGCTAGCCCTCGAGCACGGGTTTGAGAGCACAGACCACGGACCCTGCCAAAAGACCAAAGAGGACCTAAGAACGGCCCTGGTTAAGGCAAAAGGCATGGTGTGTCTCGTCATCCCGAAAGCCAGTCACATGGACTTTTTAAAGGAATCAAAACAGCCGATTCCAGCTGAGGTAATTGTGGTACCTGCCACCGAGGCCTCAGCACCGCCGAGCTATAGTGAGACTTGTCCGGAAAAGGAGGGGGTAGTGAAAGAGGAGGTAGCCGAGGTGGAATGTGAGGAAGAACCACTGGTAGCAAAGCCGGGACCGGCACCAATGTGTCCCGCTCGGCACCAGAGGTTCGGTCCCAACGCTGCCAATGGCAGTATCGGACCCCACCAGAACCAACTTGTAAAGTCTGTGGGTTGTTTAGTTAATTAATACACAGACTACCAGAGTAACTTAAAACAGGACTTTACCATTCGAAGGTCAGGGCGAATCTGCCCAATAAATCCCGACACAACACTTATATACTGGTGTGGTCACTGTCGGTATTACAGTATACAGAAGCCAAACAAAGTAGTGCCACACCTAAAATAGTTCTCTTAAAGGTGAACGGTTACATACAATAGTTCTCTTAAAGGTAGACGGGTACATACACTACAATCCTCCCTTTTTAGCTTACAACATACTTATTCCCCATTAAACATAACATATAATCAACTTCATGTAAAACAATTCACAGATATAGTCTCTGCGGGAAACAGTTCACAGATTCAGTCTCTGCGGGAACAGTTCACAGATTCAGTCTCTGGTCTTGACTCGGTCCGAACAACATCTCTGTGGTGTAGCCGGTTCACATTTCTAGCGTGACTCATCCAATAGTCTTTCCCTTGGCTTAACAGCTTGAACTTCCGTCCTGCTGAACCAGCAGTGCTGACTTTTACAAACAGCTGGACTGCCTTGGTAATTTTTCCTACTTTCCAACTGATTTGGCCCCCTTCGTAGGGCCCACGTGCATGATCTGATAGAAGTGATAATGATTTAGATGGTTATCGTCTTCTGCTTCGTCTTTTTCTTTTCTGCTTCTTGGAGACTCTCGGGGCTCCCTTATCCGCTGCCAGCTGTAGCGCCACCATCTCCCTATGTTCCTTAGACTTTAAGTGCTTCATCCTGATTTCTGCACTTTGGGAGTTTTCATCACAAGCTGGGCAGACCAAGTCATCATAATATTCCGTGTCACTCAACAGGTCATGGTAATATTCGGTGTCGTCCTGAGCTAGTCTAGCGAGAGGGCCTGCTACTTCTTCCTTACCCAACTGGACGTTAGCCGACTGTTGTTCCCTCCCTAGACATCTTTCCTGAAGAGACTTCTTCATGCGTTCATATTCATCCCGCTCTTCCTGGGTTTCCTGCCAATCCTTCACTAATGACCTCATTTGTGATTCCAAAACTTCCCCTTCCATCGGGGATTGATTGATCGGGCTATTCAATCCTTCTACTGGAGCAGCTGTTTCAACATTCTGTAGTTCACATTGACGTGATTCAGCGTACTTTCGGCAGCCCCGTAAAATCTGTGTTGCAACCTCAACTATTCCCCAAACTTTTGAGAGCTCCGAACCCCTTCCCTTTGAAGATTGAAGCTCGTGTTCAAATGGTTCCCATTGCAGAGTCTTGTCTCTCAGCATATGAAGGAGTTGGCTGACCATTAACTCTTCCACGGGGACCCTGTGGATCAGAGTCTTCTCCATTTCATCCACCTTTTCCTCCAATGCTTTCACCTTTTTTTCCTCTTGTACTTTGGCTTTAAGCGCTCGGAGAAGTTGCGCCTTGATGCTCTCTAGCTCATGTTCAGGGGCCATTCTTACAGTCTCTGTGTTTCTTACAGTTGCCTTTTCTTTCACTGAAAGAATTCCCAGTCGAATCTGTTCTTCAAGTTGTTGAACCTCGGTCATTGCCGCCTCATATTTGTCTTGGGTTTCCTTCAATATTTTTATGAGTTCGTGGACATCTTGACTTTCATGTTCAACCTTTAGTTGCTCATATGCTTCCACTGAAACTAGCTTTTCGGAGGTTGCCGAGTTAACCCGCTCCAGGATTGTAGCCTGGGCCTGTTCATACTGTTCCTTCAACTTCTCAAACTCTGCTTGTAAGGAGTCGTAGAGAAGAACTGGAATAAAATCCTGGCTTCCCGAAGATTCCTCTTCATTTGCTTCTTTCTGCAAATATTCTAACTCCTGAACATCATAAGGGAGATGTGATCGGTGATTGGTCACGATGGCTCTATGGTCGCTCTCTGCTTGAGCTAGCTGCTTCTGTTGTCTTTCCAGATTCTTCCATTCGGTGTCATAGAACTTTTTCATTGTTTTCATCTCTTGTACGAGACGGTAACTCAATTGTTCTAATTGTTGTCGTAATTTGAAATAAAGTTGAGTCCGAGCTCGGTGTTCTTCCGTCATGGATATGTCCTTAAACTGAACAGACTCAGAATTCTCTGTCAAACTATGTTGTCGTTGTTCGGTGGAGATCTGTTCTGAAACTTTGTTCTTCTCTGGAGCATAAGCCTTTCTGCATGCCTTCGTTTTTCCAACCTTAGTCGGCAAGTCCATTTTAGCCTTGTCTTTCACATTTGGGTTGGTCTTATCGTCATCCGATTCAGAATCTGAGCTGATTGTCTGCATCGAGTCCTCACTCGTTATGGCTTTTAAATAGTGCCATTCCATGTCTATTTTCTTGATCCACTCCCGTCCTAGAAGTGGTGGTCCTCCCTCAGGTAGTACGTATAAGTTCATTCTTGGGTGTTCTTTACCCCTATCTCTCACCTTGACTCTTATCTTTCCCATGGGGTATACTTTATGCCCCGTGTATGTCTGCAATACGAACTTGGTATCTCTTAAGGGTATATGTGAGAATAGCTGGTGGTAATCCCTTCGATTTATGACTGATAGAGCTGATCCAGTGTCCAACTCCATTTTCACTTGGACTCCAGCTATTTTTAGCATGACCCAGATAGTTTGTAGGTCAGCTTCCTTACTCACATTGTGAATTCTCAGACTACCCAGCTCCTGGCCGTTTGGGTCTGAGTCCGAATTCTGTTCGTCTGAACTCTTCTCAGCCACCTTGTGTACCTTGTTGTACTTTTCCTGTGATGGCTTCCTTTGGTTGTTGGTCCTTTGGTTGTTGGTCTTCTTCCCTGACCGGCATAACTTAGCTATGTGACCCAGTTTGCCACATTTCCTACATTTCTGGTTCTTAAACCAGCATTGGTTCTGGTCGTGTGTTGTCTTCCCACAATGATAACATTTTGTTGTTGTCGAGGTAATTTGATCCACACTGAGTGCCGCTGTCTTTAGCTGCATTTCCGCAGTTCCCTTCGCTGCGGCTTCGTGCGATGCTGCAATAAGGACAGCCTTGTCAAGTGTAAGGTCGTTCTCTTCGAGTAGTCGCTTTTGCGTTCCTTCCTTTGCCAATCCGCACACGAACTTGTCTCGCAATGCCTCTGTCAGATTCCCTCCAAACTGGCAGTATTTCGCTAGTCTACGCAGTTCGACCAAGTATTCTGCGTTGCTTTCGTCTTTCCGTTGCGTTCTCGCATAGAATTTGAATCGTTCCGCCAACATCAACGGTGTGGAGTTCAAGTGACCCTTCAGAACAGCCACAATATCATCGAAAGTCTGATCCGCCGGTTTAGCTGGTGAGAGTAGATGCTTCAAGAGCCCGTATGTCTTCGCGCCCATCGAGTTTAGCAAGGTTATAGCTTTGTCATCTTCTTCTATTTTATTGGCCTCACAATAGATCTCAATGCGTTCCACATACGTGGCCCAGTCTTCTACCTCGGAATTAAAATCGTTGATGTTACCACGCTTAGGCATCTTCCTCTCTTCCTGATAAACACCACGAATTATTTCTTTAAAAAATTTTTTTTTTTTTTTCAAGATGGCGGTTCCCGCGAAAATGCCGGTTTCCCGCGCTTATCTTCTCTCCCCGCCCACTTCAATGGTGGTTTCCCGCATTTCTTCCCTGGCGGGAGGGGTACACTTTCCCCACGGGTGACGGCCGCTGGCTTTCAGGTTCACAGCCTGCGCGTCGGCTTCAGTGCTTTCCCTTTTCTCGGCAGGGCAACCGGCGCTGGGTACACCCCGTTGATGGCGAACAGTTTCAGCCGCTGGGCTGGCTCTCACTCAGTTCCCCTTGCTCGGGCTCTGTCTCTCTCCCGCTCGCTCGGCTCTACCGGCGCTGGGTACACCCCGTTGATGGAGAACAGTTTCAGCCGCTGGACTGGCTCTCGCTCAGTCTCCCTTGCTCGGGCTCTGTCTCTCTCCCGCTCGCTCGGCTCTACCGGCGCTGGGTACACCCCGTTGACGGAGAACAGTTTCAGCCGCTGGACTGGCTCTCGCTCAGTCTCCCTTGGTCGGCTCTGCCTCTCCCGCTCGCTCGGCTCCCAATCGCGCCTCCCAGCCCTCTCGCAGTCCGGTGCTTCCTTCCCCGGCTGCGGCTGAGTTTATCTCTTCCCGCACCTACGTTCCCGGTCGCAGCGCTTCGTGGCTTCGGTCGCTGCCTGGCCTTTTTCGCCGGTCGCGGTCTAGCTGTCTCACGGCGCCGTTGCGTCCCCCAGCCTGTCTGTACCGCGGCTTCCTTGCTCCACGATGCCCCAGTCTCAGCGCCTCTGGACCCGACTTCTGTCCGGCTCCTTTCCCCCTCGACCGTGGTCGAGTGCACCACCCTTATCCTCCGGTTATTCTTTTTACTTTCCCTTACTCACAGTCACCGTGGCCGCCTTGCTTCTTGTGCTGATCGGCTCACTCCTCACCGTGGCAGAAGGGACAGTCAGTGCCTGTTGCTGATGGAAGTCTTTGTCTCTAAATTCTTCCTCCTTTCTAATTCTGCAGCCTCGAGTTTTCTCCCAGCAGAACGACGAGGGCGGTTGCCTCTTTTCGACGCTCGTTAACTGCTTCGGAAGTATTGTTGCCGCAGGGTATGATCGGACTCGTCGCCACTGTAAAGTCTGTGGGTTGTTTAGTTAATTAATACACAGACTACCAGAGTAACTTAAAACAGGACTTTACTGTTCAAAGGTCAGGGCGAATCTGCCCAATAAATCCTGACACAACACTTATATACTGGTGTGGTCACCGTCGGTATTACAGTATACAGAAGCCAAACAAAGTCGTGCCACACCTAAAATAGTTCTCTTAAAGGTGAACGGTTACATACAATAGTTCTCTTAAAGGTAGACGGGTACATACACTACACAACTCGTGGCGCCCTACGCTGGCCCACAATTAAGGTCCATGGTGATCCACCTCGCACGACTCACAGTAAAGGGAGATCCCTCGCTTCATTTCAGGGAGATAGAGGAAACAGCAGCCATTAATGACTGTGATGATCAGGAACAGGTGAAACTGTTGCTTTTATCTCTGGATTGCACAATCCTTCAGTGCCTCTCAGACCTGATAGTAAGAGGGGACGGAAAGGGTATGCGGATCTCAGGGAGGAAGTTTTAGAAGTAATGGGAGTGGACGACGGTAGTCCGTTCGACCGTGTGGAAGGGACCGTGCAGCTATCTGGAGAACCCCCACGGGTTTTCGCAGAAAGACTGGCCGGTGTATCGACGCAGCTGTCCGGGTATGCCTGAGCGGGCTGTAGTGAGCAACGAACAGCGGGTTCATTGGCTCCGTTGCTTGGTTACCAACAGCTTGCCAGTGATACGGGCCCTAGCCAGATCTTGGTTCGATCCCCAAGGTCCCGGCGTCACGGAGGAGACGGTACTCCGTCAGCTAAATGTGGCGTACAAGAATTGTAGAGGTCAGGAAACACTTCCCCAGAAGGGAAAGGTGCATGAGGCAAAACCCGCAGCCCCAAGCAAGAAGGAGTGGCGTCAGGAGGGGAATCGCCCTGCCCAAGCCAAGCTCAATTGCTACGGGTGTGGGAAGGATGGACATTGGCGCAACGACTGTAGAAATCCGTGGAAGGATAGTAAAGGGAGATTTCCCGCAGCCCAAGCCCAAGCCCAGACTGCCACCCCAGCACCAGCCCAAGCCCAAGCCGTAGCTCCTGCCCCAGCACAAGGAGCTGGTGCAGTTATGGATCCCACTGCGAATGAATCAATTTTAGAGACGATGCGTTCTCTGATGATTTCGCAGGGGAAAGTAGCCAACACAACCGGTCTCGCCGCTCCCGAAACCCCGACCGCTGTGCCCAAATGACTAGAGCTGGCGCAGCCCGTTTACTTGTATGCGCTGCGATATGATATATGGAGGCAACCCCTCGTGGAGATGGAGGTGCAGGAGTTAAAAGGAACCTATTTGTTGGATACGGGGGCATCGTGCACCGTGATCCACACAGATAACCCCGCCACCTCACCTCTGTCCACCAGGGTTCCATATATTCTGTCGGGCTTCACAGGCAAGGAACAGGCTGGCGCACATTCCATTCCCCTCTCCATTCATTTAGGACCACTCCGCACGAAGTGGAGGTGCATACTGATGAAGTGGGAGGTGGAGAATGGGAAAGGGATCCTCGTGTCCGATTTCTTGGTCGAACACGGGATCCTCATGGACATAAGAAACCATTGTCTTTGGGGAGCGGGTAAGGGTGAGCCAGGCAAGGTAATCGTCATCCCAGGGGAAGGAGAAAGAGGGACCCTGTGTACCGTGAAGCCGAAAGAGGGCTATGACCTCAAGCTCATGGTCACGGGCGTCCCACAAGATTTGCAGGCATTCGTGTGCGACCACCTGACGACGTTTGCCACTCACAAGCACGATTGCGGGAGGGTCACCGGGTTTGAGGTCAGCGTAGACGGGGACCCAAGGCCCGACCCCAAAAACAGTACAACTTCCCCCGGGAAGCGGAGCCCGACACGGAGACAGCAATATCTTCACTGGTGCAGCAGGGCGTGTTGAGACCGATAGTCACCCATGTGAACTCTCCGTTTTGGCCGGTGAGGAAGCCGAACGATTCCTGGAGAGCCACGGTGGACTACAGAGTCCTCAATAGCAACATCCCAGCCTGCGCGCCGACAGTAGCAGCAGTTGCCGACCTGACAGGAAGTATTCCAGCCTCTGCGACCACGTTCACAGTGCTGAATATTTCTAATGGGTTTTGGTCCATCCCTTTACAGAGGGAGGATCAGTACAAGTTTGCCTTTATGTTTAAAGGGCAACAGTACACCTGGAACAGCTTGCCACAGGGTTTCCACAACAGCCCCAGCATTTTCCATCATTGCATGGCAGGGAGTTTAAAGGAGTTCAGCCAGCCCAATCAGCTAGTGCAGTATGTGGACGACCTGCTCCTTTTCAGACGCGAGAGAGGAGCATGGCGCACTAGTGGCCGAGTTACTGGAGCTGTTTGGAAGATAAATAAGCATTCTTATTATGAACACAGCTAGCTTTTGCTAGTTACTTTTTATTGAGCACATGTGGACTAGGTACTGTACCTGTGGAGGCTTCCATCTTGACTGCTGCCTTGTGGGTAGCCTAGCCTCATGGGTAATGTAGTCTTAATATATATACAGCTGGGTAGTGTATCTTAATACATACAGCTATATACAGCTCTACACAGCTCTACGGCTCCACCTAGTATCCACTATAGAATGACATGTTTTTGATCGTTACATCCCCCTTTCTTTGAGGTTTAACAAAATCAATATCAATCAACTTTCAAGAAAACAATAAAGATAACTTTTGTTAGTGCTCTATAAACATAAACATTTTCAAAACAGTCAACACATTTTCAAAGCTTTACATTGTACTCAAAGATTAAGTCTATCAGGCTCTTTTTCTTCATGTGTGGATCTTCTCAACACGGGTAAGTCTGATGTGTTTTCATGAGATTGTTCTGGCGGTGAATGATAAGATGCAGTTGCGGCATTGTCATCAATCTGCTCTTGTATAGATCGAGGTCTCCTTGCGATCTTTGCTTGGAGAGGGTTTCAGTGTATCCTTCACTCTTCATACCATAACTCTCAATGTAGTCAATGCACTCTTGAAAAACTGCTGGCAGCTGGATCCCATCATACAGCATAGTCCTCTCAGCAGCCTCGGCTAATGGAACACCAAAGATTGGCCTGAGGGAAGAAGGAGTATCCACCGGAACTGCTTCCTGCTCTGGTGCAGGCTTCTTCTTTTTCTTTTTCTCTTTCCAGTGCTTAACAACATCTGCTGCGGTGATATCTTTGGACTTTTTCTCCTTGTGTTTTTCTTCTTTGGGCTTTTCTTCCTTTGGCTTCTCTTTGACCTTAAAGTCTTTTTCTTTCTTCTTGGAGAAACTAGACTTTTTAAAGACATGGATACCCTTTGGCCTTTTCATCCTTGATGGGCTCTCTGCTTCATCACCTGAGTCATCTGGTCTGCTTATGGCACAGTTTATACGGTAGACTCTCTTGATCAGTTCTAAGTCTTCACAAGCTTTGTCACCTAGTATCGAATCAAGTCTTTCAGCCACAACAGAAAACATGAGATGATGCACTTTGTCTTTGACTGTCACTTTAAGTCTGCATACATCTAAGCTATCTATTTTCTGCCCATTATAGCTCTTCAGTAGTACTGACTTTTTCTGTATTTTGGGCTTTTCTTTCATATTGTTAATGTCACTCATACTGATTAAGTTTGCTTTTGCCCCAGTGTCCAGTTTCAATGTAACTAATGCTCCATTCACCTGCAGTGGGATCATCCATTTGTCCACTTTTGCTGCATTGACTTTATGTTCAGCATTGTCCATTTCTGAGGGCTGCACATTTTCTGTATCTTTTTTGATATCGTCACATGACACCATTCCTACAAAAAATGTCTCACTTAAATCAGTGTCCTCAATCACATTAGCTTGTTGCCCTTTCGTTGTTTTCACTTTTGAAAAGCATTGTTTGGCAAAGTGATTCTTTCCATTACATTTTGTGCACATTTTTCCAAATGCTGGGCATTGTCTTAACTGGTGTTTGTAACCACAGCGTTTACAATTAAAAATTTCATCCTCCGATTGCTTTTCATTTCTGTTCTGCCCACATTTCTTCCCCTTGTAGGACACAGCACCGACAGCAGCATTTTCACTCATTACAATCGCATCATTATTGATTTCACTGAAAGTCTTCGCGTGCTTTCGAGCTAGCTCGCTGGCTTGGCATATTTTCACTGCATTTTCCAAATTTAGTTCGGTTTCTCTCAACAGACGTTCCCTGACTTTTTTATCATGAATACCAAACACAATCTGGTCACGAATCATGGATGATTTCAGCTCAGAGAAATTACATGTCTGTGCTTTCAGTTTCAGGTCAGTTATAAAGCTAACAAAAGTCTCATTTTGCTGCTGTGTCCGAGAACGGAAGATGTATCTTTCATACGTCTCATTCTTTTTGGGAGAGCAATGTGCATCAAATTTTTTTAGCACATCTTCTAATTTTTCTCTGTTCTCCGCTGGATTAAATACAAATGTATTAAATACCTCTATCGCCTGTGGGCCTGCAACCATAAGCAGCAACGCTATCTTCCTTGCGTCTGGCTTCGTACCGAATCCGATGCCTGCAATGTAGAGTTCGAATTGCTGTTTAAAAGTCTGCCAATTGTAGTCGATTTTTTCTGTGAGATTCAAACGCTCTGGTGGCTTCAAATACTCCATGTCTCTTTTCACAATTTTCAGCAGATCTTCACCACCCTGGTACCATGTTATGTTCATTAATAAATAGACATTCTTATTATGAACACAGCTAGCTTTTGCTAGTTACTTTTTATTGCGCACATGTGGACTAGGTACTGTATCTGTGGAGGCTTCCATCTTGACTGCTGCCTTGTGGGTAGCCTAGCCTCATGGGTAATGTAGTCTTAATATATATACAGCTGGGTAGTGTAGTCTTAATACATACAGCTATATACAGCTCTACACAGCTCTACAGCTCCACCTAGTGTCCATTATAGAAAGACATGTTTTTGATTGTTACAAAAGGGTTTCAAAGTAAACCCAAAGAAGACATGGATCGGCCAGCAGGAAGTGAAATTCCTGGGTCTGACCATCCGCGCCGGTGAGAGAGCCATAGGTAAGGCCAGGCGGGAGTCGGTGCAAGATCTACCGATCCCCAACACCGTAACGGGTGTGAGGTCCTTTCTGGGACTGACCGGGTACTGCAGAGACTTTATTGAGGACTATGCAGCCACAGCAGCCCCGCTGCTCCGACTCCTACACAAGGGAGTGGAGTGGTCCTGGGATGAGGGTTGCCAGCCAGCATTTGAGAAACTCAAGAGAGACTTGCAGACCGTGCCAGCCCTGGGGGCCATAGATGGGGGAGAGGAGTTTTTCCTGGAGGTAGCGGCTAGCGGGGATAGCTTGAGCGCTGTACTGCTTCAAGAGTGACATGGCAAGCTGAGGCCAGTGGTCTATTCCTCCAGGGTACTCACTGAGGTGGAAAGGAGCTTTTCCAATTGCGAGCGGCATCTCCTGGCCATGCATTGGGCTGTGAAAAGATCTCAGATCTTCACAGGCACCTCTCCCATCACTCTCCTCACCCATCACACAACCACCCGAATGCTTCTAGACGGAAGGATTAAGGATGGGACAGTAAGCAGTGCACGCATTGCATGCTGGACCCTCCTCCTTTCACAGAGGGAGCTGAAGGTAAAGGGTCTCTGTGAGCCCAAGCTCGCGGCCAACCTTGTATATCCCGGAACAGCCCATCGGTGTTCCATAGAAGGGGTATGGGAGGTGAACGTAGATTTATGGGCCGGGATACATCCCACGGGCCGCAAGATCTACGTAGACGGTTCCAGCACGGTATCAGCTGGCGAACGACTCACAGGGTGTGGAGTTTATGACCCCGCGGCAAGCATCGCCCTGGCGATTAAGCTCCCCAGCACCATGAGCGCCCATCAGGCTGAACTGGCTGCGGTAGTGTACGTCGTTACACACCCCGAGATCTTCCCCACCCCATACACGATTTGCTCGGACAACATGTTCACATGCAACTCATGTACAGAGTACCTAGCCATCTGGTCCCGCCGCGGATATACCTCTGCGGATGGGCGACCCTTAACCGTGAAGCCCCTGTTAGAAAAGATCTTAGCTGCGGTGGGAGAGAAAGGGGAAGTCTTTATCCACAAGGTAAAGGCCCATTCCTCCCCGGAACCCCGCGGCGAGGGTAATCAGCATGCGGATACGCTAGCCAGGGAGGGTGCCCGCACTGGTACCTTTTGGGATCCCTATGGGTCCAAACCCCTGGCAGTGATCCGAGGCAGGGATGGGACTCAGGGTACCACAGGGGTAACACTGCCCCCAGACCTCAAGACCGTCCAAACCCTAGATCCCGCCCTAAAAACAGTCCTCAAGGCCATCACTGAGGGCAAGGAAGTAGAGGGTCCATACGGTACAGCAGCACTCTCCATCAAGGAAGGCATGCTGTTCCGAGAGGAACAGTGGGTTGTGCCGCAACAGCACTGGAGGGAATTCCTTCAACTGGCCCACAAGGTTCCAGGAGCGGGACACCCCGGGCCTGAGGTCACCTGGCAACGGGTGGAACAGGCGGGGTGGTGGCCGGGACTTCGGGACGATGTCCGTGAGTTCTGCGCCAATTGCCTAGTGTGCGCTGCAAACAACCCAGACCCCCAGAAAAGGAAGGTGCCCATGGGGCACATCAGGAGGGTAGAGGGACCATGGCAGTCGATACAGGTCGACTACATCGGGCCCCTGCCCACCGCTCAGGGAGTCTATAAGTACTGCCTTGTCCTGGTGGATGTGTTCACCAAGTGGGTGGAAGCCTTCCCATGCCGAACAGCCATGGCACTTAGTACTGCCAGGATCTTGGTCCGGGAGGTGTTCTCGCGGTGGGGACTACCACGATTTGTGGAGTCTGACCAAGGAGCTCATTTCACTGGCCAAGTGATGCAGGACACCCTCATGCTCTTGGGCATTGAAGGGAAGTGGCACGTGGCCCACAACCCGCAGTCATCTGGGATTGTGGAGCGCATGAACCGCACCTTAAAGGAAAAGTTGAGGAAGGAGACGAGGGACTCGCCCCAGAAATGGGTGGAGGCCTTGCCTCTAGTCCTCATAGGGATCCAGGCTGGCCAGTCTAAAAGTATGGGGTACTCCTCGCACGAATTGATGACTGGAAGAGTCATGTGAACCCCCACTCATGTACTTGCCCCGGTGCTCACTGAGGGACAGCTCCAAGAGGTGAATCGGGACAAGTTTGCCCGGAACCTTTTTGAGCGCCTGAAACAGATCTATGGGCAAGTGGCTGGGAACATGGGGAGGCAGCATCGGGGCAACCGATTGCTGCTTGAACCCCGAAAGACAATCGAGTGGGAAGTTGGAGATCAGGTCATGGTGAGAAACTATGCCCGAGTAGGGAGTTTAGAACCACTGTACATGGGGACCTACAGCATTGTAGATAAGGCCAGCCCCATGGTATATGCAGTGAAGTTGCCCCGGCGCACTAAATGGTTTCACATTAACCAGTGCAAACTGTTTAAACCGGGTGCGAGAGCATTAGCAACCGAAGCCAGGTCTGAGAGTAAAGATCCTCAGCCTGAGGCGCGCGATGAGTCACAGACCACACAAGCTGGCATTGTGGCCTGCTTGGAAGGAGAAGCAGTCCCGCCCACCTGGGAGGAGCTTTCTCCGATGGCCTGTGACTCGGACGAGGAGGGGCCCGAACAACAAAGTCCCGCCCTCGACTCGAGCGTGGGGGAGGTAGAATTTGGGGGCAGAGATTCTCCACCTGTAGGGACAGGTGAGGAGGAGCCGTCTGCCACAGACCCAAATCCCGAAGGGGCGGAGCCTGAGGGGAGGGAGCCGAAGCCCACAGTCATGGAAGAGCCACGGGCTGTGAGAGCTCAAGTCCCACCCGAAGGTCCACTCGCCAAGGGAGCCTGCCCAAATCCTGAAGGGGCGGAGCCTGAGGGGAGGGAGCCGAAGCCTACAGTCGTGGAAGAGCCACGGACTGTGAGAGCTAAGGTCCCACCCGAAGGTCCACTCGCTAAGGGAGCCACGCCCAAAGTACCTTTTCGCAGGTCGACTCGAACGCCTCAGCCTGTTAAACCTTGGCCCGATTCCCCCGCTCCCAGTAGACGCCGACTTCAGAAATCCATGATGAAACACAATCCCCGATTAACAGCAAAAGGCTGCGGGGAGACCGAGCCACAGGTCACTGCAGCCCCGCCACAGGGAGCGGCGAGCTGCAGTTCAATCAGGGATTAGGCAAGCCGCCCGGGGATGGGCGGTGCTGTACATAAGTTTAGGTTTAAGTTTAAGTTGTGTAAATATTAAAATGATTGGAGTTTAAGTAGTTTTAAATCTGCCCAGTATGTGTGTGTTTTTGGATCGAGGTCGAAAGACCCGATCATGCCGTCACCTAAGCCAGAATCTCCCGGGAGCCTGGCTATATTGTTTGATTTATTACAGGAGCCAGTAAAGATGAGAGGGATCCTCGTCGCGTTCGTGATAATCGGATGGAGCTGGGCCTATCGGGGCCACACCAAGGACTCCACGATCTATGGGTGCTCTGGAAATAGAGGCCCCATCGCGACTGACAGAACCGGCTCACGGGACGCTGAAGAGACTGCTGCCTACTTCCATGAAGGGAGATGGCCAGGCTGGCTGGGGTCGAACTCTACTGAATACTCCAGCCAGACGGGGTTTGCATACAGAGAAATGCCTCTGATGTGCCCCAGAGTGCGGATCATTGCACCCAGGATCAGCGTCACCGTGGGCAAGAAGATTTGCCTTGTTTGCCATGGACATGTACCTTTGGACCGCTGGTGGTGGCTGCGCAAGTTGAGCAGCACCATGAAGAATTCAACTGTGGAATGGGAGAGATTGGGTAATAACACCCATCGTACAATAACGGGAACTCATGGGGGGTTGAGTGTCTGTTGGGACAAATGGTGGGAACCAGATGAGGGGATCTACATCTGTATGTGGGGTTCAGAACGCGCTTGCCCCACAGGCGTCTCCATCTTTTTCCAAAGACAGTGGCAGGATGCTGGACAAGGAATGAGGTGGGACATCAGCACACTGGCGTGCGGAGTCCCATACTCTCAGATCCCAGTAAACGCCACGGAGGTCATCACCCGACCCCGCAAGCCCCTGCCCACAAATCCGGTAGCTAAAGCCCTCAAGGAAGGGTGCCCCACCACGAAAAAATGGACCCGGGAACGGATTGGTATTGGTGCCCACAGGTCAGGTACTGTACCAAGGGGTCCATTACGCGGTGGCTTCGGTGATTTTAAACCTCACCGAGGTAAGATTGCCAGCGTGGTGCCCCAAGGAAGCGGAGCAATTATACCAGGTCCTGTTAACAAACAGGTTTAAACAGTTTTACGAATTCGAATTTGCCGATGTCGACAGAGCCGAATTGTACACCACACCACATGAGGTCTTGGACAGGATAGGGAGACAAAGAAGGGTTGCAGTAAATGATAATTTCACAGCTTTTAACGCAGGAACTTCCGTCATCAACACACTGGAGGATGTGGAGTTGCAAACCCAGATCAATGGTTTGAAAACACAGTTAAGAAAGATACTGACTGACGAGAATAGCGTAGTGGGTTCTGAGTTACATGAGGACCAGGCCATGACACGACACTTAAAAGAGGTTATAGCTGAGCTGGAAAAACACGCCAGAATGGTAAATGCTCTCATTAGGGAGGATCGGAATGCACCCGATCAGGCGGCGCAGAACGAAGCTTGTGTGCTATATGGGGCATGGTTACTGGGCGAGGGCCGCAGTAATCTGGAGGATTTAAAGCAAGGTTTGGTCCCCTCCTGGATCAGCAACAAGCACCTCGCAGCCCTCCACCCTTTTGAGAATACATTGAGTCCGTGCCAGCTCAGACTAGCTTCAGAGGCCTACCCAGTCCCACTGGACTGTGGACGGTCTAATCATACCATTATGGGTATAGTGGTAAGAATGCCGGTGATGGGAAAGACAGCAAAACCCGCCCCGGTATACAGGGTGGAGAACATTGGAGTCATTCAGGGGGGTGCGCATATTCGCTACACGGGGGTCCCACCTTACGCCATTCGATGGGAGCATGCAACGACGGGTACCGACCTCTCAGGGTGCCGGAGCCGGGGAGCACACATCATCCTGTGTCCCCAGCACTTGAATGCCCATTCAAAACCACAGTGTGGGTTCAGAACTGCTGGCGCGAAGCCTATAAATTGCACCATGGAGGCAATGGCAGAAGGCCATGTGCCCCCGCAGGTGGCATATATAGGAGGTGGGACATACTGTGTCACCACTGCAGCGCCCCACTACCAGCATGGACAGCACGGTTGGTGTCCGGTTAGTGACAGCAGCTTCTGTTTCAAGCCCAGGGCAGGAGTTCAAGTGGCCCAAGAGCGAATTGTCCCCATTCCTGAACCTTCCACTGTTCACATCACTGTGAAATAGGATTTCACCGACCTGCAGCGATTCGTTGCACATTTTGGATATATCATTCCCCCTCTCCCTGAACACCTCACCAAGATATTAAAATTCGTTGTTGTTTCACAGAAACACTTCTACACACTGGAGCAGAAGACTTTCGAGATAGGGGCAGACATATTGGATATAGTGACCCCACCGTGGTGGGACTTGTTCACGAATATAGAAGTCCCTTCCTGGATTAGGATAGCCTCCCACATTCTTGTGGTGTGCCAGGTTGTCATTGTAGTTTATTTACTGTTTGTACACTGTAAAAAGGTCAAACATTCGCAAAAGTATAAGAATAGTGGAGAATGGAGGGAGCATTATGTGCGGGTAGAAGAAGAGACACCCATTTAGATTTTGCTGCATTGTATAAAGTTCAAGTTTTCCCTCCCTCCTCTGTATTATTTTTGATATGTATTCATGTGCATTGTGATTTTGGGGGTATTTTATTTTATTACTGAAGTTTTATTAGATGTGATGTTATTATTAGAAAGTAATTTGTATACACTTGGTGATGTAGGGGTATAAGGACCCCCTCCACGCCTGGAAGTAAGTTGTTAGATTTTTAACTCCAAGGTATTGCCGTCTATAGATGCTTAATGTACACTAGATTTTTCTGAAATGGGAAATGCATGTGTCGTGCGGTCATAGATAGGTAAATACTGGGGATGGTTAGATTGTGGAAAGTCAGAAAATTTTGCTCACCCAGAATTATGATACTTCAAGCAAGTTACAGTATCATCAGGGGGAGTGTAGGATTCGCAAAATTGGACTTTGTATTAATAAGGGTCACATGGCAGAAGAGGCCGTGATTTTAAAGACTGTTTTTAAAAAAGCCCAGAAAAAGGGGCATACAAAATGGCCACCATACCATGTGACGAGCTTATTGGGACACTTTAAAATGATTCCTGCGCAACCTCAGAGAGCTTTTTGGATTCAACCCACAGCAAGTTCTGGAAGCCGTTTCTGAGAGAAAGAAACCAGACCCACACGTATGCATATGGATTAGATGCAGATCCAGTCAAGACCAGCCTGGAGACAGAGGCCATCAAAATTTTGACCCAGACAAAAGGGGACAATTGCATATTCACGAGAACAGCACCCAGGACTAGATAACGAGAT
Organism: Somniosus microcephalus; assembly: GCF_052327205.1. Lineage (NCBI taxonomy): Eukaryota > Metazoa > Chordata > Chondrichthyes > Squaliformes > Somniosidae > Somniosus > Somniosus microcephalus. Next base: position 237,931,955 of record NC_140987.1, read on the forward strand.
CAGCAGGACATTAAAAACAATGAAGGTAATTCCAGACCAGAGATGGGCTTTTACCGGCCGTTTAAAACATTTTATAATATAATAACTACCCCGCTGTGCTCCCAGCCTGCCAAAAGTAAAACAAAGACTAACCTGATTTTGGGCGGGAGACGGAAGCTTCTCAAAGAAAGGTATATCTGGAAGACTTTTCGGCAGTTGGGGAAAGCTTGAGCTCAGACGGAAGACACACTCAGAAGAAGAAATGTTGTTTTAAAAACGAACTGAAGAAGCGATGGGAGCCAGCCCAAGGCTCCTCTGACCAGGGTCGAGTCGACGATTCTTGACCCCGCCGACATCCAGGCCCGCCGGTGTCCAGCCGCCCCTGACCCCCCACCTCAGGAGAGAGGTGTGGTGCAGCTCGCAGGGGCTCCACGATTTACGTGGAGATGAAATGCCTGAAAGGAGCAAACACAGACTCAATTTCAAAACCTTGCACTTCCTAGTGGGATTGGTGAGCATCTTTCTGGCCCTTCACAATCAGATCTAGATAGGTTTAATAAGGGGGTGGATTTAAGGGTACAATTAACATGAGTTGTTGTCCCTCGATGTTCCGTGTGTTTCCTTATTTCATGATGATCTTTGTAGAGTATAAGATGCCTGTATTTGCCCTAGTTAGTACTGTGTCATTATGATTTGTTTGTGTGTTTTTCCCTCCCATCTGCTCTCTTATCTGCTTGCATTTGATTTGATAATTTTCCTTATGCAATAAAATTTCATTTTGTTTCATCAAACTTGGTCTACAAGAGTTTTCTCTACATTGTAGTTCCTGCCCCACGTCCAGGGTATAGAATCTAAGGGGCGAGTGGGTCGAACCACTCAAGGTTTTACTGTGCAAGAGAGAGAGGCCTCTAGAGAGAGAAATCTCAGGGAAACCTCTCAAGGAAAACCCCTTACAAGGCAATATGGAGAGAGGGTTTTCCAAGGAGGTCACAGTGCATATGGATCTCAGCTTAACCACTTACAAGCTCAATAGACCTGCAAAAAGTGTTCCAACACCTCAAAAAACAAAGTTCGGTCATCTGAAAGTCAGCCATGTTACAGGTCCGCTTTTATGCTGCAGGTGCAGCTGTCAACAATTCGCGTAGTTGCTGAATCCGGCACAATCAGTTGGCGTGTTTTGAGAACAGTGTGGAACAAGCTGAAAATGTTCTAAAATAGGAAGAGCCTGCTAAAATCGGATTACAAGGCAATATGGAGTTAACTGCCTTAAGTGCCTCTCCTGCCGCTTGGTGGCGGATCTGATCAGGATTCCCAGGCCCGACACTTTGCAAAGTTGCGTGGAGGCGGGATAACAGCGGGTTCAGAACCCGCCGTCAATCAAAACGAATTTAAGCTCTGACCCGTCTCTGACCTCTGAGCGCCGGCAAAATCGCGACCTTAATATTCCAATCAACAAAGTTCAGATTGATAACATTCACAGAAATCACAGAAATCACAGAAAACCCCACAGTGCAGTTATAGGCCATTTCGGCCTATCGAGCCTGCACCGACACATATCCCACCCGATCCCCGTCACCCCTACACCAACACATATCCCACCCTATCCCCGTGCCCCCACGTATTTAATCCCCCTAACACTAAGGGTCAATTTATAATAGCCAACCCTCCTAACCCGCACATCTTTGGACTGTGGGAGGAAACCGGAGCACCCGGAGGAAACCCACGCAAACACGGGGAGAATGTGCAAACTCCACACAGACAGTCACCCGAGGCCGGATTCGAACCCGGGTCCCTGGCGCTGTGAGGCAACAGTGCTAACCACTATGCCACCATGCTGCCACCTGCAGAATATTAACCTCACACATGAAAATCATTTATCACACATTCTAACTGCTACAAAATGTTGAATGATAAAAGTAACCTCTGATGTTAATTTATCTGACCTCCTCAACCAATCAACAATGGCTCGGTGGTTCATGCGTTATTTCCTTGTGTTCTTTTTATAGAGATACCTATAGTGGCGCTCCATAGTTTTCAATATGCAGCCACTGAGCTTTAGCTTTGAGGCTTTTAGCAACGAGTAGACGCGTGTCAAAATAAAACGTTCCAAAACGTAACTTTGTCTTTTAACTGTTTACTTTAATACATTTCAAACAGGATTTCAAAGTAAAACACGTTTAAACACGGTCAAAAACAGTATTGCTCCACAGCCATCAAAGCTTCTACCTTTCCTAGCCTCGTGGTGCTTGAACTGTAAAAATGGCTGGATATATCATGTGACAAGCTTAAGGACTATACCATTGGAGCAAGAATAAAGGGGGTCTCTCAGACTATACTATTGGAACAAGAAAAGAGGGGGTTTCTCAATACAATAAGTCAGTCAGGTAAATTAACTATATTATACTAGAATATGCATCAATAATAAACAAATGTACATACATACTGTACCATAATATTTAACCAGTATTTTAAGGTATTTTCTTTCTTCTTTACACTTTCTTAAACTTTCATGACTCTTACAATACCTACGGGATGAGCTAAGGCCCAGAGTGCAGGGCATTACCAATTCTTATTTCCATTGAACCCAAGGGAGGTGGCCAGGCAGCATGTTGAAAATCTATCCCATTTGTTTTTGTGCATGAGAAGTGCCATGGGAGGTCAACTAACATATTTATAATAATCAGCTAATCATAGTTCCAACAGTAACTGAATAATTCAGATTTGAACCTGTGTGACTGGGTCACTGGCATAAAAATTAGAAGCACATTCCCAAAGATGGCCATTATTAAGCAGGTTTGAATGTACACATGTTTTCCTCCTTTTACATTACAAGTAATTCAAACCAAAACATAGAGTTCATACTTATTGACAGTTCACTTAAAGGTGGGTAACATGTTTAAAGGTTTTTGAAAACAGGGGCAAAGATTTCCTCTGTGGTTGTGTGTAGTGAATTCGGAAATCTGTTATTTATAAATACATTTACAATTTGCTACATCAAGCCCACAGAGGACCCCCACCACCCCACCCCACCCCCCGCCACCCCCAAGTAAAGATAAAAATAAAAGGATACTTGAAATTATAAGCAGAATGGCAGTGCATTCCTGTGAACCTGGACTGCATCACAGCTTCATTGGAAGTGTTGAGTCCTTAAACGTGTAAATTTACAGATGTTAATTGCAGTTCTGAGAAATACAAATTGCTTCTGCCCATGAAGGATTAGCAAAACCTGATGGTGTAATGATTTCAGTATTTGACTAGGATAATTTCCCTAGTTACTTAGGATTCTGTTGGGCCAGGGCTTTACATTAACTTGCATCATTTTGACTATAGCTGGGAAGTGAAAGCATTAATTTCTGGAAGGAAAACAATTATTCTGTTAATGAGTTAGACTTATAAAGGGTTTAAAATATTTATAGCAAAAAATCAAGAGGCATCACTGGGCTATAGAATATTTAGTAAATTTTAGCTTAGAATATAAAATCAGTTTGTTAAAAATATATTATTGGCCAGACTTATATCTTTTAATTCAATGTACCTTGCATTCTGCACACAAAAAATCTGCAATTGCTTTTTTACTTGATTATATTCCAATAAAGGAAGGAAGGTCTCACCCTGCAACTTACAATGTGTGATAGCTAATGAAGGAAGGTCACACCCTAGAACTTACAATGTGTGATATCTAATGAAGGGAGGTCTCACCCTGCAACTTACAATGTGTGATATCTAATGAAGGAAGGTCACACCCTAGAAATTACAATGTGTGATATCTAATGAAGGGAGGTCTCATCTTGCAACTTACAATGTGTGATATCTAATGAAGGAAGGTCACACCCTAGAACTTACAATGTGTGATATCTAATGAAGGAAGGTCACACCCTGGAACTTACAATGTGTGATACCTAATGAAGGGAGGTCACACCCTGGAACTTACAATGTGTGATATCTAATGAAGGAAGGTCACACCCTGGAACTTACAATGTGTGATATCTAATGAAGGGAGGTCTCATCTTGCAACTTACAATGTGTGATATCTAATGAAGTAAGGTCTCACCCTGCAACTTACAATGTGTGATATCTAATGAAGGAAGGTCACACCCTGCAACTTACAATGTGTGATATCTAATGAAGGAAGGTCACACCCTAGAAATTACAATGTGTGATATCTAATGAAGGGAGGTCTCATCTTGCAACTTACAATGTGTGATATCTAATGAAGGGAGGTCTCACCCTGCAACTTACAGTGTGTGATATCTAATGAAGGAAGGTCACACCCTAGAACTTACAATGTGTGATATCTAATGAAGGGAGGTCTCACCCTACAACTTACAATGTGTGATATCTAATGAAGGAAGGTCTCACCCTGGAACTTACAATGTGTGATATCTAATGAAGGAAGGTCTCACCCTGGAACTTACAATGTGTGATATCTAATGAAGGAAGGTCACACCCTGGAACTTACAATGTGTGATATCTAATGAAGGGAGGTCACACCCTGGAACTTACAATGTGTGATATCTAATGAAGGAAGGTCACACCCTGGAACTTACAATGTGTGATATCTAATGAAGGAAGGTCTCACCCTGGAACTTACAATGTATGATATCTAATGAAGGAAGGTCTCACCCTGGAACTTACAATGTGTGATATCTAATGAAGGGAGGTCACACCCTGGAACTTACAATGTGTGATATCTAATGAAGGAAGGTCACACCCTGGAACTTACAATGTGTGATATCTAATGAAGGAAGGCCTCACCCTACAACTTACAATGTGTGATATCTAATGAAGGGAGGTCTCACCCTACAACTTACAATGTGGGATATCTAATGAAGGGAGGTCTCACCCTGCAACTTACAATGTGTGATATCTAATGAAGGGAGGTCTCACCCTGCAACTTACAGTGTGTGATATCTAATGAAGGGAGGTCTCACCCTGCAACTTACAATGTGGGATATCTAATGAAGGGAGGTCTCACCCTGGAACTTACAATGTGGGATATCTAATGAAGGGAGGTCTCACCCTGCAACTTACAATGTGTGATATCTAATGAAGGGAGGCCTCACCCTGCAACTTACAATGTGTGATATCTAATGAAGGGAGGTCTCACCCTGCAACTTACAAAGTGTGATATCTAATGAAGGGAGGTCTCACCCTGCAACTTACAATGTGGGATATCTAATGAAGGGAGGTCTCACCCTGCAACTTACAATGTGTGATATCTAATGAAGGAAGGCCTCACCCTGCAACTTACAATGTGGGATATCTAATGAAGGTAGGTCTCACCCTGCAACTTACAATGTGTGATATCTAATGAAGGGAGGTCTCACCCTGCAACTTACAATGTGGGATATCTAATGAAGGAAGGTCACACCCTGAAACCTACAATGTGTGTTATCTAATGAAGGGAGGTCACAACCTGGAACTTACAATGTGTGATATCTAATGAAGGGAGGTCTCACCCTGCAACTTACAATGTGGGATATCTAATGAAGGAAGGTCACACCCTGGAACTTACAATGTGGGATATCTAATGAAGGGAGGTCTCACCCTGCCACTTACAGTGTGGGATATCTAACGAAGGGAGGTCACACCCTGGAACTTACAATGTGGGATATCTAATGAAGGGAGGTCTCACCCTGCAACTTACAATGTGGGATATCTAATGAAGGAAGGTCACACCCTGAAACCTACAATGTGTGTTATCTAATGAAGGGAGGTCACAACCTGGAACTTACAATGTGTGATATCTAATGAAGGAAGGTCTCACCCTGCAACTTACAATGTGTGATATCTAATGAAGGGAGGTCTCACCCTGCAACTTACAATGTGGGATATCTAATGAAGGAAGGTCACACCCTGGAACTTACAATGTGTGATATCTAATGAAGGAAGGCTTACCAAACAATGTGGCTGCAGTGTGTACCATCTACAAGATGCATTCTATGACACACTGGCTGATAATAAGCTGGTCCAACTATAACCATTCTAACTAATTAATATATTTTCCTTCCTCAGGAACTTTCCATAGGCCTATCAATTGCTATACATTATATAACATAATTTCCTAGGTATATAACTCCATCTATCAAGTTGAATATAGCAATGCGTCATTGAAATAGCACAACTTTGCAACAGTGCTCCTTTTGTGTATGGCATATGTCACTGGCCACGCCAGACCATCAGGTTTATGACAGGCAGGTTTCATTTGCAGTTTACATGATAAGTGGCACACACATGTGCATTTTAACCCTGCTATAATTTATAACAAATGTCAATGGCAACCAATTGATTTAAGTCTGTTTTCAAATGATTATGTCACTTGAGTCACTCTGCCAAAGGTATAAAGTTAAAACAAATGGAAAGATAAAACAGTGAAACTTATGTTTCCTTAACTATGGATTCCTTTTGGAGTTCTTTTTTGTGAGTTGTTGATTGGGCTTCTCAATTATGGTGACTGAAAAAGTTGAATTCTGTTTTTATTACATGGGATTACAGAATTTCCCCCAATGTTTGGGAGCGCAAAGTTAGGGATCGTATCCGTTTTTCACTAAATGCCTATTTGTCCCTAGAAATCAGGACCTCGGGTTCACAGAGGCTGAATAAACCAAATACAATTTTTATTACATGAGATTCTGGGATTTTTATGAGCTTTGGGGATTGCATTCTGATCTCCAGCCATATTTCTATGATAACCATAAACTGTCAAAACTACACAGCATTTAGGGAAACCCAGACTTCCGGGTTTTCAGAACAAAACTCTTCCCACCCGCTCACGGAACCCACCCCCATCAATATCAGGGCCAGCATTTCAGGTCGGTGACCTTTTGTCAGAACTGGAAAATGTTACAGATGTGACAGGTTTTAAGCAGGTACAGAGGCAGGGAAAGGCGGGAAGGGAGGAGCAACAAAAGGGAATGCCTGTGATAGGGTGGTAGGCAGGAGTGGTTAAATGATAAAAGGGATGATGGTGCAAGGCAAAAGGAGATGGTAATGGGACAAATAAAGAAACAAAAGATGGGTCTAGAGGAGCTGTAAATGGCAACAGCATAACCATTACCAGTAGCCACTGTCCAAACAAATGGAAGCAATGGTTATGATCTGAAATTGTTGAACTCGATGTTGAGGCTGGAAGGCTGTAAAGTGCCTAATCCAAAGATGAGGTGCTGTTCCTCGAGCTTCCGTTGAGCTTCATTGGAACCATGCAGGAGGCTGAGGACAGAGAGGTCAGAGTGGGAGAATTAAAATTATATTTCAGATTTTTTGCAACAACAGAATTTTTCCTTTGTATCAATGCATTCAGAGCCTTGTGTTTGTTACTTTTGTGAGTATATCAGTGTGCAAATTCTAATACGTGTAGCAATGCATGTTGTAGGACTGGTTACTGCAGTGTGTTAAAACCAATAATTAGATACTGAGAAGATTAAACTTAGGGTTAAATCACTATTATAAAAGTACCAGTATAATCATATAAGAGCATGGCTTCAAAATCCCTTAGTGTCTTATGAGCCCTTCTTCTGGTGTTTATTTTTGCTTCTGAAAATTATAATTATCACTGTAGCTTAAATTTAATTTCAATGGGAATTCATATGTATTCAAATATGTCATACCTAGTTAATTAAACCCACAATCTAATGGCAATAATCAACTTTAGTGTCTATGTACGCCACACAAGCATTGATCCCCATATAAATATGCCTTTGTGTTCATTACTGTCTAATAAACACATACTGTAGACTCCATTGCTGGTTAATTACATTACATTCCTTACTTCTAAATTTTATTTCCAGAACACCAGGCTCTCATGCAGAAAGAAGTTGGTGGGCAAAATCCTTCTCAATGAATAGTTAATAGAATCATAGAATCATACAGCACAGAAGGGGGCCATTGGGCCCATCATGCCTGTGCCGGATCTGTTGTACAGCAATTCAATTAAACCCACTCTCCTACACTTTCCCCATAGCCCTCTTTTGAAAATTACTATTGAATCTGCTTCCACCACCCTTTCAGGCAGTGAATTTCAGATCATAACAACTCACTGTGTAAAAAAATGTTTCCTCATGTCATCTATGGTCCTTTTGCCAATCACCTTAAATCTGTGTCCTCTGGTTACTGACCCTTCTGCCACTGGAAACTGTTTCTCCTTACTTACTCTATCAAAACCGTTCATGATTTTGAACACCTCTATCAAATAACCTCTTAACCTTCTCTACTCTAAGTAGAACACCCCAGCTTCTGCAGTCTCTTCACATAACTGAAGTCCCTCATCCCTGGAACCATTCTAGTAAATCTCTGCTGCTCTCTCTCCAAGGTCTTGGCATCCTTTCTAAAGTGTGGTGCCCAGAATTAAGCACAATACTGCTCCTAAGCCCTAACCAACGTTTTATAAATGTTCAGCAAAACTTGCTTTTGTACTCTATTCCTCTACTAATAAAGCCAAGGATCCCATATGCTTTTTTTAACAGCCTTCTCATCTTGTCCTGCCTCCTTCAAAGATTTGTGTACATACACCCTCAGGTCTCTCTGTTCCTGCATCCCCTTAAAATTGTACCATTTACTTCATATTGTCTCTCCTCATTCTTCCTACCAAAATGTATCACTTCACACTTCTCTGCATTAAATTTCATCTGCCATGTGTCTGCCCATTTCACCAGTCTGTCTAGGTCCTCCTGAAGTCTGTTGTTATCCATCTTATTGTTTACTACATTTCCAAGTTTCATATCATCTGCAAACTTTGAAATTATACCCTGTATACCCAAGTCCAGGTCATTAATATATTTCAAAAAGAGCAGTGGTCTGAATACTGACCCTTGGGGAACACCACTGTATACCTCCCTCCAGTCTGAAAAACAACCGTTCACCACTATTCTCTGCTTCCTGTCCCTTAGCCAATTTTGTATCCACGCTGCCACTGTCCCTTTAATCCCATGGGCTTTAATTTTGCTAACAAGTCTATTATGTGGTTTCTCTTGTACTTTGAATGAAGCTATAAGGTATATATACACATAGCAAATTTCCTCCACTCACTGAAAGATAAAATGCTCTCTGAGACACTACTATTATAAATTTTCACCCTTATCTTCTTTCAACCTTGCTGATTAAACTCCACTCTGGGATAGGTCCTGAGCTCTTATACGTGTATCAGTTCTGATCAATTTGAAATGCATATTTGGCTTGATTTGAAGAGTTGGTTTCAACTAAATATCTAACCTGTTTGAGTTTCAAACATATGGTACAAGCTTCAGCCATCACAACAGAAAAAGTCACGGTCTGCTTCATTAACAACTTTAATGAATATCAGTCTAATTGCTCTGCATCAGGGAAAAAAGGGAAGCATCTGATAGGAGATGTCACATTCAAAATTAATGTTAACATCTTACTTGTTTTAACTAACTGTGATGGCAGGCCGCTCAATTTCCCCTGAGAATCCATGAAGTGCTTCAAGAATGGTTTTAGTATGCAGCAGAGTGGAGCCTATTTCATTGTTTCATTTCGCCTTTCATCATGATTATGGAAAAACAGTTGTAAGAGAGCATATATACAACTTGTACAATGCAAGTGTACATCCACTTTATTAGCCCTAGGAGAATCTATTCATGAGCTGTTACTGTCTGATCTCATTGACCTCTCTGAATTTTCCTTGACCTTCAGTAAATATATGAGACTTTTAGTTTTCGCCAGTTGATTGTTGGAATCATTGAGCATTTCTTTTGACTAATCTCTGTCACCAGAACCTTGTGATGCTTGCCTTTTACCTACTGTCCATTTATTTGATGTATTGCTTTAAAAACAAAGGCATTTTTGTGGCAATCTGCATAATACTTTCAGAGACAACACTTCCAGGTTGGAAGGACTTAAACCTTACACAAATTCACAAAAAAAAGATTCAATTCCATAATTACGATCAAGATAGGATAAGCAAGAAACCCTTGCAGGTTGGTGGTCACTTCCCAGCCTGATGGTTGTGTTTCAAGATTACTTGCGGCTCAAATCAGGCTCTCACAATTGCAGCAGATTTTAATAGTCACCTCTGCTGCACATATCCTAACTCATACCAAATCCCATTCAGCCATCGCCCCTGTGCTCGATGACCTTCATTGGCTGCCAGTCCAGCAATGCCTCAGTTGTAAAATTCTCATCCTCATGTTCAAATCCCTCCATGGCCTTTCCCCTTCCTATCTCTGTAATTTCCTTCAGCCCCACAATCCGCCAAGAACTCTGCGTTCCTCCAACTCCGGCCTCTTGTGCATCCCACACAGACAGTGAACAACCTTATTTTTTAAGGAACAGCAGAACCTAAAAACTTGGATTAAATCAAATCCAGATATTTGATGAATTATTCCAAGCTAGTCCACGTAGCCCTAGAGGTCAATTCAGCAAAAATGTCTTGTTCGATATAAAAACATAAAAATAGGGGTAAATAGAGATGGATAAATAAAAGGTACAAATTCCAGTCTTTACTTTCTGTACTTGCACATTTTTAACATATAACTAAGATATCCAAAAATGTATCAATCAACATTTGGGCACAATTAAAATACCCGACTGATTGAAGCCACAGTAAAAATATACACTGATCATCATTATGTTCTTTGTACTTCAAGCAACTCAAGCTTTTGACTCAAGTTAGGAGTACTTTACATCAAATACGTGTGGTAAAAATCCTCGAGCCTTCTTTATTAAACACATTTTACTGATGAATAGTGCCTTTCAATAAAGACTGATTGCATAAAGGCTGATTGCAACAGATAATATTATTGCAGCCAATTTGTTTAAATGAATTCCCGTCCACTGGTTGAATCTAACAAATATTCACCCTCTCAGTCAATTGGCAATTCCAAGTTATTCCACTGACAGGAATTGGAATTTGGCTTCTCAGAGGTACTCCTAAAAGCTAAAAAGAAATCTTTATTTAAATGTTTGCGTAAGTGGTAAAAACAAACACCTAGGAAAGGGAATGGTTTCATCAGCTATTCTTTAAATTTAAGATTCAGTTGACTTGCAAGACATCAGGCGAATAAACCCAAGTTAAACTAAACATCATGCATCAATGTGCAAAATACAACTAAAGTAAAATAGCATTCATATCGTCTATGCACTACATAAAAGGAAATTCACTATTAAAATAAGGATATAACGAGAAACAGGACAACAAAAAATCTTGGGAGAAAAATTGGTGATTGCCAGCAAAGCAGTCGGTGTCACCACCAACTGCCGCTAACGGCCGCCTGAAATGGCCGCAGCGCTAGCCGACCTAAATTGGTGTGGGGGGCATGGAAGTAGGTGGTGCAGCACTAACTTTAGGCGCAATGCTGTCCTGGTGGCGTTGCATGAGTGATCCAGGACCAATTTGCAGTCCAGGTGCAGCGTTGCTGCTTCCCCGAGCATCTGTGTGCAAGTCTGTGAAGCTCACAATGCATTGTGGGCAGTAAGGAGCTCTGAAATTTAAAGGGGCCATGCACATTGAAGCAAGACAAATAAAATGCACTGATTCAATCAATTGTTCAGCCCTTTCTGTCTTTTTACAAATATTCAATATTTAAAAGAATTTCCAAATGTGATTATTCAGCTCTTAAAGCTGAATTACTTTCCTAAACTGAACAAATGGGAAAACTGCCTCAGCACTAACACAAATGTCTCAGCAAGCCAGGGAAGGGGCACCCAGGGTCTCAAACACGGCAATCCAGCTTTGTGCAGAGAGTCAACACTGCAAGACTGTCTCTCTACCCACAGGGGCCAGGAGGCCCTCCAGAAAGAACAAGGTGGGAATACATTACCAAGGCCGTCACTGCTAGCAGTGTCACCCCCACCACCTAGCTCCAGTGCCCAAAGAAGCTTCATGACCTCAGGCCAATTGTCAAGGTCAATGAATATATCTTCAAAAGCCATCACCTACCAACTGTACCACTAGCCTCACTCACTGCTCAATGCAGGACCCCAAAATCACTCACATCCCAACAATCTGCACCAATGATGAGGCACATCTACCATTCATAGCATCACATCACCCCCTTGGAGGAGACGGTGCAGGCCATTCTTGGCAGGGGCATGGCTGAGCCCATGGGCAGCAGTAGAGCTGAAAGGATACAAGATGCGGGTATCCTTATACGTTATCCCTCTTCTGGCATACACCTCCAGGTTTCCTGCCCTCCCGTCAGCACAACTTCACCTTTGTGCCTTCCTCATTTCACACACTCAAGAAATGCAGCCTGTCCAGCCAGTGGGACCGCAGGCGGATGATTTCATCCCAGATATTCCGGCCACAAAGGGGCTGTCTGGGATGCATCCTTCCATCTGATTCATCTTCTTCGGCTTCCTCCTCATCTGCGACTTGCTCTTCTGCGTCTTCCTCTTCCCTCTGCAAGCGGACGCTATAAATGTGAAATGACAGCATATGATGCTGCAAATACTCAGTTGATCAGGCAGCATGATGACCTGAGACGTGAACTCCACGGATGTAGCGTGACCTGCTGAGTATTCGCAGCATGTTCTCTCTTCTCAAAGGCGTTCACTCACCATCCGAGCCCTTGCAAGTGTCCAGCAGCACTCCCAAACTTTTCACAAATATTGCAGCAAGCCACCACTTCATTAAAATCCAAAAAATCAAGGCCAAACCATTCCATTCAAATTTACCTGATTGAAGTGTGTGTCCATTTAACAGCGGCAGATATCACCCCTGTCAGCATCAGTCAGCCTGCTTGCACGGCAGGTTGTTTATGACCCAGTGCTGAATTGAGCGCTAGCATTGAAGTTCACGTAGGTGAAGTTAAGTCGGCCTTGCACACCAACTGACGTCACCACGCCACCATTTTTTTTTACAGGGCGCTGCCAGTTACCAGGTCATTTGCATATTGCAGTTGTACGTCAAGTAGGAATTTCCCCCAAGTAAAGGCAGTGATTCCATGAAGAGGGGCAGGGCAAGTGGGAATCCTTAAATGCTGCTGCAAGCCTTAAAGTCCTGCAGCACCTTAAAGGCCTTTGAATTTTTTTCCCCATTGTGGCTGCACAATGTGACTTTCCAGATGCTGGAAATGGTCAGCAGTAGCAAAGCAAGGGAGCCTTCAGGTTTGAAGAATCAACAGAAAGAATGCTGCCGCATTGAACTAGCAGGAGGGCAGATGGCCATTGAGCCAGGCAGGAGGTGATAGGCACATTCAATACCAACAGGGAAGACTTGAACAAAAATCTCAATAGTTTTTCCAGGAATCGCATGGCTGGGGGATAGAGTTCAACATTAGAATTACATAGAACTACATAGAATATACGGCATATAAACAGGCCATTTGGCCCAACTAGTCTGTGCTGGTGTTTATAGAGTCATAGAGTCATAGAGTAATACAGCACGGATAGAGGCCCTTCGGCCCATCGTGTCCGCGCCGGCCATCAAGCCCTGTCTAATCTAATCCCATATTCCAGCATTTGGCCCGTAGCCTTGTATGCTATGGCATTTCAAGTGCACATCCAAATGCTTCTTAAATGTTGTGAGGGTTTCTGCCTCCACAACCCTTTCAGGCAGTGAGTTCCAGACTCCAACCACCCTCTGGGTGAAAAAGTTCTTTCTCAAATCCCCTCTAAACCTCCCGCCCTTTACCTTGAATCTATGCCCCCTAGTTATTGACCCCTCTACTAAGGGAAAAAGCTCCTCAGCATCCATCCTATCTATGCCCCTCATAATTTTGTACACCTCAATCATGTCCCCCCTCAGCCTCCTCTGCTCCAAGGAAAACAAACCCAATCTGCCCAGTCTCTCTTCATAGCTGAAGCGCTCCAGCCCTGGTAACATCCTGGTGAACCTCCTCTGCACCCTCTCTAACGCGATGACATCCTTCCTGTAGTGTGGCGACCAGAACTGCACACAGTATTCCAGCTGTGGCCTAACCAGTGTTTTATACAGCTCCATCATAACCTCCTTGCTCTTATATTCAATGCCTCGGCTAATGAAGGCAAGTATCCCATATGCCTTTTTTACCACCTTATCCACCTGTTCCGCCGCCTTCAGGGATCTGTGTACTTGCACACCCAGATCCCTCTGACCCTCCGTCTTGCCTAGGGTCTTTCCATTCATTGTGTATTCCTTTGCCTTGTTAGTCCCCCCAAAGTGCATCACCTCGCACTTTTCCGGGTTAAATTCCATTTGCCACTGTTCCGCCCATCTGACCAACCCATCTATATCGTCCTGCAGACTGAGGCTACCCTCCTCGCTATTTACCACCCTACCAATTTTTGTATCATCCGCGAACTTACTGATCATACCCTTTACATTCATATCCAAGTCATTAATGTAGACCACAAACAGCAAGGGACCCAGCACCGATCCCTGTGGTACCCCACTGGCCACAGGCTTCCAGTCACAAAAACAACCTTCGACCATCACCCTCTGCCTTCTGCCACTAAGCCAGTTTTGTATCCAATGTGCCAAGGCACCCTGGATTCCATGGGCTCTTACCTTCTTGACCAGTCTCCTGTGCGGGACTTTATCGAAGGCCTTACTGAAATCCATGTATACCACATCCACTGCGTTACCCTCATCCACACACCTAGTCACCCCCTCAAAAAATTCAATCAAATTATACTCCACACGAGTCTCCTCCCATTTAATCTACCTCATCTCAGCCTTTCAGCATATCTTTCTATTCCCCTTTCTCTCATGTACTCGTCTAGTTTCCTTTTGAAAGTATCTAAGCTATTTACCTCAATCACTTCCTGTCGTAGCAAGTTCCACATTTCACACTCACTGCATAAAGATTTTTTTCTTTATTTCCCGATTCGATTTATTAGTAACTATCTTGTATTTATGGCCCCTAATTTTGGATTCTTCCACAAGTGGAAACATTCTCTCCACAACTTTGCTGCTTCGGTGGCTCTTTAGCACCTAAAGTATCTGGGAAAAATGGCTCCCCATATGTTACAGGTTTTTTCTCATTTTAATATCCTGGTTGTTAGGTCCGTGTATCTTAATGTTGTGTCCTTCAATAATTAGACAACAGACTGCAGGGAACGATTCAACAGGTGTTTACTGAATAAGGGTTACTCTAGAACTAACTCTACAGATCACTACTCAGGGTTTATATGCAAGTGTGGTCACTGCCAGTACTACAGTATACAGGAGCTGTAAAAAGTAGTTCTCTCCCTTAAGGTATATATACATTACATACATTACAATTCCTCCCCTTTTAGATTAACAGTACCATAATACTCAGTTAACAATTAAAATTTTTAATATACAATGTTATATGAAAATAGTCCATTCATATATTCAGTCTCTGGGGAGGCTTCCTGATTCTTTCTGGATAACGCCTTTCCCGAGTGTCTCGCTCTTGGTGCGGAGGCGATTCTAGCACCCTGTCATCAGTTGATTCATCAGCTTCCAATGCTATTATTTCTGAGGTAGATGCGACCTGTACGTCGGGTTCCTCACCAGGTACGTATGGCCGAGACATGGGGTTGACTCGTTCCTGTGACTCTAGGATCTGGTCAGCATGGCATCTCACAATGTTCTCCCCAACATCCACTGTGTACATTAGTGGCCCCTGCCGTGTGCATATCGTTCCTGGTTGCCATTTCTCTGCTCGGTAGTCGCGGGCCAAGACTGGTTGCCTTACATTGAAGCTCCTTGTCGGCTTCTCATTGAGGTGCTGGAATTGCTTACTCTCAACATCTCTTCGTACATTTGGTCTGAGCAAATCCAGACGAGATCTCAACCTTCAGATAAAGAACATCATGGCCGGGGCCTGGTTGGTGATTGCATGTGTAGCATTTCTGTAGGCTAACAGGAAATTGTCCACCTTATGCTGCAGTGGAATGTCGTCATCGCACATGGCCTTTACTGCTTTTTTAAAGGTTTGTACGAACCTCTCAGCCAATCCATTTGTGGCTAGATGATACGGGGCGGATGTGTAATGCCTTACCCCATTCCCTTTCATAAATCTTCGAAACTCTTCGGACACAAACTGTGGTCCGTTATCAGAGCAAATCTGTTCTGGCAAGCCATTCCTGGCAAAAATGGTCCGTAGGACTGCAATAGTTTTCTCCGTGGTGGTGGAGGACATTTTGATGACCTCAGGCCATTTCGAGTATGCATCCACGGCTATTAAAAACATTGAGTCCATGAATGGACCAGCAAAATCAATATGCACCCGTTGCCATGGAGATAAGGGCCACTCCCATGGGTGTAGAGGGGCATGTGGTGGTGCATTTTGGACCTTCTGGCATCCTGAGCAGCTCTTTGTCAGGTCCTCGATTTGCTGATCGATCCCCGGCCACCACACATAAGCCCTAGCAAGGCTTTTCATTTTCACCCCTCCCAGATGACCTTCGTGAAGCTCATTGAGCACTCTCTCCCTTAACTTGGGTGGAATTACCACTCAGGATCCACACATCAAGGTCCCCTGGCATACTGACAGCTGTTCTCTTCTGGATGAGAATGCTGGCAACAGTGAGTCGCCATGTGCTGGCCATCCCTTCACCGTCAAATCATATACCCGAGACAGTGTCGGGTCATTTCGGGTCTCCTCCTCTATACCAGCGTTAGTTACTGGCAAGCATTCAATTATAGTCGAATGAAATATTTCGACAGGATCCACTGCTGGTACTACCTCCGCAGCAGGCAGTGGCAGGCATGATAGCCAATCAGCGTTGCCATGCTGTTTCGTGCCCTTATACTCGATTTCATATTGGTGCGCCCCTAGAAAAAGGGGCCATCTTTGTAGCCGTTGCGCAGTCATCACCGGAACGCACTTCTTTGAATTAAAGATGGAGACAAGTGGTTGGTGGTCAGTCAGCAAGGTGAATTTCTGCCCGTGCAGATAGTGATTGAACTTTTTCACTCCCCACACTAGGCTGAGGGCCTCCCTGTCAATCTGGGCATAGTTACACTCGGCTGAGGTTAGTGATCATGACGCAAAGGCTATTGGCCTCTCTGAGCCGTCTGAGAATTTGTGCGACAGCACCGCTCCAATGCCGTAGGGTGACGCATCACATGCCAACCGAATTGGTAATGCCGGGTTGTAATGGGCCAATACCTCTTTCGATGTGATTAGTCTTTTGCTCTTCTGGAAAGCTCATCTACATTCTTCACTCCACTTCCATGGCACCCCAGTTTGCAGTAGGTTGTTCAGTGGGTGTAGTATTGTCGACAAATTTGGCGAGAACTTATGGTAGTAGTTTACCATCCCGAGGAACGACCTCAGTTGTGACACATTTTCTGGTGCTGGAGCCTTGACTACTGCCTCAATCTTCTCTGGTGACATATGTAACCCCTCTTTATTGATAACGTGGCCACAATACGAGATCTGTTTTCTAAAAACCTCGCATTTGGGGCGGTTAGCTCAGAGCCCATATTCCTGCAATCTAGTGAGCACCTGCTCCAGGTTGGCAAGGTGATCACTGTCATTTTCGCCCGTGACCAGGATGTTGTCCAAATAACACTGGGTCCCTGGGATCCCTTGCAGGACTTGTTCCATTGCCCTCTGCCAAATAGCCGGAGCTGATGCTACCCCGAATACCAGCCGGTTGTATTGGTAGAGACCTTTATGGGTGTTGATTGTGAGGTATTTTTTTGATGCTTCTTCTACCTCCATTTGCAGATACGCCTGGGCCAGATCAATCTTAGTGAAGCGTTTCCCTCCAGATAGCGAGGCGAAAATTTCTTCAATCCGCGGAAGTGGATATTGTACGGTGTGAAGGACCGGGTTCACTGTTCACTGTTACCTTCAAGTCCCCACAGATGTGAACCTTCCTTGGTTCCCCAGGTGTGCTGCTCAATGACTTTTTCATCACAGGGACGATGGGTGTAGCCCACTCGCTCCAGTCTACCTTGGACAGTACACCTGAATGTTCCAGACTCTCCAGCTCTGCTTCGATGGCTGGGCGGATCGCATAAGGTCTGGCCTTAAAAAATGTTGGGCTTGCGTTTTCTTCAATTTTAATCATCACTGTCATGCCTTTTAGTGTTCCGAGTCCTTGCTGGAACACTTCTTTCGCGTCAGTTAGGATCTTTGACAGTCGTCCAGGTGTGATATCGTCATCCTTTGTGTCAGCCACAGTCAGTGCCTGTATGAAATGCCAATCTAGTAGTATCTTCCGGATCCATTCACGTCCTAGTGGTGGTGGTCCTCCATCTGGCAATACATATAGGTCTATTTTTGGTGTTTCCTTGCCGTTATATATAACGTTCACCCTTATTTTTCCTTTGGGATAGACTTTTTGCCCCGTGTACGTCTTCAAGACAATCTCTGTATCTCTCAAGGGTATATGTGAGAATAGCTGCTTGTTGTCCCTTCGGTTTATGACTGTTAGGGCTGATCCTGTGTCCAATTCCATTTTCACTTGGACTCCTGCTATCTTGAGCGTGACCCAGATAGTTTGGTGATCCTCCATTTTGATCACATTATGTAGTTTCAGACAACCCAGCTCCTTGCTTCCGGAGTCTGTATCACTCTTCTGTTCG
This sequence comes from Somniosus microcephalus, assembly GCF_052327205.1. NCBI lineage: Eukaryota > Metazoa > Chordata > Chondrichthyes > Squaliformes > Somniosidae > Somniosus > Somniosus microcephalus. The sequence continues at coordinate 237,950,379 of NC_140987.1, forward strand.
TCTGAACTACTCTCCGTCACCTTATGTACCTTCTTGTACTTCTCCTGTGGAGATTTCTTGCTGCTGGTATTCTTTCCCGACCTGCAGACTCTTGCTATGTGTCCTACTTTTCCACACTGTCTGCACACTTGGTCCTTGAACCAGCAATCATTATGGTCGTGTGCTGTTCTGCCGCAGCGATAGCACTTCACTGTTTTGTATGACATTTCATTTGTGCCATATTCTTGCGGTCTCCATTGTATCTCTGCAGTGCCCCGTGCTGCTGCTTCATGTGATACTGCAATGCTGAAAGACTTGTCCAGCGTAAGATCCTTTTCTGATAGAAGCCGTTTCTGGGTTCTTTCACTTTGAAGCCCACACACAAACTTGTCCCTTAAAGTATCTGCTAGTCCCGTTCCAAACTGGCAGTGTTTCGATAGCTTGCGCAGTTCCATTAAATACTTAGCATTACTTTCATCTTTATGCTGGTTCCTTTTGTGAAACTTAAATTTTTCTGCTATCAGCAGCGGTGTGGGGTTTAAGTGGTCCTGTAGGATTGACACTATGTTTTCAAAATCCTTTTCTACTGGCTGCTCTGGGGTTACTAGGTTTCGTAGTAAGCCATACGTTTTTGCACCCATTGAATTCAACAATACCAGCGCTTTCTTGTCATCTGGCACTTCATTCGCCTTGCAGTACACTTCTATGCGTTTGACATATGTTGTCCAATCTTTGACTTCATTGTCGAACGCTGTGATACTGCCACTCTTCGGCATTTTTGGGTGTGGTTAGACTGGCTTAAAATGGTGTCTCCTGTGCTTTCCTTTCTTCCCCGCTGTGGCTTAAAATGGCATCTCCCGCGCTTTCCTTTCTTCCCTGCTGCGGCTTAAAATGGCGTCTCCCGCGCTGCTGCCAACGCCGCTCTCGGCGGTCCTCGTGGCAAATGGCGACACCCTGTGGGTTTCATGTGCTGCTCCTGCGCTGCTGCCAATGCCGCTCTCTGCGGTCCTCGTGGCAATGGCAGCGCCTCGCGTTTTCCTGCGCGCCTCTCTCCCCCGTTGACGCTGTTCGGCCCTTGAACACTGGCTGCGCTCTGCTCTCTCTCGTCTCTCTCCCCCATTGACGCCGCCCGGTCCTGAACACCGGCTGCGCCCTGTGCACTCTACCCTCTCTCCCCCGTCGATGCTGCTCGTCCTTTTTCTGTGCCGCTCGGTCGGGTTCTAGCCCGTCGCTGTCCGGGAAGGGTCTGCGCAGTACCTGTTGCCAGCCCGTTTCGCTGGACCACCGTGACTGGAAAGCCAAGCCTGGCTCTCGACAGCCTCCCCTGCGATGCTCAAATCTCCGCTGGATGACTGGGCGGTTACCCGTGGTCGACGCCCGTGCTTCTGGACTCGACCTTCTTCCACTGTTCTCCAGGAGCGAATCCCTGGGCGGTGATGCAGAGTTGCAGGTAGGTTCGAATCTGCCTCGTCGCCAATGTTAGGTCCGTGTATCTTAATGTTGTGTCCTTCAATAATCAGACAACAGACTGCAGGGAACGATTCAACAGGTGTTTACTGAATGAGGGTTACTCTAGAACTAACTCTACAGGTCACTACTCAGGGTTTATATGCAAGTGTGGTCACTGCCAGTACTACAGTATACAGGAGCTGTAAAAAGTAGTTCTCTCCCTTAAGGTATATATACATCACATACATTACACTGGTAATGGGCAATAACAGAGCATTCTGATGAGGAATATTGGATCAAGGTCTTAAGATAAGGGGTAGAGGAATAGGGGATTGTGACAAAAATATATTTCCTGTTTGTTTTCAATTTATAATTTATATTTTGTGCAGCATGTAAGGTGTTTATCCAAGGTCACACAAAGCATATTTTCAACAGAAAGTAGAGCAGCTCAGAACAAGTAAGTTGTCTGTAAAGACTTCCACAAGGTGTGCCTTTTTATGGCCCACAGAATGGTTATCTGAAGTGTTAATTGGTTCACCAACTCAGCACCATTATTTGTAATCACAAAGATCTTTACCATCATCAAAGACTCAATACGGAGTGGCTTGTTTCAATATAACTATGAGAGTTACAACTGATTGGGGATTTTTTTCAGGTTGGCTGTGGAGATGATCCAAAGCTACCTCGACACAGACCAAAGGATAGCCTCCAGCCTGGGGCAGTGACTTTGATTGACAGCAGATTCAGAGACCGTTGGAGAAGAGGACAGAGTCATTGATTGGCTGCAGCGCGGGGTCAGAGTTCTTATATTACAGAGAATTATACTGGGGACATGTCTCCAGCCAGGGACAATTAGTGAATGCTTTTCACTTCCACCAGCCACAAGGCTTTTTATTAATTTCCTGTTCCAACTAGTAGAATAGTTGAAACAAAAGCGAAATACTGAAACGTTAACTCTGGCCCTGAATTTGCGGTCGGAGGCTTCCCATGGTGAAATGCCTCCGATCCGCAAATAAAATGCCTGCTTATCTGGCGGTCCAGGAGGTATGGAGACTCGCGCGATCATGGGCCTCCCCGGGTACCCGCGGGTAGAGGCCCACGTATCCCAGGGGTGCAGGCGGTTCACAAGTGCCTCTGGGATCACGTGGGCCGGCCCAACCAATGAAAGAAGGGAATCCCCATTCATACGATAGCCTGGATCCCTGAAGAAAGGGACAATTTTTCTTTTGGAATTTTTCAAGATAGGTCCCCTTACTCAACAGCCATGGGGAAGGTCACCAGGGTCAATGGGAGGAATGGGGGATGGAATTTCTGGGTGCATGGGCAGGTTTGCACTGGAGATGAGCTTACAGTCATGCTTGCCCTCTCGTGCCCCGTGCTAATACTGACCCTATAAACTCTGGCAAGATCCGCTCCAGAGGGCAAATCCCCATTCATACTTCTGCATGATACGGAAACCCCATAAGCATGAATGGGAATACCCCCAAAAATGCATCTACACTTCAGTTAAATGAAAAAAAACCATCACATATTTAAAATTAATTAAAATTGCATTAAATTAAGTATTTAAAACAAAAATTTAAATTTTTGAAAAATAAATTTACATGTTTTAAAGGGGCTAAAAATATACTTAACTTATTTCACAGGTTTTTAAATGTATAAATTATTGATAATATTTTATTTTTCTGTTTTTTAAAACTCTTATGCTGGTAATAGCAGTCCTTACGCCTGCTTTTACCAGGTGTAAGAATTTCATGCCCATTTGCTGGGCAGAAATTTTCCGCTCACGGATGCCCTTTTCCCAGGGAATCGTACGATCGACGGATCGCAAGATCCGTGTTTTCACGCATGCGCGTCGCCCACCTAAACCCGGAACATGCGCGGCCCTTATGGGCGCGTGTGCACCTTGTACACACCCGTAGGGGCCGCAAATTACAGCCCAAGGTTTCTCCACAGATGTTGCCTGACCTGCTGAGCATTTCCAGCAGTTCCTGTATATTATTATAGAAGGAAAGCTGAACTTGATTTCAAATATTAGCCTGTCCTACAGGGTAATGTTTAAGATTTATGTTTAGAGAGAAAGCAAACAATGTCTTTATTATTTCGATGTGTGGAAGGGTATGTGTATTTCTCTGTGCCATTTCCAGGAGTTTACTACTTGCCTTGTAAGGGGCAGAAGCTCCACCCATCCTTAATAAGGCAAATGTCATCATGAGGGCAGAGCCAGGGGATGAACTCTCTACGCCAGTAGCTGCCACTCACATAGATTAGTTGAGACCCAGTATATCTGTGAAGGCTGTACATCCAAGCTGAGGTATACCAAACTCCAGATGAGATGATGTGAGCTGGAGAATTGGCCTGGATCCCCGAAGAAAGGGACAATTTTTCTTTTGGAATTTTTCAAGATAGGTCCCCTTACTCAACAGCCGAGGGGAAGGTCACCAGGGTCAATGGGAGGAATGGGGGATGGAATTTCTGGGTGCATGGGCAGGTTTGCAATGGAGATGAGCTTACAGTCATGCTTGCCCTCTCGTGCCCCGTGCTAATAAGGCACCCTTCCACTGACCCTATAAACTCTGGCAAGATCAGCTCCAGAGGGCGTAAAAAGCATGATCACATCCTGACGAATTTCAGCCCCTAGGTCTGTTTACATGGGTGACCATTAACTGTGAACCTGAGAAAATAACTAGCGTAAAAACCCAAAAACATGACAGGGACTGAGGGGCCCAAACATTACCCAAAGGCAGATACGTCCCTTCAAGTTTTTCAAAGGCAGGCTTTGTTTTAACAAGATGGCCCCTTTTGCAAAACATATTTGTTTAATTACAACTGCTTAACATTGCAATATTTGTCAAAAGAAGCAAAATGAAATATGGTTAATTATTCCTCCATAACATTAGTGTTCAAAAGTAACAAGACAGGAGTACACTAATCAACACCAATCAAATTAACTGTTCAAGTCTTGCAAACACAGCGGGAAAACTGTCAAAACTGTTTAAATACCAATTGTAAGTGCATACAGTTAAAGTACACTCTCTCTGACAAATCTAAACTTAGCTCAATTTATTTAACCATTAATATTCGGCTGAGTTCACACTAATAAGTCATAACTCATTTTTTTTCAGCTTAAGTAAATGATACTTCATTAAAAGCAGTACCTTTACATTTGTCTCAAAATTACCTAATTTGATCCAACAATTAACTGAAATGTCAATTACCAGTAAGTCTTACTGCCACTATCCTGCTCGGGCTGCAATTGACTGACAAGCTCCAATAGTAATTTAGACCTGTTTTTTTCTTATAGAGGACATTTCACTAATAATGGTGATTTAGTGAGCTACTTAAAGAAAGATGTGCATGTCTTTAGTGCCTTTCACAATCTCAGGACATCCTAAAGCACTTTAAAGCCATTATAAGTACTTTTTTATTGAAGAATAGTTACTGTTCTAATGTAGGAAACGCGGCAGCCAATTTGTGCACAGCAAGGTCCTACAAAGAGCAATGTCATAGAGTCATACCATAGAGTAATAACAGCACAGAAGGAGGCCATTCAGCCCATTGAGTCTTTGCCGGTCACCAGATAATCTGGGTTATTTTAGGTGTTGGTTGAAGGTTACATATTGGCCAGGACACAGGGGACAAACTCCCTTGCTCTCCTTCAAGATAGTGTCATGAGATCTTTTATGTCCACCTGCTAGGGGAGAAGGGACCTAGGTTTAATGTCTCACCTGAAAGATGACGACTGCAACAGTGCAGCACTCCCTCAATACTGCACTGAAGTGTCAACCTAGACTTCGTGCTCAAGTCTCTCGAGTGGGACTTCAACCCACAACCTTCTGACTCATAGGCTGACACCCATTAACAGCAGGTTTCGAACTACAATTCAAATACAATTATATTAGTATGTCTTGTTCTTTCTCTTAGGGAGCTAGGAAAAGAATTTGTAAATTATTCCGGAATAACTGTGGTGTTTAAATTATGAGTAGTCTCGGATGTATTCTCATGAATTGATAGCTCAGCTAAGATTACTCGGAATCTTCAGGGGCGATTTTGCCAGCCTTGGGGAGGTGGGTATGGAGGCGGGACTGCTGGGAAAATGGCCCAATTTGGGGGTGGGTGCCAAACCCGCCCCAACCCGCCTCCATGCCATCTTCCCAGGAGGTGGGTAGCCGTTCTGCACTGTGTCCCGTCTCCTTGGAGGCGGGAAGGGATTAAAGCCTATTAACTCTCTGTTAACAGGTAGTTAACAGGCAGAAAATAGGATAATCCCCTTTTTGCTCTCACAAGTGTGGGCTTCCCGAAGGCTCCGAAACCCGCCAGCTCAGCGAGGCGAGTACTGGGTCTGCAGGGGTCGGGGGGGTCCAAAAGCGTGGTGTGAAGGTAAGTGATGGGTGCAAGAGTGTAGAGGTGAGTATCTGAGGTAAGTGCAACGTGTTTTTAAAAGTGTACTTACCTTTGTTTCTTCCTGCAGGCTTCAGTCAGTTTGTATGCGGAGAGTCTCGCACCACCGTGTTGCAGATGAGAGATGGCCGTTGCATTCTCAGATGCAACAAACATCTCATTTCTGTAAAGGAAAGAAGGTTGATGAGGTCTTGTATGCAGAGATTGTAGCTGTTTGACAGCTTCATAGAGCTGTCAAACGATGACAATTCATCTGAAACGCCATACGCTGACATGCTCTGCAACCAGCTTTCCCTTAATTGGCCTGCTAATCCCACTGGGCGGGATTAACAAGGTCAATCAAGGGAAAATAGCATGGGAGAAATAAAGAATAGATTTGCCTTCCAAAGTTAGGCTATATTAACTTTAAAAATCGGCAGCATATCTTTCTACATCCAGTCCCAACTAATGCTAGAAAAGGACTGAATTTAAGGTAGCCACAACACATCATGTGATCATCAACTACCAATGAGATTACAACACATATCCCAAGGCAGTTAACAAACAACGAATCACAATACTTTTACTAATCAAGGAATAATCACCACATTCACCCCTCCTTTAAAATATACTCCAACCTAATAACTTTTACAATTTACAATTAATTATTTACAACTAAACTATGCACGAGAATAAAACTATTTACATAACACAATACTAAATGAACAACAAATAATAACATTACGCATAAGTATTAAGTATCTCTCAACTAAAACAACATACTGTAATATTTCAACAATTTTTAAAACATTACTATCAATTTAAAAGTCCATTTTCAATCGGTCGACCGGATATCTTGTTCGTGTCGACCTTCTTAACCTTGGTGAAATTCCTTGCCCTCCCACTCCAGAAGGCACAGAAGTATCTTCAACAGGAAGGCTATCCATATCCCGATTCTCAATGGTTTCCGGATTAGAAATCCCATCAGAAGATGCACTGGGACGGTCATAAACATCTATCAAAGGCTGACTAATAGAAGTATGATTATCTGCAATCGGATTGCAAATATTCGTAGTATCTGTAACAGCATCCACATTATCCGAATCATGACCATTATTATTATCCTCAGAAGAGGGCTGGCCCCCACAAGGAGCCAAGTCTTTAATTGAAACAGTACTTTCTTTCCCATCTTGGAATCGAATATGAGCATATTGGGAATTTGCCTCCAACAGCTCCACCTCCTCCACCAAGGGGTCATATTTTGACAATCTAACATGGCGTCGAAGCAACACAGGTCCCTGCATAGTAAGCCATGAAGGTACCGAATATCCCGTAGTAGATCTCCGCGGATAGTTAAAGAGCCTTTCATGGGGGGTCACATTAGTGGCCGTTGAAAGCAATGATCTAATGGAATGCAGGGCATCAGGCAGTACCATTTCCCACTGTGTATTCTTAAGGTTCCGGGATGTCAACGCCAACATAACTGCCTTCCAGATCACCCCATTGTATCGTTCGCACTGTCCATTACCCTGGGGATTATACGGGATAGTTCGACTAGTAGAAATTCCCCGACTCTGAAGGTATTCCTTCAACTGGGAAGACATAAAAGAACTTCCCTGATCCGAATGGATATACGCAGGCATCCCAAAGATGACAAAAAGTTGAGTCAAACATTTAATAACTGTAGCAGCTGATACATCTGCACAAGGAAAAGCAAAAGGGAACCTTGAAAACTCATCCACAACAGTAAATATATATCGGTTTTGAGTAGTTGAAGGAAGAGGTCCCTTAAAATCAACACTCAAACGTTCAAAAGGAGAAGTAGCCTTTATAAGATGAGCTCATTGAGGCTTAAAGAAATTCGGTTTACACTGAGCACAGATAGAACATGATGAAGTCATCCACTTGACGTCTCAACTGAAAAAGGCAAGTTCTTACTGCGTACAAAGTGTATCATCCTCGTAACCCCAGGATGACATAAGGCATTGTGAAGATTAATAAGCGTATCTCCGTGAATCACCGAACAATAAGCCCTCGACAGTGCATCAGCAGCAACATTATCCTTCCCCGGACGATAAACTATGTCAAAATGGTAACATGCCAACTCAATCCTCCATCTCATTATTTTATCATTTTTAATCTTTCCAAAATGTTTAACATCAAACATAAAGGACACAGATTTTTGGTCAGTTACCAACGTGAAATGTCGCCCCGATAAATAATGTCTCCATTTACGCAATGCTTCTACTATTGCGTATGCCTCTTTTTCTATTGAGGAATGTCTTTTTTCACTATTATTCAAAGTACGTGAGAAAAAGGCCACAGGTCTTCCATTTTGATTCAAAGTAGCCCCAATTGCAAAATCCGAAGCATCCGTCTCAATCACAAAGGGAACCTGCTCATCAATGGAATGCACAACTGCTCCTAAAATATCCTTTTTAAAATTCTCAAAACATGTCCTGGCCTCCCATGATAGAGGATATGTCGTAACCCGAATAAGAGGCCGGATCTTCCGTGAAAAATTTGCAATCCAATTAGAATAATAAGAAAACAGTCCAACAACTCGTTGCAAAGCCTTAGAATTAGTAGGACAAGGTAAATCAAACAATGGTCGCAGACGTTCTGGATCTCGTTTAATCTTATTTCCCGAAATAATATACCCCAATAGATTTACCTCAGTAGTCGATAAGACACATTTCTCTTTGTTAAAAGTTAAACCAACTTTTTCCGCAGCTTGAAGGAATCTTTTAAAATTAGAATCATGCTCCACCCTTGATTTGCCACACACCGTGATGTCATCTAAGTATGAAAAGGTGTCAGAGAGGGAGTTATCACTTATAAAAGCATCCATTGCCCGTTGAAAACAAGCAACACCATTAGTAACACCAAATGGTATTCGGCAAAACTGATACAGCTTTCCACCAGCCTCAAAGGCCGTATATGGTTGATCCTTCTTAACAATAGGAATCTGATGATAAGCACTCTTTAATTCAATAGTGCTAAAAACTTTACACTGAGATACTTTATTGATAAGCTCATCAATCTTAGGCAAAGGGTACGCATCTAATTGAGTATACCTATTAATAGTTTGGGAATAGTCTATCACCATTCGTTTCTTGTGTCTCTCGTTAGTCGTGACAACTACCTGTGCTTGCCAAGGCGAACAACTAGGTTCAATGATTCCTTCCAATAAGAGACGTTGAACTTCAGAATTAATAAATTCTCTATCCTGACTGCTATACCTTCTTGACTTGGTAGCAATTGGCTTACAATCCGATATCAAATTGGAAAAAAGTGATAATGGAGGAATAGATAAAGAGGTTAATCCACAAATAGATAAAGGTGGCTTAGTCCCTCCAAATGAAAGACTAAGAGACTCGTGTAACTGAAGCACATCATGTCCAATCAAAATATCCGCACAGAGATTAGGCAAAACAGATAGGCGTATACCAGTATACGTATTACCTAGAAGAACCATTTTCACAAAGCAACAACCAGCTATTTGTGAAGTAAGGGTCGTCTGAGCCATACACACCTGATACGTAACAGGCGAAATTTTCAAATGCTTCTCCTTTGCAAACTGAAGACTTATAAAACTCTCAGTACTGCCCGTATCTATAAGGGCCTTCACTTCCAACCCATTAACTTGAGCCATAACTATAGCTTTGTTTAGGCCATGAGCAAATGCAGCAGAAATTGATGCAATAAACGCCCTATCTAAAGGCTGAATAGTCACAGAAGAGGTAGTGGAGGAAGACCCTCCCACACCAGGAGAAGGGAAGGTAATTGAACCTGATGATTTGCACACACGTGCATAATGACCTCTCTTGCCGCATTTACTACACACAGCCTCCCGAGCAGGACACTTCAGACGAGGGTGCTGGATATTCCCACAAAAATAACACTTCTGAATCCTAGAGGCAACGGCCGCCGAAGTAGAAACTGTTTCAAAATCTAGTAAACCACTCCCATTAAGTCCACATAATTCCTTTTCATCCGATACTGCTGAAACCATTGTCGCAGGCCGATTAAAAAGAGCATAAGAATCCGAACTTCTCTGAGCCATATCCAATGTAGAAGCTTGCTCAAAAGCACTTTTAAGATCCAGAGTCTTATTTTCTAACAACCGCTGACGAATTGATCTAGACAGTAATCCATTAATAAAAGCATCCCGTACCGATTCGTCCTTATATTCTTCAGCCGTCAACAGCCTTATAATTACAGTCAACACTAAGGCACCGAAGTGCTTGTAAGTAAGTATCCAAAGATTCTCCCACCTGCTGCCTACGGGCAGATAGAAGATGACGTGCAAATACCTCATTCTTTGGTTCAACAAAAATCTTTTCCAATGTAGAAGTAGCCTCTTCATAAGTTTTACAGTGCAAAATATATTTATATACATCCGGGTCAATGTAGTTGATCAGCATATTCAGCTTATTTAGAGCCTCTTGATCCAACACGCCCAAAAGGTTTTTAAATGTACAATACCAATGTTTCCATTTATCATCCACTCCAGCAGAATTGGGGTCAGCCTTGAATCGTTCTGGTTGAAGATATCGCTCCATTCTAACATAAAGTTAATAAATTGAAATAAAGAATAGATTTGCCTTCCAAAGTTAGGCTATGTTAACTTTAAAAATCGGCAGCATATCTTTCTACATCCAGTCCCAACTAATGCTAGAAAAGGACTGAATTTAAGGTAGCCACAACACATGTGATCATCAACTACCAATGAGATTACAACACATATCCCAAGGCAGTTAACAAACAATGAATCACAATACTTTTACTAATCAAGGAATAATCACCACAATGGGTTAGCCACAAATCGCTGGAGGTGGGACATCCACCCGACAAGCAGCAGTCCCGCCTCCAACTTGCCCCAATTCACAATATCGCCCCCTTCATTTTTAAATTCTACAAGACGGGGACAGGTTTTGAAAATCGTCTTGATATTGTACTTTAGCTTCACAAACCAGTTACTCCTAGACGTGAGTGCACTAGTAGGGCTTCCCTTTGGAATACAGCATGACTGGGAGAATGAGCAGAGGCCACACAGAGCAGGACAAGCTGCTCGAAGAGGGAGGAGGAGGAGGGGGAGAAGGGTTTTCAGCAGGCAGCCATATCTGTGCAGGGTGCTCAGGGAGCAATTCTCCTACCAGAGCATCAGTGAGGAACAAAGTGTGAGATGTAAGCGCTTCAATAAAGACGTCCTTGTAGGAGTTCTCAACTCCTAACGAAAGTACTGAGATTGAAACTAGCAGTTATCAAACGTGGTTTAATGCACTGGTAAAAGTTACAAACAAAAACGCAGGAGAAACTCTAAAAAGGTCTGTACAATACTTGGTTCCACGAGGACTGAAAGGACATGCCTCTCCCCTCTGACGTCATGACATCATCACGTTTCCCGCCATTGGGTACGTCATGTGACCTGCATGATGACGTCATCGCGCTGGATCAACATTTTACGGAACCCGCGCTATTTATACAGAGCAAACATTTAAAGGTAACAAACCCCTGTTAAAGGCAATTATATACATTACCGCAAGAGTCTCTTGGTGGCTTTGCCACATACGCCCCCCCAGAATTGTCTTTAATAAGAAAAGTCAATCGCCGAGGAGGTCAGACGAGCCTGTTGGAACGACTCCTAAATTCCCGGAATTGCCGACCGCCATCGTGGCTGCGGGGCACGCCCCGGATCCGGTGCTCTTGACGCGCAGGGGTCTGGTCGTTGCTTTGGGTGCGAAACTGCAAGGCGGACGGCAGTATCTGGCCTTCATGCCAAACTGAGCGTGGTAATAGCAGAAACCGGTTGGAGGAGGCGTCGAGGCAGGGCCCTTTGGGGTGGGGCATCCCGCGATGGTGCAGTATTGCTGTCGGACCGCATATATTTTATACGCCTCTTCAGCGAGTGCTATACAATCCCCGGCGTCCAATCTGGCGAGGGCCGCCTGCACCTGTTCGGGCAGTTGAGTGAGGAACAGTTCGCGGAACAGGAAACATTGCGGCTCCAACCCCAGGAGAGTGAACATCTGGCTCATCAACTCCGAAGGTTTGGAGTCACCCAAACCGGGCAGCGTGCGTAGGCGGCGTGCACGCTCTACCTTCGTATGGCCGAATACCTGCATGAGCCGAGCCTTAATGGCGACGTACTTGTCGGTAGCTGGGGGGTTTTCCAGTAGGCTGATGATCCTCGACGCCGTCGAGCTGTCGAGTGCGGAGACCACGTAAAGATAACGGGTCTGATCCTGCACGACGTTGTGGAGCTCGAACTGCGCCTCCGCTTGCACGAACCAGGAGGCCGCCTGTTGTTCCCAAAATTGGGGGAGCTTCTAAGCCATTGCGTTGGCTTCCATCATGGCCTGCGTTCCGTTTCCGCCGCGAAAAACGTCCGCGAGGATTCGGGGTCACCAATGTAGGAGTTCCAACTCCTAACGAAAGTACTGAGATTGAAACTACCAGTATCCTAGGGCTAAATTTCCTGGCCACTGTCGAAGCTCACAGATGAAAAATGGCCACATGGATCAGACACCCATGCTGGCGCCCATGCACACTTACCCCAGTAAAAATGAGTGCCTTCGGAGAGAAGGCAAATAAAGGACAGAGCAAAGCTTATTTGAATTATTTAAGCATGGAAGCCGGTGCTTATGAAGCTAGCTCTTTTCTGAGCAGAATGCCAATCTGAGACAGTTAACATGAGAAGCTACAAATGGTACGGAGGAGAAACAGAAATGTGTACAGATTTAACGAAGCAGGGAGATTCCATCCGATATTCTACAAGATGAAGAGAGAAAATTGGAAAAATAAATTACTGGGAAGGCTTTGGGGAATATAAAGACATTTAGGAAATGTTATTAACAGGCAAAGTATTAAAGAACAAGTGGGACCCCTTAAGTATAGAGGTGAGATAGCGGGAGAAGAAAATAAATGTGTCAGAATTTTTAATTTGCACCAGCAAAAACAGAGATATGCCCTTCCCTTTAGTTAGAGGGGTGGATCAATTGAGATTGTGGGGTAAATAGAGATTAACTACGAGGTAGTTATTGAAGTGTTTGAATATTCATTAAAACAGCACATGATGGATGTATTTAAGAATGTGTAAGGAAATAAGGGTAGAATGGGGCAGAGGGGTGGGGCTGGGGCTGAAATTATCTTTAACTTACACTTCAACAGAAATAGCAAGAAGAAGATGGCAAATGTTTTTCCAGATTAAAAAAAAGGTTAGAAGCATGATCTGCTAACTTAATGTAGGAAAAAGACTGGAATTTATAATAAAGGAAGAAATTTAAGTAAATTTAAAGAAAGCAAATGAATCAATTACCAACCTGTACGGGTTTACAAGAAGACAGGTTGTACCTATTTATGATATGTTGGAATTTCTTGTAGATACAACGTAATTCATAGACCTTATATATTTAGGCTTTCACAAGGGTCTCACTTAAGACTTACGGTTAAAGTTAAGGCACTTGTGATTAAGGAGGATGTTATAAATTGGATAATGGATACTGGAAACTAAAATAAACAGCAGTGATCAGCAGCAATATCTCTTAATTGGACAAATGTGGCTAGTAAAATACCCTAGAGGTTTCCTGGCAGCTTGACTGTTCAGGATATTAATAAATGATTTTGATGAATGTATGGAAATGCACTTCATACTAAAAATAGCAAGTGGGGTTAGATATATATTCGCCTCCATGGCTTTGACTTAATCTTGTTTGAGAATTGTATCTCCATTTAAATTCCCACCAACTGTCTCTGGTCAATCTTAGGTCGGTTAGGTGGGATGGTTGCAGTTTCCCTCCCAATACTTCCAACTTTCTTTTGTTTTTTGATATGTTGCCTTTTCCCTTCCCCGTCACAACATTCCACCATTTTCTTACGTCTCACTATCAGCTCATCTGTTAAAGGTTTTGTTGAATTTGACTATATCTTTTTCTATGTTATTGTTGCAGTGGTTGCAGTTTATGCTTTAACACACTAATAAAATTTATCTTACTTTGCTATCTGTTTTCCAATTAACAAGTTACGTACAATTGCCTGGACCAGTGCTCCAGCCAGAACACACGACTGCAAAATAAGGTAACAAGCTCAACAAGCTTCCGCCTTGGGTCATCACAAAGAGGTACAAGTGCATATAGTAGTGCCTTGAAATGTTACACAAATTAGGGTTGTACTCCCTAGAATTTAGAAGGTTAAGGGGTGATCTGATCGAAGCTTTCAAGATATTAAGGGGAACAGATAGGGTAGATAGAGAAAAAGTATTTCCACTGGTTGTGGATTCTAGGACAAGGGGGTATTGTCTAAAAATTAGAGCCAGACCTTTCAGGAGTGAAATTAGGAAACACTTGTACACACAAAGGGTGGTAGAAGTTTGTAACTCTCTTCCGCAAACGGCAATTAATGCTAGATCAATTGTTAATTTTAAATCGGAGATTGATAGCTTTCTGTTAACCAAAGGTACTAAGGGATATGGGTCAAAGGTGGGTATATGGAGTTAGATCGCAAATCAGCCATGATCGCATTGAATGGTGGAACAGGCTCGAGGGGCTGAACGGCCTACTCCTGTTCCTATGTTCCTACTGCATCAGATAAAACCTAGTCTGAAATGTCTTAACATTAATATTACTATAGAGCACCAATGTTCCCTGTAAGCTGCACTTTGCTCTGTGTGGCCTATTTCATTTAGTGAGTAGTCCCTTTAAATTTCCACGCATGCGCGGTATTTACAATGGGGAAGCCGGTGAGTGGCCTGTGTGGGTCCTTTCCCATTGCTGCGCAGCAGTTCGGTTTAGAGGGAACATTGCAGAGCACTATTCTTTGTGTGAATCTCGTTGTAGAGATTGGAGTATGACTTCTCTGCATTGCATGCATACAGTTTTACAGTTCAGCTCAACACTAAGTAATCTCTGCATGAACAGCAAAGCCCTTTAAAACTGCATTATAATGATATTATATCTTGGTGCCATCATTTCCCTCAGGACTCCATAAAATATAATTAAAATAACATTTTAAAATGTGACAATGGATTGTTAAGCATCAATAAATCTAATTTTTGGAAGAACAGCCTATTCTGCCCAACAAGGGAGACAATAGAGTTTTAAATATTAAGAACGTGTTGAATGATCCATTTAAATTCTTTTCAGGTTGTCGCTTGTATAAATGTAAGTATCTTGGCAAGCTACATGTTTAATTATTGAAAACTGTTTTAAGTCACACACTCAACTGGCCAAGGAGACTTTGGGGGTGAAATTCGATAAGGCCCAATAACGAGCGCGGGCACCGCGATGCAAGATATGCCCATGCCCATTGAGAAAGCTTGTCAATTTGGTGCTGCCTTTACATGATAGGAGCGCACAGCCTAGCGACGATCGCACTGCTGACAGGCTGTGCACTCAGAAGGGGGCCCAACTTAGCATCGCTGGAGCGAGGCTGCCTTTCTTTAAAGCTAGCCTGTTCTTTTTCAAAGCAGTCTCTAGCCCTGATAGCTGAACTGCCTTCTGAAAAAAAAATTCAGTACTAGGCAGCCTGCAGATCTGAAAGCTGAACTGCCTTCTCCAGATAAGAAATGCTAAAAAGTGCTTCAGCACTAATCAATTGGCTCAACAGGCCAGGAAAAGGGCACCCAGGGTCTCGGACGCAGCACTTGCACTTTGTACAGGGGGTCAACAGTGAAAGAGAGGTCCTCTGCCCACAGGGTGCCTAGAGGCCCTCCAGAAAGAAGGATGTGGGTCCAGATCACCAAAGCCATCACTGCCAGCAGCGTCGTCCCCAGGACCTGGCTCCAGTTCCCAAAGAAGTTTCATGACCTCAGACAAGTGGTCAAGGTCACTGAATGCATCTTCAAAAGCCGTCTCATACCAACTACACAATTAGCTTCATACACTGCTCAATGCACGACTTCCCATCACTCACCTACCAACAACCACTACCAAACATGAGGCACACGTCACATTCCTAGCTTCACCTCACCCCCTTGGAGGAGATGGTGCTGGCCATTCTTAGCAGGGGCATGGCTGAGCCCTTAGCCAGTGGTGGGGCTGAAAGAATTCAAGATGCTGGTATCCTTATATGTTATCCTCCTTCTCACATCCCATTTCTCCCTCATCCCACAATATCTTCTGATGTCCAAGCTGCACATGGTGTAAGCATGCACCGCTTGCTTTCCTACCCCTCCCTTCACCACAACCCAACCCTTGTGCCTTCCTTATTTCAGACACCCAAGAAATCCAGCCTGGCCAGCCAATGGTTCACCAAGGAGAGGGGGAGGAGAGTGAAGAAGAAGAAGAAGAAACACCATCACTTGATTTCACACTTCCAGCTACCAGCGGCTCGAGGTTGTCATGCAAGGCCATCTGCAGTGTCCCCCACTGAAAGTCAGCAGCCTTCCATCAGCCATGCTGCAGCCACAGGGGTAGCACTGCGTGACATCACTAGGATAGGCAAACAAACGCAAGACAGTCATTAAAGGAATGCACAAGGGTGATTAGCTAATTTTTGATGTAATATTGGATGCATATATGGATAAAGTTGGATTGTAAAGTTCACTTTGTGGTGGCTTTTATTTCAGCATTGTGGCCAAGTGGACGCTGTGATGGTCAGTAACAGAGGGAAGGTAAGGTGTGGGACAAATGTTGAAAGGGGAATTTGGGTTGTGTTCACTGGTACCGCAGGTGGGTGATTTGATCCCAGATAGCCCAGCCAGAAAGGGGCTGTCTGGGTTGCCTCCTTCCTTCTGTTTCCTCCTCTTCTGCTTCTTCCTCTTCTGCTTCCTCCTCTTCTGCGTCTTCCTCTTCTGCTTCCTCCTCTTCCCTCTGCGAGCAGATTGACCCCTTTGCTGCCTCTGCTTCATCTCCATGTGATGCTGCAGCCCAAGGGGGGCTGCAACTAGAGCCCCCAGGACTGGGAGTAAATGGTGCTCTCAGAAGCTTTCCTTTAACATCCAAAGGCTTGCAAGCTTCCAGCAGCATTCCCTGCACTCCCTGCACATTTTAACAACTTTTAAAATGTTTGCACCAAGCAACTACTCCAATTAAATGTAAAAAAATGTCAAAAAGCTAAAATCTAAACTTACCTGAAAGATGTGTGTGTCCCTTTAAGAAGTGCTGGTTGCAGCTCTGTAGTACTGCTGCACGCACGTTCTTCCATGTATGGTTTGGAGAGGGTGGTATCCAGAGCAGTGGTGTCCAAAATCACAGATTTCACGTCAATTCAGGCATTTCTCACCGATTTGCATAATTTACATGTAGGCAGCGACCGCAGGCAACGGCAGCAGTACCGACCTCACCAAAATGGCGGCTGCTGCATTCTGCGCCAGAAGCAGGCGGAAGCGAGATGGTCGCCATTTTTTCAGCAAATCCGGCCTTGCCTTCTGGCACTCGAACTCCAAATTTCACGGCCTGTATCTTTAGTTAGATGCATCAAAGGAACAAGAGTTATTTTTTAAGCTACAGTGTTTACAGCACAGAAACAAGCCATTTGGCCCAACAGGTCCATGCTCCACACGAGCCTTCTCCCACCCTACCTCATCTAACCCCATCAACATATCCTACTTTTCCTTTCTCCCACATGTGTTTAGCTAGCTTCTCCCTAAATGCATCTCTGCTAGTCGCCTCAACTACTCCTTATCATAGTGAGTTCCACATTCTAACCACCCTCTGGGTAAAGAAGTTTCTCCTGAATTCCCTATTGGATTTATTAGTGTCTATCTTATATTTATGGCCCCTAGTATTGGTCTCCCTCGCAAGTGGAAACATCTTCACTATGTCTACGCTGTCAAACCCTTTCATAATCTTAAAGACTTCTATCATGTCACCACTCAGTCTTCTCTTTTCTAGAGAAAAGAGCCCCAGCCTGTTCAACATTTCCTGATAATTCTGATAAACTATTTCAATTGTTGTGATAAATTGGAGTTTTTGACAATACCCCACACAAACAAATTAATTGTTTCGCAATGTCATTCTTTCCAACAGCAGTAAGCTCCTAGTGTCAGGAAGTTTTGTGTGATATTAAAATAAGGCCATACCTTCACATTTGTACAAAAATTGAGTTTATCGTGAATTTTTGAATTGGTAGACTGAATGCTGCTGAATGCAATGGTGGATTATCAATAAAATAAATTTGTTCAATAAGAAATAGGGTGACATAGTAGGTAATTGTCCTTTCAGCTCTAAAACATGAGATCAAAATGATTCTCAACTGATGAAATGAATATCTCCACCATCTAGGTGAAATGATTTTGGACAGTTTCAACCCAATTCCAAAGAGAAATTAGTACACACTATAATACTGCAATAATAAGAGTATCTAAGCCATGCTTCTGGACCACACCAGCTTTTTTTCTCCTTCATAATTTTCCTTTAGATGTTTCAGTTTTCTTTATCCGACTTTTCACTCTGAGGTAGATCTTGACTTTTTGCGATAATGTAAAATGGGCAATAGTAAGTCGGCAGCCCGTTTACACCTCTCACGATTATTTCCATTTTCTGAATGCTCTTCATACCTTCTGAATTAATGGGATTGAAGTTGCCCTTTTTTGTTCTAAATTTACTCTCCCCCTTAATAAGTTACATTTCCAGGTTTTTAATAGCTCTACAGTCTATTTCTGATTTTTGCTGTGTTTCTTTTCCTAATTCCTTTGCCTCGACTGCCTTTCCCAGATTTATTTCTGATGGTTATTTCTTAGAGAACCTCCAATCTTAAGATATCTTTTATGGTTCAGTTCAATCTTCCTCTTATAGGTGGTCACTTGCTTTCTGTTCTTATAATTCTTCTATTCAAGCACAGGCCCATCTTTCACCCTCTTGCACAATTACCTTAGCTTCACTGAGCCTTTTCCTTCATGTTAAATTCAAATCTTCACTGCCTTCTAAGGTCCTTTAGGTTTTGTTAGTTCTGAAGCAAAGCCAGCTTTTGGAACCTAATTCTTTCCATAAATTCTTAAGTTATTTTTATTTCACATAAATTTTGCCGTGGCTCTATTTCTATTCGACCAAACAGGTTTTGTTTTGTAGTAGTGTACAAGGTTCACTTCTTTATTTCCTATTGTTTTGCATTATTGGTGTCTTACTTCACTTGCTTCCCACTCTACTGTCTCAGAAATCTGTTAGCTATAACAGTTAACAAGTGACGTATTCTTGTCTGTAGTTTTATGTTTGTTTCATGCTTGATTCAATGGCACTATTTGAAGAAGATCAGGGGAGTTCTTCCGGTGTCCTGTCCAACATTTATCCCTCAACCAACACCATATTCAAGAAGGAGTTGGATATATTTCTTAAGGCAAAAGGGATCAAGGGATATGGGGAGAATGCAGGGACAGGGTACTGAATTTGGATGATCAGCCATGATCTCATTGAATGGCGGAGCAGGCTCGAGGGGCCAAATGGCCTACTCCTGCTCCTATCTTCTATGTTTCTATGTTAAAACAGATTGTCTGCTCAATGGCCCAGTAATTCCAGGCACAACGCATGAGTACGGACGGGGTACTCACTCGTGTGCCCGGAGGAATTGCCGGTTTTCAGCATGCACAGCGCATGCGCTGAAAACCGGCATTTCCTGTCCTCTGACCCAAGGGGTTAAGAGGCAGAACGCGCGTGACTGCACAGGCAGCGCGTGCGCAGTAAAGTTCCTTTTTTTTTTCAGAGTTGCGCGCGTGTAAAGGCCTCCGGTCTTTACACGTGGAAAAACAAGACATAAGTATTTTGTTTTTCAGGTAAGTGGGCTTTTAGTACAATGTAGAAATTTTTTCCCACAGGTTTGTTATTTTTAAAGAATTTACAGGATGGTAAGTTTAGTTTTAGACCCTATTTTTAAAAAAATTATTTTTTTCAAAAAATTGATTAATTGTTTAAAACATTTTTTAAAACTTATTTATAATTAATATAATCAGTGGGATGTTTTTAAAAATTTTATTTAAAGTTAAAGTAGTGTTTTGGCAGCCCATACTTTTCATGAGTTTGACAGCTCTTATTGTCAAACTCATGAATGAGTTTCCCCTCCCCTGTTTGGCTGCACAGTGCTCACCTGATCCCAGCCGGCACATCACACTAACTATGCCGCTGGATCAGGTAAGCACAGCGCGCCGACATCTGAACCGGGCCAGTGACAGGAAATGTGAGCAGGCCCGGGCTT
The DNA here is from genome assembly GCF_052327205.1 of Somniosus microcephalus. NCBI lineage: Eukaryota > Metazoa > Chordata > Chondrichthyes > Squaliformes > Somniosidae > Somniosus > Somniosus microcephalus. The sequence goes on from NC_140987.1 coordinate 237,970,314, forward strand.
CAGATGTCGGCGCGCAGGGTGAGTGCACATCGGGGGCTTGCACGCGCAGCAAGCCCCCGATCCTAATTTCAGGGCCATTATCTCATTGCTGTTTGTGGGAGCTTGGTGTGTGCAAATTGGCTGCTGCATTTCCAACATTACAACAGTGCTTACATTGCAGATATACGTCATTGGCTGTAAAGAGCATTGGGACATCTGGAGGCCATGCAAAGCTCTATACAAATGCAAGTCTTTATTTTGTTTATTTTTCCTTTTATCTGCATATATGTCAGACCCCCTGAACCATCTTGCAGTTTTCCTCGGTGCTACTTATTGTTCAATGTAACTGTTCTCAGCACTCTAGCATCTCTCTGTTACTCTCACAGTATCTTTTGTACCAGGATTGCATCTCTTCAAAGTAGGTTTTCTGGCATACTGCCACGTGTGATGAGTTCCTGCTTTTGCAATGGCTGCTTCCTCCCAGCCAGTCCAGGATCTAACAGCAACAACAGCTTACATTTATGTAGCACCTTTAACACAGGAAAAACATACGATTTCTTCATTGTACCATGCTTGTGTTTCTAACACTATAATATAAGTAGTAAGGCCGCATGACATAATTCAGTTACTGTTCAAACTGTGAACATCTAAAAGTTGGTCATTTGTAGGTAACTCAGTGCTAAAGCAGACCAGAAGGTCCATGCGTGTATGCAGAACTCAGTAGGCACTTTCTGCTCTCACTGTGAATGGCCAAGAAACTTTCACAGCCCAGGAAGATCTCTCATATGGATTTGGAGCCAGGAACCAGTCAGATAGGTGCAACTGTATAACAGGGGTAAGAGAGATAAATATATAAAAACATCTAAAATACATGTAAAAATATGAGAACCCTTTTGGTGTTACATTGTTTAATAGTCAACAATGATTTTATTTGAAGCCTAAATCATTTTGGCACATATAACATTTCATTGAAAAGGTATAAATACATCTTAGTTGCCATAAAATGATTATGTGCATTTAGTCATATTGTAACAATTTCTCATCATGCCATGTTTGTATTTCTAACAAGTATCTGTGCAGATGATGGAGAAAGGGAAAGCAGTGGAGAGTCCTCGTCGGAGGGCGCAGGACACTGCCAGCTCTGCTCAGCTGCATGTCGACCTTCTGCCTCTGGGTTCCTTTACAATATCAGCGGTGCTGGAACTCCAGGAACAGATGCAGGAGTCTCTGGCAGGTTTTGTCTTCAGGGTCGCTGCGATTGTGGAGCGAATGGAGGAGTCTATTGCGAACATTAGTAGATCACCTTTACAAGTATATCATGCATTAGAAATCCACAGAGCAATACTAAATATAATCAAAGGCAAAATACGACAGATGCTGGAAATATGAGATAAAACCAGAAAATTTTGGATACACTCAGCAGATCAGGTAGCATCTATGGAGAGAGAAATGGAGTTAACATTTCAGGTCGATGACTTTTCATCAGAACTCATTGTCATGAAAGGTTATTGACCTGAAACGTTAACTTTGTTTCTGTCTCCACAGATGCTGCCTGACCTGCTGAGTGTTTCCAGCATTTTCTGTTTTTACTAAGGTATAAAGGTAATTTTCAAAGTGCGCGCTCCGAGTAGAAAACCTCACTCACCAACAGTGCAAATTGGAAATTCGGGCTGTGCAAGCCTGAAAGTCCAATTGGAGCTTTTGGTGGATGAGGTCCCACCAGAAATGCGATGTTTGAATTTACCCCTTTCGTGCTTATGTAATACTTGGTGCATATGTATACATAGGAGCCACTTCTGCAAGCGACTATTTTTTAAGCAAATATTCGGGCAATTTGCGCATCACATGTTGGCCAGTAGGGTTGTGTCAATGAAATACGCAACACAATACAGGTGAAATTACAATAGATTGCTCCCTGTCAAAATATGTGCATTTTCTTTCCCTTCTTGTAGGAGAACAGGAGCAGGATAATGAAAGAGACACATTTTGTGATATGAAATCTTATAATAGGCTGCATTGTAAACCAATTACAAGCATAGTTTAACATGGCAGCAGAACGGACAGAATTACAGGGTACAGCTTCAGGACACAGCCCTCAAATCTAAATCAGCCAGTCAGTTGAAAGAACTCAAATCTAGATTACTGTCATAAATTGTATCTGAATGTCAAGACCAACATGAGAAACTGATCTTAGTCCAATGGAGAAATCACAATACACTGACAAAATACATAGGGGCCTGTTTTCTTGTCAGCAAGTATAGAAGATATGATACCACCAAAAGTACAATTAACTGGAAAATAACCATTTTCAACTCAATTGTAAGCAGGAGGTAATATTGCTGCATACCCAAAAATCACCCTCCAATGTTTGTTTGTGTTTTTCTTAATCATCTTCTTTGCATTTAGCAATCCAACAGGCCTGCCAAGATTGGAAACATTGACACATATACATTGTTTGAAAGCTGCCGTGGCTCCATCAGTACACTGATTTGCATTAAATCATTTGTTTTATTTTTACAATGGTGATTAGATCACTTCAAGCAACAACACTGGCACCTCTTTCCCTTCACAGAGAAAGCTAATCAGTTTGTTCCTTGTCATCATTAGCCTTACTTGTATCAGGATTATGACTGAATGGAATAAGGCTGTGAATAAGAACATCAGAATTCTTAGGAATAAGAGACCATTAGGCCTAAAAGCCCAGCCTTTTTTCATGCCAGCCTTCTCAACAACAACAACAACAACAACTTGCATTTATATAGTGCCTTTAACGGAGTAAAACATCCCAAGGTGCTTCACAGGAGTATTCTCAGAATTTTTTTTTACACCAAGCAACATAAGGAGAAATTAGGATAAGTGACCAAAAGCTTGGTCAAAAAGGTAGGTTTTAAAGAGTGCCTTAAAGGAGGAGAAAGAGCTAGAGAGGCGGCGAGAATTCCAGAGTTTGGGGCCAAGACAGCTGAAGGCACAGCCGCCAATGGTGAGGCAAAGCAAATCAGGGATGCACAAGAGGGGAGAACTGGAGGAACGCAGCTTTCGAAGGGTTGTGGGACTGGAGAAGGTTACAGAAATAGGGTGGGGCAAGGCCAATGTAGGCCAGCGAGCTCAGGGGTGAAGAGTGAACAGGACTTGGTGCGAGTTAGGATATGGGCAGCAGATTTTTGGATCTGCTGAAGTTCACAGAGGGTGCAAGATGGGAGGCCGGCCAGGAGAGCTTTGGAATAGTCGAATCTGGAGGTAACTAAAGCATGGATCTCTCAATCCCTTTTCTCTGCCTAAACACATCCCATTATCTCTTGACCCTTTTTCTACTCTCCAGTTCAATGGCTTTTTTTGGCAACTCATTTCACAACTCTATTCTCCTTGACTTACCTTCTTAAAAATTCTTGTTTTTCCTGGTATTTCCCGCTAAATCTTTGCCTGCATTAATTTTTGTTAATTCCCTCTGTAATCTTGAAAACTTTAATTAGATCATGCTAAAGGTGTCTCTATCCCAAAGACAGCAAGCATAATTTTTAGAATCATAGGGGAAAAATTGGGTGAGTAGCGCCACCTGTTAGCGCCTAAAGAGGCAGTCAGTGGCTGTAGCGCCACTGGCTGCGCCTCCCGCGATATTCAGCAGGGGCGCTAATGGTGGCATCAGCAATTTGCACTGCGCCGCCACTGATGACGCCATTGGTGTGCGCAGCACCCCATTTGCGCCCCGTTCGCGATATTTGGTAGCGCACGCCACAGTTGCGCCGTTCGCTACCCGCGCCCCAGTTCACGGGGCCTTACTGTGCCGGCAGTGGCGCAAGTTAAGGTGGAGGTGCGGGGCGGCCGCCTTTTTTGGCGGCCGCCTGCCAGCACCTCCGTCCCCGGCCTCCTGACCCCCCCCCCGTGGCATTGCCGCTGTTTCCCGAGAGCCTGGCACTTCTCCTTGGTGCCGGGCTCATTTGCCGGCACTCGTGAGTGGGGATTGCGCTGTTGCAGGCCCCTCCCCCTTAACATTGGGAGGAAGGCCTGCAGTACCGCAGCGTGCCGTGCCGCAGCGTGTGGCGCTGCGGCACGTTGCGCTGCGATATTCAGTTTCTGCGCCCTAAGAGGGACGCGGAGCGCCTCGAGCCTCGCCCCGTCTCCCTCTAGGGGCAATGGAACTGAATATCTGACGATCGCTAAAGCCTCGAACGCTGCGCTAAATCCTGCGCTCAGGCGACTTTTGCGCCACTTTGGCGCCCCAACCCAATTTCTAGGCCATAGAATGTTACAACACAAAAACAGGCCATCCAGCCCATCAAATCTACATTGGTGCTTTTCTCTACCTGAGCTGCCTAATCTAATCGTACTCTCCTTTTTTCCCCTATTCTTGAATATTCTTCTTCTTCAAGCAACTATCTAATTCCCTTTTACACTAGATTTGTTAACTAGATCACTGCTCACTTCACATCACGCACCTATTTCTGGTGTATAAAACAGTAGCAGCAGGAAGTAATGACCTAAAACAGGCAGGGCCTTTGTTAATATATATATAAGCTAATCTCCCAGTAGCCTGCAGTAAATTTCCCCACTTTCATTCGTAATTATGCCAATGTTAATTGTGTATCCAAGTATTTTTTAAATAATGGCGAGTGTATGGGAGTGTGTTTAAAGTGCATACAGTGATGTAATTTTTAAGCCATCTCTCAACTTATTTTTGTCTACTTTCTGCTGGCAATTCCTGTGTACCAATTGCACTGTATCTCTTCATTCTGCACATGTCCATATTTGTCCCTGAAGCTATGCATAATTCTGATAATGAGCTGAAAAATTGGGTACAAGCTGTACAATTCACCTTATACAAGTGTAATAGAATCATAGAATCATAGAATGGTTACAGCACAGAAGGAGGCCAGTTGGCCCGTCGAGCCCGTGACAGCTCTTTGCAAGAGCACTTCAGCTAGTCCCACTCCCCCTCCCTTTCCTCGTAGCCCTGCAATTATTTTTCCTTCAGGCACTTATCCAATTCCCTTTTGAAAACTATGATTGAATCTGCCTCCACCACCCTTTCAGGCAGTGCATTCCAGATCCTAACCACTCACTGCGTAATAAAGTTTTTCTTCATGTCACCTTTGGTTCGTCTGCCAATCACCTTAAATCTGTGTCCTCTGGTTCTCGACCCTTCCGCCAATGGGAACAGTTTCTCTCTATCTACTCTGGCTAGACCCCTCATGATTTTGAACACCTCTATCAAATCTCCTCTCAACCTTCTCTGCTTTAAGGAGAACAACCCCAGCTTCTCTAGTCTACCCACGTAACCACCAGGAATACTCATTTCTAACCATTCAGGAGTAGACTGCACCCAGTTCAGAAAATCTACTCTGTGCATTTTGCTGCAATAATGGTTTGTTGGTATATTATTTCACAGTCTAACCACTCTCTGTGTTAAGATTTTTTTTAAACTCCCTTTTTAATTCATTTTGTGATCATATTGAATGTGTGCCTCCTTCTCATTGTGTCGCCAACCAACAGAGACAATCTTCCATTATTTACCTGCCCATAAACCATCACAATCTTAAAGGCTTCTATTAAGTCACCCCTTGAACCTACGCAGCTTTGTTGACTGAAGCACCAATTTCTCAAGTCTCTCCTCATAAATGTAAATCCATCAACCCAGTGAATCTGCACTGTACTTTTTCCATTGCTTTTATATCCTTCATTTAATGGGATGCCCAAAACTGCACAATACTCCAACGGCAGTCTAACTGAGGCCTTGTACAACTTGAAGATTTCTCCTTTCTTTTGTATCCTATGTCCATAGGTACAAAACAAGGATTCCAGTTGCAATTTTTATGACCTTATTGATTTGTGCTGCCACCTTTAATAACCTAATACTGGCATACCATTATCACTATGCTCTTCTTAATTTTAAATATTACTGTGTAAGATGTATTTATTTTCCCTATTCCTACTTCCAAAATGTATCACTTCACATTTTCTATATTGAACTGCATCTGCCTTCTATCTACCCATCTCCTATCTATGTCCTCCTGCAGTCATTCACAGCCCTTGTCATAATGTGCCATACTCCCTAATTGGGGTTTTACCTGCAAATTTTTATATTATTCCCATAATTCTGGAGCCCAAATCATTTTTTTATGCTACCTTATCAAAAGTTTTCTTGAAAATCCAAATAAAGTACATCCACTTGGTTTCCTTTATCTGTCCTTTCTTAAAAGAATTCTACACAGTTAGTCAAGCTTGAAATCCATGCTGACTGGTCCTGATTAACGTCTGCTTTTCCAAATGCTTTGTAATATCATCCTGTGAAACAGACTCTTGGACCCTGATATTCCATGGGGTTCTATCGATCTTCTATCATAGCTCCTGCAGGAGACCAGCAGAATCTCCAGAAAAATGGCATGAACAGCCTTGTTCAGCTGTTTTTAGTGGGAGACTGATAAAAACCCCCACGGAATTTCAGGGCCTAGTAGCTTATCAAAAACTGAACTAAGACTACTCGACTTAGAATTTCCTTTTTTGAAGAAGGCGGTTGTCATATTTGTCCTCTGGCACAATTTTTCTTACCATAGTATTTTGGAAAATTATAGTCTGAGCCATCGCTATTTCTCCTCTCAGAGTCATTAGATTTAAATCATCAGATCTTTCCCCACAGCTCGAGTTAACCTCCCCACAAGGATATCGATCCCAGATTTTTCTTACCCTTTTACTCTTAACTTAAAGTCCTGATAACCAGAATCATCTTTGTTGCTATAGGCTATATATTCTCAACATCCTTTCTCGAACTCGGTGAGCAGAATTGCAAACATAATTCCTGATGGGATCTAATCAGTGCCTTATGTAGCATTAGAAAGAGATAAAATAAATAAAACAAGAATTTTTACTATTGTTTTATATGATATTTGTCAAACCCATTGGGAGTTTGGTGTGCAGTTCTGCTCATGTCATTAGCAGAAGTATTTATGTATAGAAAGGTGCAAAAAAAAACTTCTGGCCAATCAATGCTTATTCTGTCCATTAGATGGGACAACTTCATGCACCACCCTCTCCAAACATGAGTAATGCTAAATCCTGATGGAGAAAAAAATGCCCAGTCCAATTTCAGAAAAAACTCTGACAAACACTTCCACCAACTACCTGGGGCAATCAAGCAAACTCCAATCACAGCATATCCCTGGGGGTTCTGCTTATCTCCCACCAGAACTATGACAGAAGACTGATAGAACCCCCATAGAATTTCAAAGTACTAGATTTTATTTCGCAGGATGAAATTACTAAGCACTTGGAAAAGCAGAAGTTAACCAGGGCCAGTCAATGGTTACCCATTGACATATCTTTAGATGTATTTAAGCTAACACACACACACACACACACACACACCCTATGTCTTTGCCCCTCCCCAATATAGTTCAATTTCCTTCGGAATCAGTCAGATCCATCCATTAGGCCATTCCCAAAGGTTACAGACTCGTTACTCCACTTTGCCTCGGATAACCTGTCTATCAAAAATGTATCCAACAACTTTTTAAAAGTTATAATATCCTCCACTTTCACTTGTGGGTAAGGTTATGGAAACCCTATGAAAGAAAAGATCATGGAGCATCAAGATAGAAATGAAATGATGAAAGATAGTCCATATGGGTTCATGAATGTGAGGTCTTGCCAATCTAATTTACTGGTTTTCTTTGAGGGTGTGACAAAGAAGCTTGATAGGGGTAAGGCAGTGGATGTGATGTACTTGAATTTCAGCAAGGCCTTTGATGCAGTTCCTATAGAAAGCCTGGTACTGAAAATAAAGAAAGTAGGCATCAGTGGAAATATCTTACAGTTGACTGATAGAACCCAGAGGGTGGTGATTCATCAGCCTGGGAGAATGTTACCAGTCGGTCCCCACAGGGGTCTGTTTTGGGACAAGCACAATAGCTAAATTTGCAGATGATGCAAAGCTAATGAAGGTGGAGGATGGCAAAGCTGAACAGGGCAAGATACAGGAGGATTTGAATATACTTGGGAATTGGGCAGACAGGTGGCGAATGAAATTCAATTTAGAGAGGTGCAAAATACTTCACATGAGGACAAAAATCCATGAAGAGACTACTACTTAAATGGAAAGAAAATAATGTGTATGGAAAATGAAAGTGAACTGGGGTGCTGATTTACAATAAATTGAAGCTAATGCAACAGTGCTTGGTGGCAGTGTAAAGCAAATCAGATATTGGGAAGTATTAAAAGGGCAACATTGTTCCGAAATACTGAGGCAACCATTGGTGCAGTCACACTTACCTATGGTGGCTGTGCCTCTATTGCCTAGGCCCTAAGCTCTGAAATTCCCTGCCCAAACCGCTCCGCCTTGCTACCTCTCTTTCCTCCTTTAAGATGCTCCTTAAAACCTACCACTTTGACCAAGCCTTTGGTCACCTGCCCTAATTTATACTTATATGGCTCAATGTCAAATTTTTTGTCTTAAAATACTTCTGTGCAGTGTCTTGGGATGCTTTACTACTTTAAAGGTGCTATATAAATAAAAGTTGTTGTTGTTGTTATCAAAAAGCTATTGATCTCCGCCTGGAAAGCTCCAATTGTCCCAGCATCAAAAGCCTTCTGGGGGAGAGAATTCCAGATTTATGCTACCCTTTGTGTGAAAAAGTGTTTCCTGATTTCCCTCCTAAATGGCCTGGTTCTAGTTGTAAGTTAATGTTCCCTCATTCTTGATTCACCCACCAGAGGAAATAGTTTCTCTATATCTACCCTATCAAATCCTTTTAACATTTTATACACCAGTGCTGCGCCCACTCCAAGGCCAATATATCCTTCCTGAGGTGCGGTGCCCAATACTCCAGATGGGGTCTGACCAAGGCGCTACACAACTGAAGCATAAATTCCTTCCCTTTGTAATCCAGATCCTTTGCGATAAAGGCCAACATTTGATTAAACTTCTTGATTGCTTTTTGTACCTGTCTACTAGGTGTATTGGTGTGCTTGGACTCCCAGGTCTCTTTGCTCCTCTGCAGTTTCCAGTTTCACACCATTTATAAATACTCCGATTTACCTTTCTTAGGTCCAAAGGGAACAGCCTCATACATGCCCACATTAAACTCCTCCTACCATAGTTTTGCCCACTTGCTTAATCTATCTATGTTGCTGTACTAAATATAGTGAGACATGACATATGGTAAGTGTAGCATGCTTGGGAGGAACAGGTGACTTTGGACAAATGGTTCCCAAAGCTTTTGACCACTGGGGATTTTCCTTGCCTAATGTCTGGGTCTGTTGTAGACTAATTGATAGTGATTGATTGCTATGATTACTCAACAACTCCATTATTGTTGTATCCTGTGAATACCAAGTCAAACTAAAGGGGGTGCAGGAACAGAGAGACCTGCAGTGTACATACACAATTCTTTGTAAGTAACAGGAGAAATTGAGAAGTCTGTTAAAATGGCATATGGGATCCTTGGCTTTATAAATAGAGGCATAGAGCACAAAAGCAAGGAAGTTATGCTAAACATTTATAAAACACTGGTTAGGCCTCAGCTGGATTATTGTGTTCAATTCTGGACACCACACTTTAGGAAGGATACCAAGGCCTTAGAGAGGGTGCAGAAGCGATTACTGGAATGGTACCAGGGATGAGGGACTTCAGTTATGTGGAGAGGCTGGAGAAGCTGGGATTGTTCTTAGAGCAGAGAAGGTTAAGAGGAGATTTGATAGAGATGTTCAAAATCTTGAAGGGTTTTGATAGAGTAAATAAGGAGAAACTTTTTCCAATAGCAGAAGGGTCACTAACCAGGGGACACAGATTTAAGGTAATTGGCAACGAACTAGAGCCGACATGAGGGGAACAAATATATGCACAAATTATTAATATATAAGACTAAATAATATGACTTGCATTTATATAACACATTTCACAACCACCGGACGTCCCAAAGCACTTTACAGCCAATGAAGTACTTTTTTGAAGTGTAGTCACTGTTGTAATGTAGGAAATTATCTGGAATGCATTACCTGAAAGGGTGATAGAAGCAGAAAAAGTAGTAACTTTCAAAAGGGAATTGGATAAATACTTGAAAAGGGAAAAATAGCTGGTTTATGGGGAAAGAGCAGGGCAGTGGGACTAATTGGATAAATCTTTCAAAGAGTTAGCACAGGCATTGTTGTGTATATACCTTTAAGGGAATAACTGGTCTTAGACTGCAGTACCGGCAGGGACCACCCCTGTATAAAAGGCCCTAGCAGGCTTCTGTAGTTTCAGTTTCAAGCTGCCTCTTGTTCAGTAAAATATCTGTTAAACTGTTCTCCCGAAGTCCGTGTATTATTGAGGCGCGGACTTTACAGTGGCGACGGGTAAGTTCGAACTCACCTGCAGTGTGGCATCATCTCACAGGGATCTCGCCTGAAAGGAAGGTCCTGGAAGGTCGTAGTCTGAGCAACGGGCGTCGACCGAGGGCAACCGCCCGAAGAATCCATCGGTGTTTGGAGAATTGCGGGAGAGACTGTGGTTCCAGCAAATCATGCTGGTAGCAGGTAGCGCGCTGAGCCTTCCGGACTGCGGCGGGCTCAAGCTCGATCGAGCGGCTCTACAAATCGGGCCGCGCAGCATCGCCGGGAAAAGAAAACAAGAGAGAGAGGGTGGAGCGCACAGGGCGCGGTCAGTGCCGAGAACAGGACAGCGGAGAGAAACTAAACGGGGGGGGAAGGAAAGCGAGACGCGCCGAAGCTGCGGGTCGCCGCCATTACCGCGTAGAACGCTAGGAGCAGCGTGGCAGTAAGGGGAAGGAGCAAAAGCGCGGGAGGCGCCATTTTATTCCGTTGGGGAAGAAGCAAAAGCGCGGGAGGCGCCATTTTATTCCATTGGGGAAGAAGCAAAAGCGCGGGAGGCGCCATTTTAAATCGCCCAAGATGCCGAAAAGTGGCAGCATCACTGCTTTTGACAACGAGGTAGAAGACTGGACCACATATGTGGAAAGAATTGAAGTGTACTGCAAGGCAAATGAGGTGGCTGATGGAAAGAGGGCGTTGGTATTATTAAATCTGATGGGTGCGAGTACGTACGGCCTATTGCGGAATTTAATTACCCCAGCTAAACCAATGGAGAAAAGTTTTGAGGAGATTGTTCATATCTTACAGGAACATCTAAGCCCTACACCACTGCTGATAGCAGAAAGATTCAAGTTCCATAAAAGAAACCAGCACAAAGATGAGAACAATGCCGACTATCTTACAGAACTACGCAAGTTATCGAAGCACTGCCAGTTCAGAGCAGGACTGGCAGACACCTTACGGGATAAGTTTGTCTGCAGGCTCCAGAGTGAAGGAACCCAGAAACGACTACTTTCAAAAAAGGACTTGACGCTAGAACAGGCTTTCAGCGTGGCAGTATCCTACAAAGCAGCAGCACGGGGAGCTGCGGAAATACAACAGAAACCACAAGAATACAGCGCTAACGAAATGGCGTATGGAGCCGAAAAGTGCTATCGCTGCGGCAGAACAACCCATGAGCAGAAGGACTGCTGGTTTAAAGACAAAATATGCAGGCAATGCGGGAAAATGGGACATATAGCAAGAGTCTGCAGGTCGGGAAAGAAGACCAACACAACAAGAACTACTAAGGGACAGTACAGGAAAGTAAAGAAACTGACAGATAGTAGTTCAGAAGATCAGGAGAGTGATAAGGACTCCGGGAGCAGGCGACTAAGTTGTTTAAAGTTACACAAGTGATCGCAAAAGAAGATCACCGAACCATTTGGGTCACCCTCATGATAGCAGGGTCCCCAGTGAAGATGGAATTGGACACAGGATCAGCCCTAACTGTCATGAATCGACGAGACTATGAGTGGCTATTCTCACACATACACTTAAAGGACACGTCCATTGTATTGAAGACATACACGGGGCAAATGGTCTACCCCAGAGGAAAAATAAGGGTGCCAGTTGAATATAACGGAAAGGAAACACCCAGAAACTATACATGTATATACTACGAGATGGAGGACCACCATTATTGGGACGTGAATGGATCCGAAGACTACAATTGGATTGGCATTCCATTCTGGCACTAACTGTGACTGACAAAAAAGATGATGACGTCGCACCTGGACGTCTGTCACAAATTCTATCTGACGCAGAAGAGGTGTTCCAACAAGGACTTGGGACTCTAAAAGGAGTAAAGGCAACCATAGAGGTTGAGGATAATGCAACCCCAAAATTTTTCAAGGCCAGACCGATGCCATACGCAATACGCCCAGCTGTGGAAGCTGAACTGGAGAGTCTGGAGCGTTCAGGGGTGCTGTCTAAGGTGGACTGGAGCAAGTGGGCCACACCCATCGTTCCTGTAATGAAGAAAGCATTGAGCAGTACGCCTGGGGAGTCAAGGAAGGTTTGCATCTGTGGGGACTTCAAGGTGACTGTGAACCCAGTCCTGCACACAGTACAGTATCTGCTTCCACGGATAGAAGATATTTTCGCCTCACTATCTGGAGGGAAACGTTTTACAAAGATTGACCTGGCTCAAGCGTATCTACAAATGGAGGTGGAAGAAGCATCTAGGAAATACCTCACGATAAACACTCACAAAGGCCTTTACCAGTACAATCGACTGGTATTTGGGGTAGCATCGGCCCCGGCTATGTGGCAGAGGGCAATGGAACAAGTCCTGCAAGGGATCCCGGGGACCCAGTGTTATTTGGACGACATCCTGGTTACGGGCGAAAATGACAATGAACACCTTGCCAACCTGGAACAGGTGCTCACGAGATTGCAGGAATATGGGCTACGAGCCAACCATCCCAAATGCGAGTTCTTCAGGAGACAAATCTCGTTTTGTGGCCACATGATTGATGAGGAAGGGTTGCATAAGTCGCCGGACAAGATTGAGGCTGTAGTCAAGGCTCCAGCACCAGAAAATGTGTCGCAACTGAGGTCGTTCCTCAGGTTGGTGAACTACTACCATAAGTTCTTGCCGAATTTATCTACAATTCTGCACCCACTGAACGCCCTCCTTCAAACTGGTGTAACATGGAAATGGAGTGATGAGTGTAAGCGTGCCTTTCAGGAATGTAAATGCCAAATCACTTCAAAAGAAGTATTGGCCCACTACAACCCAACACTACCGATTCGGTTGGCATGTGATGCGTCACCTTACGGCATTGGAGCGGTGCTGTCACACAAATTCCATGACGGTTCAGAGAGGCCAATAGCCTTTGCATCGCGCTCGCTAACCTCAGCCGAGCGTAACTATGCCCAGATTGACAGGGAGGCCCTCAGCCTGGTGTGGGGGGTGAAGAAGTTCAATCACTATCTGCACAGGCAGAAATTCACCCTACTGACTGATCATCAACCCCTGGTCTCAATTTTTAACCCAAAGAAGGGCGTTCCAGTGATGACGGCGCAACGGCTGCAAAGATGGTCACTTTTTCTAGGGGCACATCAGTATGACATAGAGTACAAAGGTACAAAACAACATGGAAACGCTAATGGGCTGTCGCACCTACCGTTGCCTACGGCAGAAGAAGCACCTGCAGTGGACCCGGTGGAGATATTCCATGCAACCAAAGTCGAATGTTTGCCTGTTACAAATACAAGTATTGAGAAGGAAACCCGAAATGACCCGACACTCTCTCGGGTCTATGATTTGATGGTGAAGGGATGGCCAGCATATGGCGACTCACTGTTGCCAGCATTCTCGCCAAGGAAGGAACAGCTGTCAGTGTGCCGGGGAACCTTGATGTGTGGATCCCGAGTGGTAATTCCACCCAAGTTGAGAGATAGAGTACTCAATGAGCTTCACGAGGGTCATCTGGGAGGGGTATAAATGAAGAGCCTAGCCAGGGCGTTTGTGTGGTGGCCGGGAATCGATAAAGAAATCGAGGACATGACCAAGAGATGCAGAGGATGTCAGAAGGTCCAAAACGCTCCACCACAGGCCCCGTTACATCCATGGGAGTGGCCCTCATCTCCATGGCAACGGGTACACATTGATTTCGCTGGTCCATTTATGGACTCAATGTTTCTAATTGCTGTGGACGCCCATTCAAAATGGCCAGAGGTCATTAAAATGTCCTCCACCACCACGGAGAAAACTATTGCAGTCCTAAGGACCATCTTCGCCAGGAATGGGTTGCCAGAACAGATCAGTTCCGACAATGACCCACAGTTTGTGTCTGAGGATTTCCGGAGGTTCCTGAAGAATAATGGGGTGAAACATTACACATCTGCCCCATATCATCCAGCCACAAATGGATTGGCTGAGAGGTTTGTTCAGACCTTTAAAAAGGCCATCAAGGCAATGTATAATGACGACATACCACTGCAACACAAGGTGGATAACTTCCTGTTTGCTTACCGGAATGCGACACATGCAGTAACCAACCAAACTCCAGCCATACTGTTTTTCAACCGGAGACTAAGATGTCGCTTGGATTTGCTCAAACCAAACATAAGACGAGATGTTGAGGATAAGCAGTTCCAGCACATAAATGAGAAGCCAACCAGGAGCTTCAAGATAGGGCAACCAGCCTTGGCCCGCGACTACCGAACAGAAAAATGGCAGCCAGGCACGATATGCACACAGCAGGGACCACTAATGTACACAGTGGATGTTGGAGAGAGCATCGTGAGACGCCATGCTGACCAGATTCTAGAGTCACAGGAACAAGCCAAAACTGTACCACAAGTATGTGCACCTGGTAATGAGCCCGAAGTACAGATTGCATCTACCTCAGAAGCAGGGGTATTGGAAGCTGACGAACCAACCAATGACAATGAGCCAGAATTGACTCCACCGCCAGAACAGGATACTCGAGAAAGGCGCTATCCAGTCCGGATCAGGAAGCCTCCTCAAAGACTGAACTTATAAATGACTATTTCAGTTGATGTATATATTACTGAGAAAATTGTAATTGTAATTAGTTATTATTTAGTTGTTAAATGAATGTTATGTACTGTTTATCTAAAAGGGGAGGAATTGTTGTGTATGTACCTTTAAGGGAATAACTGGTCTTAGACTGCAGTACCGGCAGTGACCACCCCTGTATAAAAGGCCCTAGCAGGCTTCTGTAGTTTCAGTTTCAAGCTGCCTCTTGTTCCGTAAATGTGGTGTATGTAACCTGTTCCACCTTAAGAGAACTTAAGCCTGTTCCACCTTAAGAGATGTACTACTTTCTCTGGCTGCTGTATACGTAATACCGGTGGTGACCACCAGTATATAAGTACTGTGTAGTGATATTGCTGTTAGTATAGCCCTGACCTCCAGCTAGTAAAGTCCTGTTGAAACGTTATTCTTGTAGTCTGTGTCAGTAATTAATCTTAAATACAACTAGAACACATAGACTTAACAGTGGCGACGAGTCCGATTCTTACCCTGCGGCAGTTTATATCCACGGCGGCTTCGTCCACAGAACGGGCGTCGAAGAGAGGCATCCACCCTCATCACCCTGCTGGAAGACACATCGCGCGGCAGGCATCGAGAACCCGGAGTGCAGGAGATATCCTGAACTCGAAGCCTCCATCAGCGGCAGTCAGCTATCTTCCTTCTACCTCGGTGGTGGGTAAGCCGGTCAGCGACGCGAGCAGTAAGTCGGCCGCGTTGGCTGTACAGACGGGGAGGGAAGATGGAGGAATAAGGGCGGTGAGATCGATCGCGGCCGGAGATAAGGGCCGGGCCGCATTCGGGCCAAAAGGCGCAGCGCGGGGACATCGATCACGGCTGGTGATAAGGGCCGGGCCGCATTCGGGCCAAAAAGGCGCAGCGTCTGGGGCGACTGAAGGTGCGAGAGCCGCGGTGAAGGCGAACGCAGCCGGTGCTAATAACCGGGCTGCAAGAAGGGCTGCGAGGCGCGACATCGGGGAAGCGCGAATGCCCGAGGGAGCCGAGGTGAAGCGGAGACAGTGTCGGGGGAGTTACTAACCGCTGGGAAAGGGGAGCAGCAGCGGCACGCCAAACGCCATTGCAGCCAGCGGGTGAAGAAGGCGAGCGCGGGAAAGACCGCCAAGCGCGGGAAACCGCCATTTTGTAGGCAGAGGACGAAGACAAGAGCGGGAAGCCGCCATCTTGGAAAAAGGGAAATCACTAAAAAAAAATTGCAACGATGCCTAAACATGGGAACATTAATACCTTTGATAGCGACATCGAAGATTGGGCCACGTATGTAGAACGCATACAAAATTATTGTAAAGCAAATAAAATCCCAGATGATGAGAAAGCACTAACTTTATTAAACTTAATGGGTGCGAAGACATACGGGCAATTGAAACACCTTTTATCACCAGATGAACCGGCGGAGAAGACGTTCGAGGAGATTGTTACTGTCCTGAGAATTCATCTAAACCCCACGCCGCTGATGCTAGCGGAACGATTTAAATTTTACAGCAGAAAGCAGCTGAAAGATGAAAGCAATGCTGAATATTTAATGGAATTGCGTAAGCTAGCAAAGTACTGTCAGTTTGGAATGGGACTAACGGATGCGCTAAGAGATAAATTTATGTGTGGATTATTAAAAGAAGATACACAAAAGCGACTGCTCGAGGAGAATGAGCTGACGCTTGAGAAAGCGGTCACTATGGCAGCATCACATGAAGCCGCAGCGAGAGGCACGGCAGTAATGCAGCTACGGTCACCGGAACTCAGTACAAATAAATTGGTTTTGAGTACTGTAAAATGTTATCGTTGTGGAAAGACAACGCACGATCAGAACCAGTGTTGGTTTAAAAACCAAGAATGCAGAACGTGTGGCAGGCTTGGCCACATAGCTAAAGTATGCTGGTCAGGAAAGAAGACCAGCAACAAAAAGTCACCGCAAGGAAAATACATAAAGGTACACAAGGTGACAAAGAACAGTTCGAACGAACAGAAGTCAGATTCAGATGCCAGCAGTAATGAACTGGGTAGCTTAAGAGTACACAACGTTGGAAAGGATGCAGATCTCCAGACAATTTGGGTCACTCTTCAGGTAGCAGGAGTCCAAGTAAAGATGGAATTGGACACTGGATCGGCATTGACGGTCATGAATAAGAAAGATTACAAAAGGTTATTCCAACATATTCCCCTACGGGATACGGAGATTATATTGAAAACATACACGGGGCAAAGAATGTACCCCATCGGAAAGATAGAGGTAAAAGTGGTCCACAAGGGCAAAGAAAGCCAAGTAATGGACTTATATGTGCTACCTGAAGGAGGTCCACCACTACTGGGACGGGAGTGGATTAGGAAAATGAATATGGACTGACACTCCTTAAAGGCACTAACGGTAGATTCCGGGGAAACAGATGTCAAACCTAAACAATTGTCCAGAATATTGGATGATGCTAAAGAGGTGTTCCAGCAGGGACTGGGAACACTGAGAGGAATTGCGGCAAACATCAAGATTGATGAACATGCACACCCAAAATTTTTCAAAGCCAGTCCGGTACCCTATGCAATATGACCTGCTGTAGACGCGGAACTGGAAGCGCTAGAACGTTCAGGTGTACTGTCTAAGGTAGATTGGAGTGAGTGGGCTACGCCCATTGTTCCCGTTATGAAACGTCCTTCGAGCAACAAGCCAGGAGAACCAGGGAAGGTTCGCATCTGTGGAGACTTCAAGATCACCGTTAATCCGGTGCTTCACACGGTGCAGTATCCGCTTCCGCGGATTGAGGATATTTTTGCTTCGTTGTCTGGCGGGAAACACTTCACCAAGATAGACCTGGCGCAGGCGTACTTGCAGATGGAGGTTGAAGAAGAGTCACGCCAGTACCTCACGATCAACACGCATAGAGGTTTGTACCGGTATAATAGGCTGGTTTTTGGAGTGGCATCGGCTCCAGCAATTTGGCAGAGGGCCATGGGGCAGGTATTACAGGGAATTCCAGGCACACAATGTTACCTGGACGATATTCTGATTACAGGAGATGGTGATGAAGAACACCTCGCAAACTTGGAACTGGTGCTCAACAGACTGAAAGAGTATGGACTTCGAGTTAATCGGCAGAAATGTAAGTTCTTTCAGAAGCGGATCTCGTACTGTGGTCATGTCATTGACCGGGAGGGGCTTCATAAGTCTCCTGACAAGATAGAGGCAGTTGTAAAGGCTCCCGCTCCGGATAATGTCTCTCAGTTGAGGTCGTTTCTAGGATTGATTAACTATTACCATAAGTTTCTACCGAATCTATCCACGGTACTGCACCCGCTGAACGCTCTTTTACAGAAGGGGGTACCATGGGAATGGAGCAAAAACTGTAAGAAGGCATTTCGCAAAAGCAAAGAATTGATCACCTCAGAGGAAGTGTTGGCTCACTTCAACCCGACACTGCCTATTCGGTTGGCTTGTGATGCTTCTCCATATGGTATTGGGGCAGTACTCTCACACAAGTTGCCAAATGGCACGGAAAGGCCAGTCGCGTTTGCATCCAGATCATTGACCTCCGCTGAGCGCAACTATGCGCAGATCGATAGGGAGGCTCTCAGACTTGTATGGGGAGTGAAGAAGTTTAATCATTACCTGCAGGGCCAAAAATTCACACTTCTGACAGACCATCAGCCGTTGGTATCCATTTTTAACCCTAAGAAGGGTGTTTCGGTGATGACAGCACAGAGACTCCAGAGATGGTCCCTTTTCCTAGGGGCACATCAATATCAAATAGAATTCAAAGGTACAAAGCAGCATGGCAATGCTGATGGGCTGTCGCGCCTGCCACTACCTGAAGAAGAGACGACGAAAGTTGACCCTGTTGAGTTATTTCATTCGACCATCATCGAGTGTTTACCAGTCACCAATGCAAGTATTGAAAGAGAAACCAGGAACGACCCGACACTGTCCCGAGTCTACGAGGTGACAGTGAAGGGATGGCCAACACATGGTGATCCTCTGTTACCGGCATTCTCGGCAAGGCGAGACCAGCTGTCCGTCTGCCATGGTACTTTGATGTACGGGACAAGAGTGATTATTCCTCCCAAGTTAAGGGAAAGAGTTCTAAAGGAACTGCATGAAGGTCATCTGGGGGGAGTTAAGATGAAAAGTCTTGCTAGGGCTTATGTATGGTGGCCGGGTATTGACCAACAGATAGAGGAGTTGACGAAAAGCTGCGCTGGGTGCCAAAAAGTGCAAAATGCACCTCCGATCGCACCGCTACACCCATGGGAATGGCCTTCAGCCCCATGGCAACGCGTACATATTGACTTTGCTGGTCCATTCATGGACTCCATGTTCCTAATTGCAGTGGACGCACATTCCAAATGGCCAGAAGTGATCAAGATGAATACCACTACTTCAGAAAAGACAATTGCGGTGTTAAGAACAATATTCGCAAGGAACGGATTGCCAGAACAGATATGTTCGGACAACGGACCACAGTTCGTGTCGGAAGAATTCCAAAAATTCTTAAAGAAGAATGGGGTGAAACATTATACCTCTGCCCCATATCATCCGGCGACAAACGGGTTGGCCGAGAGATTTGTCCAAACATTCAAAAAGGCAATAAAGGCCATGAACAATGATCAGATTCTGCTACAACACAAGGTGGACAATTTCCTAATGGCATATCGAAACGCCACTCATGCAGTGACTAACCAAAGTCCTGCCATGATGTTTTATAACAGGAGGTTGCGGTCCAGGTTGGACTTGTTAAAACCAAATGTGCGGAGGGAAGTGGAAAACAAACAGTTCTGGCATATTAATAACAAGACCACTCGAAGTTTCGATGTAGGACAACCAGTGTTGGCAAGGGACTATGGAAACGAAAAATGGCAGTCCGGAACAATTCGGGCCAGACAAGGACCTCTGATGTACACAGTAGATATTGGTAACAATGTGATAAGGCGTCATGCGGATCAACTGGTAGAATCGAGAGCAAGGGTCGAACCCATGGTTGCGACAGAGACAACTGTGGAAGACGTTAATGAACCTGAAGCATCTACCTCGGCAGGGAATGTACCTGATGATGACGTCCAATACATAGGAAACCAACTAGAGGAGTCACCTCAGCAACAAGAATCAGAGACCACTGAAAGGCGTTATCCAACCCGAATCAGAAGGCCTCCTGAGAGACTGAACCTTTGAACTGTTTATACCTGAAGTTATATATGTATATATGTTATTATGTTATGTTAAATGGGGACATGACTGTTAAGCTAAAAAGGGAGGATTGTGGTGTATGTAACCTGTTCCACCTTAAGAGAACTTAAGCCTGTTCCACCTTAAGAGATGTACTACTTTCTCTGGCTGCTGTATACGTAATACCGGTGGTGACCACCGGTATATAAGTACTGTGTAGTGATATTGCTGTTAGTATAGCCCTGACCACCAACTAGTAAAGACCTGTTGAAATGTTATTCTTGTAGTCTGTGTCAGTAATTAATCTTAAATACAACTAGAACACACAGACTTAACAGTAAAGTACCTGTTAAACTGTTCTCCCGAAGTCCGTGCATTATTGAGGCGCGGACTTTACAGGCATGATGGGCCGAATTGTCTCATTCTGTGCTGTATCATTCTATGATTCTATGCTTCTATGATTCTATGAACTAGATGCACCTTGGGCCTTTTCCGTCTAGCAATTCCTATGTTCCAATGTGCCTCTCTGGGTAGGCTATCCCACACTTTCATCATCTCTGAATGACAATGTTAACTGTTCATTCAATCAGGTTGGCTGAGATAACTGTCTTTCCTTGTCAGTAGGCAAATCTTTGCACCAGGGCATGGGAGTTGTGCTAAATGAGCCTCCAAGAATGAGTCTCTTTAGTTCTAGACAGAGGCCCAAAAAAAATGAGTTCTGATTTGGATATGTGCCACATATGCTTCAGCCACATATTTGGTGCAGGGAATGCTAGTAGTTTGACATTGGTGCCTGTGATTGAGCTGGCTAAGGTCTGAAAGGTTCCAGAGGTGAATGCTGCAGTCACATTCAGTGGCACCAGCTGAATGTAAATTATTTGAGCATGACACTCCAAATCCTCTTTTAATTCTTTACAGAGGCCATAAAGCATCTGCTCAGTAAACCTAAAACCATGAAAACAGTGAGTGTCAGATCAATCTATGAGACTAATCCGGTGCATCTACGTCCTTTGGGAAGGTGCCCTTCTCAGTATCTCCACAGCAAAAAAAAAGAGTTCAACCATTTTGAAAGTTGAAAATGCCTTTTGAGACAGCTGGGCTTTGTTTAGTGTGCTATCCTTAACACCATTAAAAGGTGTTAATCACAGCAAAGGAAAACTGACTGTTAGCACCTTTTAGTAAAACAATACAATAATAACTGTAGTGCTAAGCATGCTGTCAAGCCTTATGTGCATGTGTACCATTGCATGTGGTATTAGAATGCCACTGAATAACCCATTTATAAAATGCACTGCCTCACTAGCTGTTGGGTTTAATATATAATGTTATTCCAGTGCTGACAGTGTTTTTAAAGTTTGCTAACATTATACAAGAAGCAGATTTATTTTGCGAAATGGAGCAAATCAACTTTTTTTCACCATGAACAAGAAGAAATTAATTCATCGTAGGCGAGAGCAGCAATAAGCCACAAAGTAAAGGATGAGATGTTGGCATTAATGGCAAGTTGGGAATTGTTTCATTTTTCAGCTCACCAATACTTCAAAGTAATTCTCCCCAGACAAGCTGCCAAGTGGGATTTTTCAGCCTTGGCTGCCACATAATGTAAAATGCATTTAGTGATGAAACTAGAGAAAGATAGAACTGCATTTGTAAAGTGCCTTTCATGACCTCCGGGCATTCCAAAGCGCTTTACATGAAGAACGTTTTGCAGTATAGTCACTGTTGTAATGTAGGAAACACATAAATCAAGTTATGCACAGCAAGGTCCCACAAACAGTAATGAGATAATGACCAGGTCATCTGTTGTAGTAAAGTTGGTTGAGTGATAAATATTGGCCAGGACATTTCTCTGATCTTCTTCAAATAGTGCCATGGGATCTTTTTTGTTCCCGAGAGAGCAGAGATGCGTTGGTTTAACATCTTGTCCAAAAAACAGCACTACCCCCTTAGCACCCAGACCTTCTGACTCAGAGGCCGAGTGCTACCACTGGGCCACCGTTGACACCGTAAACCTCATCTTTAGCATTAGGGTGCCTATTTCACTAGATGCCACTAGTTATCAGAGAATTGTAGGCCTCCTATCTATATATATATAGAGGAAGCTAAAAGCACTAACCTGTATGTCAGCTGTGGCTCAGTGGGTAGCACTCTCTAGGTGGGAGTGAGCAGGTGCTGCTGCATGCTTGATTACTGCAGGGAGTTGGAGTGAGTTTGTAAAAAGTTGTTGGTGGGTTTTTTTCAGGTTTTAGGGCATTTTTGGTCCTTAAACAGCAGCCAGGTGGGCCCCTCAGAGGACAATGTTCCCAGGCTGAATTTAATCAGGGGGGAAAATGGGGGAAGGGTGAAAAAAAGGCCCAAAGATTTGGGCCGGGACCCCAGGAGGTTTGGAAAAGAAAACACGGCGGTGGTTCAGTGCGAGGATAGGAGATACGAGCTTGGGATATTATCCAGGCGGTACATAAGGACTGCGGCGAGGGAAGCTGCTTTGCCTGCTGACCAAAGCCGAATGTTGGGTGCGAGTTGATGGTCAGTGGCTGAGAGGAGGTGGAAAGACTTTGACTGAGTTTGAAGGTTGAAGATGCGTTCTTGGAGGTATCGCTGCTATATTCGGAAGGGGTGGTGGTAATATTCAGAAACCTGCCAGTTTATATTGAGCACGATGTGCTGATCAAAAAGCTGGAGTCATGGGACATTACAATTTGCTCGGCAATAAAGGGGAGAAACTGTCCAGGAACGCGGGTAGCAGATGGAACCCGTTATGTAAAGGTATGGTTCCCAGAGGGGGTGAAGTTGTTGATTCAGAGATTCGGTACGGAATTTAAATAAAGGAAACTATGATGGTATGAGGCGCAAGTTGGCTAGGATTGATTGGGGAATGTTACTTAAAGGGTTGACGGTGAATAGGCAAAGGCAAACATTTAAAGATCGCATGGATGAACTACAGAATTTGTTCATCCCTGTTTGGCATAAAAATAAAACAAAAAAAGGTGACTCAACATTGGCAAACAAGGGAAATTAGGGATAGCATAAGATCTGAGGAGAGGACATATACATTGGCCAGAAAAAGCAGCAAACCTGAGGATTGGGAGCAGTTTAGGATTCAGCAAAGGAGGACAAAGGGATTAATTAAGAGGGGGAAAATAGAGTATGAGTGTAAGCTTTCAGGGAACATAAAAACTGCCTGTAAAAGCTTCTATAGATATGTGAAGAGAAAAAGATTTGTGAAGTCAAGCATAGGTCCCTTGAAGTCAGAATCAGGGGAATTTATAATGGGGAACAAAGACATGGCAGACCAATTAAATACATACTTTGATTCTGTCTTCACAAAGGAGGACACAAATAACCTCCCAGAGATGTCGGGGAACATAGGGTCTAATGAGAGGGAGGAACTGAATGAAATTAGTATTTCTATGGAAATGGTGTTCGGGAAATTGACGGGATTGAAGGCCGATAAATCCGCAGGGCCTGATCATCTACATCCTAGGGTACTTAAGGAAGTGGCCCTAGAAATAGTAGATGCATTGCTGGTCATCTTCCAAAATTCTATAGACTCTGGAACAGTTCCCATGGATTGGAGGGTAGCTAATGTAAGCCCACTATTTAAAAAAGGTGGTAGAGAAAAAATGGGGAATTATAGACCGGTAAGCCTGACATTAGTAGTGGGGAAAATGCTAGAGTCCATTATAAAAGATGTAATAGCAGAGCACTTGGAAAACAGTAACAGGATTGGACAAAGTCAACATGGATTTACAAAAGATAAATCATGTTTGACTAATCTACTCGAATTTTTTGAGGATGTAACTGGTAGAATAGATAAAGGAGAACCTGTGGATGTGATGTATTTGGACTTTCAGAAGGCTTTCGATAAGGTCCCGCATAAGAGACAAGTGTGCAAAGTTAAAGCACATGGGATTGGGGGTAAGGTACTGACTTGGATAGAAAACTGGTTGGCAGACAGGAAGCAAAGAGTTGGAATAAACGGGTCTTTTTCCGAGTGGCAGGCAGTGACTAGTGGGGTACCGCAGGGATCGGTGCTAGGACCCCAGTTATTCACAATATTTATCATGATCTAGGCGAGGGAACTAGATGTAATATCTCCAAGTTTGCAAATGACACAAAGCTGGGTGGGCATGTGTGCTGTGAGGAGGATGCAGAGAAACTCCAGTACAATTTAGACAGGTTGGGCGATTGGGCAGATGCATAGCAGATGCAGTATAATGTGGATAAATGCAAAGTTATCCACTTTGGTGGCAAAAACAGGAAGGCAGATTATTTTCTGAATGGCAATAGATTGGGAAAAGGGGAAGTGCAAAGAGACCTGGGTGTCCTTATGCACCAGTCGCTGAAGGTAAGCATGCAGGTGCAGCAGGCGGTTAAGAAGGCAAATGGTATGCTGGCCTTCTTAGCGAGAGGATTTGAGTAGAGGAGCAAGGATATCTTGCTGCAGTTGTACAGGGCCTTGGTGAGACCATGTCTTGAGTATTGTGTGCAGTTTTGGTCGCCTTATCTGAGGAAGGATGTTCTTGCCATGGAGGGAGTGCAGCAAAGATTCACCAGACTGATACCTGGGATGGCAGGAATGACGTATGAGGAGAGATTGAGTCGATTAGGCTTATATTCGCTAGAGTTTAGAAGAATGAGAGGGGATCTCATTGAAACTTATAAAATTCTAATAGGACTAAACAAATTAGATGCAGGAAGGATGTTCCCGATTGCAGGGGAGTCCAGAACCAGGGGTCAAATTCTAAGGATAATGGGTAAGCCATTTAGGACTGAGATGAGCAGGAATTCCTTCACCCAGAGAGTGGTGAACCTGTGGAATTCTCTACCACAGAAGAAAGTTGAGGCCAATTCATTAAATATATTCAAGAAGGAGTTAGATATATTTCTTAAAGCTAAGGGGCTCAAGGGACATGGGGAGAAAGCAGGGGCAGGGTACTGAATTTGGATGATCAACCATGATCACATTGAATGGCGGAGCAGGCGCAAGGGGCTGAATGGCCTACTCCTGCTCCTATCTTCTGTGTTTCTATGTAAGTCATTGCTGTATAGCATGACATTCGAGACAATGGAAGTAGAGCAGTACTTCCGGGTACTGCATGATAACCATGTGAAGGTTTTTTATTATTGTCTTGGACACGACCATCTTGTAAGAAGCTGTCCAGAGTTGTATTGTTATAACTGCGGCGAGTCTGGACACATCGCTCAGAGCTTCAGGGTGGAGAGCTGTGGGGTGTCACAAAGGCCCCACCCGCTGTGAGTGTGAGGCCCTTGAGTGACGAGGAGAAGAGAGAAGGAGAAGGAGCAGGAGGTGTGAGTGGAGCGGCTGGAGGAGCGGAGCAGGCGAAGGACACAGCTGGAGAATGGAAGGGGATAAGAGCGCAGGAAGAGGCAGAAAATTGTAGAGCAGAGAACAGGATGATGTTGGAAAACACACCAAGTACGGAGGAAAAGGACAAAGACAGCGGAGGGTAGCACGGTTCGAGGGCAGAGTCAAGCCATAATACAGCTCAGCTCTCTCTAAAGAATCTGGTGTCCTCGGGGGGAGAGGAGGTGGGAGCGGGGTGCAGCGTAAGTGTAAGTACTCCAAAGAAAGACGGGGAGTCAGTCATCTCGGGGAGCAGGAGGGGGCAAGACAAGGAGAGGCTGCAAGAGGCAGGAGCCATAAAGGGGCAGCAGGGCGGGAGTGAGGAGACAAAGACGACAGATGGAGCAAGATAGATGCAGATGCGCCATTGTCCCAGAGAGAGAAGAAACAGGGAGCAAAGGTCAGTGGTGACGATGAGGCCGAAGGGAGTGGCACTGTTGAAGAAACCGTGATAGCAGGAAGACGGGGAGCAGGGACGGGAGGCTCAAGAGTGAGGAGTCAGAGGGGGACAGAGACATGGAAGTGGGGGGTGGGGTGGCACTGTGTGGAAAAGGAAAGGTTGGTGAGGGGCAGAAGGAGGGAGAAGGGGCAGCTCCTCAGCCCAAAGCTAATGTAAGGAAGAGGCTGAAACTGCAGGGAAGGTTCAAACCGGAGGTGAAAAAGAGCTGGAGGCTGCAGGAGAAAGCAAGAGCTGATGGAAAAGTTGGGAAGGAGACTGAGAGGAGGGAAGGGCCAGAGATTAAATGATGAGGGGATTATCAGGCACACTTCCCTTATTCGGAGCCATGATTACTGATCAATTTTTAAAGTACAATAGATTAGTATATGTTATGAGAGACAAATTAAACTTCAGGTTTTGATGTTAATATGTGGTGGAGGAATGGCTGTGCAGAGTGACAGAATGGAATTGTATGATACAATGGAATAACCTTGATTTTGTAAATGTTTTTAATGTCCAACAAGTTATATATATATATAAAAAAAAGTTGGTAGCACTCTTGCCTGAGTCAGAAAGTTGTGGGTTCAAGTCCCACTCCACAGACTTGAGCACAAAAATTTTGGTTGACACTCCAGTGCAGTACTGAGTGAATGCTACATAATTGGAGGTGCTGTCCTTCAGATAAGGCCCTGCCTGCTCTCTCAGGTGGACATAAAAGATCCCATGGCACTATTTTGAAGAAGAGCAAGGGAATTATTCCTGTGGGGAAAAATTGGGTTGCTTTGTGCCTCCCGTTAGCCCCCGCATTAACGTGACGCAAAGCAACTAGCTCCCGGGCGCAGTGCCACCCACGCCGCCTGCGAAATTCAGCAGGAGGTTAGCAGCGGTGCTAAATGGTAGCGCCCCGTGGTGTTGCGCCACCGGCAATGACGTGCGCAGCGTCCCGCTTGTGCCCCAGCCATGATCTTCGGGAGCGCCCCCTGAGTTACTGGCGGATGCTATGCCTGACGGGGTCAGGGGGGCTACCTGCGGCCGGGGAGGCGCAATTTAAAGGCAAGGTGCGGGGCAGCCATTTTTGTTGCTGACCCCCTGCCAGCACCTGCCTGTGCTTCCGTCCCCGGCCTCCTGAACAACCCCCCCCCTCCCCCGCTTAGTGCCGGCTGCGCTCCAAGAGCCCGGCACTTCTCTTGAGTGCCGAGCTCTTTTGCCGGCATTCCTGATCCCCGGGGGCCCAGCTGCGCCCCGGGTCACGCTGCGCAAGGCCCCATCCCTTTAAGAAGGGGACGTGCCGTAGCGCGTGGGACTGCGGCATGTAGCACCGCGATATTGACTCGCAGCACCCCAAGAGGCATGCGGGCGCTTCCAATAGCGCCCCGCTTCCCTCTTGGGGTGCAACCACTCAAGTTCCGGCGCAGGGGTGCTAATTTTTCCAGGGCGCTAAACCTGGCAAAGTTAGCGCCCCAGATGGGGCGCTACTCAATTTTTAGCCCCTGGTGTCCTAGCCAATATTTATCACTAAAGCAGAATCATTGTTCATTATCTCATTGCTCTTTGTGGGAGATTGCTGTGTGCAAATTGGCTGCCGCGTTTGCTACATTACAACAGTGACTACACTTCAAAAGTACTTTGTCGGCGATAAAGTGCTTTGGTATGCCCTGAAGTTGTGAAAGGTGCTATATAAATGCAAGTCCTTCTTTCTTTATGCGGTTGGTGTGTACCACAATTTTTATTCATTCATTCACAAGATGCGGGCGTCACTGGCAAAGCCAGCATTTATTGTCCACCCCTAATTGTCCTTGAGAAGGTGGTGGTGAGCTGCCTACTTGAAAATTGAGTGACTTGCTAGGCCATTTCAGAGGGGCAATT
This sequence comes from Somniosus microcephalus, assembly GCF_052327205.1. Taxonomy (NCBI): domain Eukaryota; kingdom Metazoa; phylum Chordata; class Chondrichthyes; order Squaliformes; family Somniosidae; genus Somniosus; species Somniosus microcephalus. Next base: position 237,997,975 of record NC_140987.1, read on the forward strand.
AAGAGTGGGTCTGGAGTCACATAGGCCAGACCAGGTAAGGACGGCAGATTTCCTTACCTATAGGACATTAGTGAACCAGATGTTATCTGTGGTGAGTATGTGTACCACAGGTGTCAGCCTTGGCTCTGTGGTAGTATTCTTGGCTCTGAGTCATAACATCAAAGGTTCAAGCCCGACTCCAGACGCTTGAGTGCTTAATCCAGGCTGACTCTTCAGTTCAGTACTGAGGGAGTGTTGCACTGTTGGAAACACTGTTTTTGGATCAGATGTTAAACCGAGGGCCTGCCTGCCCTCTCAGTCCATTAAGAAAATACACTTAATAAATATTGAGCGAGCAATACATTAAATATTTCTTAAAAGGAGCATTCTCACCTCTCAGTCAGAATTTTTTGGGTTCAAGTGCCAATCCATGTTTTAAGCAGATAACCTAACCTGATACTTGAGTGTAGTACTGAGGGAATGTTGCATTGCCACAAATGCCAGCCTTTGGATGAGATATTAAACCCAGGTGCCTACTCTAGTGGATGTGAAAAATCACATGGCATGATTCAAAAAGCAGGGAGTTCTCCCAGTGCACTGGCAAACATTAATCGACCAAAACAGTTTATCTGATCATTCATCTCATTTGTTATTTCTGGGACTTCACTGTGTGCAAATTGGCAGCGGCGTTTGGCTACAAAACAGCAGTGACATAAGGAACCAGTGTTGAGGAAGCAGCAGCATCACCTGAATCGATCTTTGATTACATAAGAACATAAGAAATAGGAGCAGGAGTAGGCCATTTGGCCCCTCGAGCCTGCTCCACCATTCAATAAGATCGTGGCTGATCTTCCACCTGAACTCCACTTTCCTGCACTATCCCCATATCCCTTGATTCCCTTAATATCCCAAAATCTATCAATCTGTGTCTTGAATGTACTCAACGACTGAGCCTCTACAGCCCTCTGGGGTAGAGAATTCCAAAGATTCACAACCCTCTGAGTAAAGAAATTTCTCTTCATCTCAGTCCTAAATGGCCGATCCCTTATTCTGAGAATGTGACCACTGGTTCTAGACTCCCCAGCCAGCAGAAACATCCTCCTTGCATCTACCCTGTCAATCCCTGTAAGAATTTTGCATGTTTCAATGCGATCACCTCTCATTCTTCTAAACTCTAGAGAATATAGGCCTAATCTACCCAATCTCTCCTCATAGGACAATCCCCCCATCCCAGGAATCAGTCTGGTGAACCTTTGTTGCACTCCTTCTATGGCAAGTATATCCTTCCTTAGGTAAGGAGACCAAAACTGTACACAATACTCCAGGTGTGGTCTCACCAGGGCCCTATATAATTACAGTAAGATGTCTTTACTCTTGTACTCAAATCCTCTTGTAATAAAGGCAAACATACCATTTGCTTTCCTAATTGCTTGCTGTACCTGTATGTTAACTTCCAGTGATTCATAAACAAGGGCACCCAGGTCCCTCTGAACACCAACATTTCCCAATCTCTCACCATTTAAAAAATACACTGCTTTTCTATTTTTCCTACCAAAGTGGATAACTTCACATTTCTCCACATTGTATTCCATTTGCCATGATCTTGCCCACTCACTTAGCTTGACTATATCCCCTTGAAGCCTCTTTGCATCCTCCTCACAACTTACATTCCCACCTAGCTTTGTATCATCAGCAAACTTGGATATATTACATTTGGTCCTCTCATCCAAATCATTGATATAGATTGTGAATAGCTGAGGCCCAAGCACTGATTCTTGCAATACCCCACTAGTTATAGCCTGCCAACCCGAAAATGACCCGTTTATTCCTACTCTCTGTTTTCTGTCTGTTAACCAATCCTCAATCCATGCTTGTATATTGCCCCCAATCCCATGAGCCCTAATTTTGTTTAACAACCTCTTGTGTGGCACCTTATCGAATGCCTTCTGAAAATCCAAATACACCACATCCACTGGTTCCCCCTTATCTATTCTGCTAGTTACATCCTCAAAAAACTCTAATAGATTCATCAAACAGGATTTCCCTTTCATAAATCTGTATTGACTCTGTCCAATCCTATTATTATTTTCTAAGTGCCCTGTTACCACGTCCTTAATAATAGATTCTAGCATTTTCCCTGCTACTGATGTTAGGCTAACTGGTCAGTGGTTCTCCATTTTTTCTCTCCCTCCTTTCTTAAATAGTGGGGTTACATTTGCTACCTTCCAATCTGCGGGAACCATTCTAGAATCAATAGAATTTTGAAAGGGGACAACCAATGCATCCACTATCTCTATAGCCACCTCTTTCAAAACCCGAAGATGTAGGCCATCAGGCCATGGGGATTTATCGGCTTTCAGTCCCATTAATTTCTCCGGTACTATTTTTTTACTAATACTAATTTCTATGATTAACTTCACCATCATCCTTTAGCAAACTTCTCCCAGATTTTTTCATTTGTTTACCACACCTCTCTTGCATGTATATTAATTAGAAATCTGAGACTTTGATTTCATTTCAATAGTTAATATTTAGTAATTAATTCCCTAACCAAAACAACATTCAATGTAGATTCTACTTAGTAAATATTATCAGATATTTCATACATGTACAAAAAAGCTGGTAATGAGCTTTGAATGATATTTCAATAACAGGAACATGCCTATGCAACAGTTGTTTGGCCTTTTCAAAGAGAGCCAGTAAATGCAAGCGCAGCAGCTTTAATATTCTGCAGGCACAAGACAGCTCAGAGTGTATCTCCCACTCTGACGTTATCTAGAGGTTCTATCTGCAATATGCTTATTTCATCAAAATATAGAAAATTGGCTTATTCCCTTGAGAAATTAATAGAGGATAATTTTACCCTTGAACTGTTCTTGCCTGCTTGTGATAAGATGATTTTATCTGTCTTTCGTTCCAGTATGAGGTTGCTGTTTGTATGTTTGATTGGAATAACAACATCCATCTTACCCAAAATGTAGAGAGCTCAGAAAAAGTTACCCAGGTCAGGACAAATTAGCTTTGTTATTTTGTTTGTAAATAAATAATCTGACAGAACAATGTAAAACTGCTGGAACAGCGTGGACTATTTTATTTTTTAATGATATTTAGGGTGAAAATAATATAGTGGCAGATACAAATTGGAGCCATGAGGATATCATATTACCAAATGTGTTATTGTGCACTTCTCCATAAACTTATCACGGTTTCTTTATTATTGGGAACTCTAGGTGCAGGATTAATGCTCATCATTGTGTTTTAGGGTTTTTACATTAGATATACAATTTTGGGTTCAGTGGCCACTCCCATAAACAGAGTACAGTGGCCTAGTGGTTACGGTACTTGATAGCAACCCAGAGGTCGTAAATTCAAATCCCATCACTTTGTGAAATTGAATTCAATAAATCTGGTAATTTGTTGGTTAGCACCACAATAAAACCTATTAGATTATGGTCAAAACCTAACTGGGGTTAACTAATGTCCGGGTCTGTTTTACAGGTGACTCCTGTCTCACGTTACATGGTTGACTCTTAATGCTCACAGAGTAATAAATACTGCTTTGCAGTTGGTGTCCACATCCCAAGCAAATCTACCCAATACATAAGTAAACATGATGAACTCCTCTCACTGTATTCTGGTGGTGGTTGATTTATAGCATATTCTTTCGAGAAGCAATTTTCTCTGTGAATTGAGTGCATTATTTGATTATAAACACTAGCACAGGCATTGTCCTTGACAATAGTGTTGATCTAATATTGCACAAATACTGCAAACTACTAGAAGATATTATACAATATTTTGTCCTACTATTGGAATATTTTTTTAAAATATTGCCAGAGATGGGATGAAGGTGACAAAGCAATATAATTCAGGTATCAGGGAACAGCTAAGGAAACCTAGCCTTCAGGAAAAGAAAAGAATTTGAGGCAATCTAACTGATGTATTCAAGATTAGTAAAGAGATTGGTAAAGTTGATCTAGGAAAGTTGTTCATTGTGGTGAACTGCCAGTGGTGACTAGTTTCAAAATAAACAAAATAGAAGACGATAAGGCAGACATAATGGCCGCGATTTTCCAAGTGGAGGTGGGTTGGAGGCGGCTTTGATGTTCGGCGGGTTCCAGTCCTGCCGGTTTCAGCTGCCCTGGAATTAAGATTTTTGCATAAGTGGGCTGATTAAGCCTGTCGTGTGCACTACCCGGCCCAACCAATGGGCTCGGGTCTGCTGCTCACCTCTGCTGATGTCTTTCAGCCAGCTGTATTTAAGGGGCCCATGCAGCCTTGTTTTTGATCCATCCTTTCCTACTGCTTCTCGGTGTGGCACTTCTGAAAATGACTGCTGCAAGACACAAGGCATCTCCCAGATTTGATGATGACTACCTCCATGCTCTTGTGGAGGGAGTGAGAGGGCACCAGGAGATACTGTTCCCCTCAAAGCCTCCTCAGCAAACCAAGACAGCCTGGCTGCAAATTGCTGAGGAGGTGAGCGCCAGGTCTTTGTGTGGTCGCACCTGGGTTCAAGGCAGGAAAAGGTTCAATCACCTGCTACACTCAGCAAAAGTGAGTATAACATCACACTTACCTTCAATCGGCTCCCCATCTCCTCTCATCACCAGCACTCTGCATTGTCAACTATCTTCTGCACATCCCACTTTACCCTTACATCCCTTGCACCCTTAACCATAGTCGTTAGCACTGTTGCCTCACAGTGCCAGGGACCCGGGTTCAAATCCGGCCTCGGGTGACTGTCTGTGTGGAGTTTGCACATTCTCCCCATGTTTGCGTGGGTTTCCTCCGGGTGCTCCGGTTTCCTCCCACAGTCCAAAGATGTGCAGGTTAGGTTGATTGGCCATGATAAAAATTGGCCCTTAGTGTTAGGGGGGATTAAATACGCGGGGTTACGGGGTTACGGGGATGGGGCTTGGGTGGGATGGCTGTCAGTGTAGGGACCGGGTGCTAGGGTTTGTATGATCAGCCATGATCTCGTTGAATGGCGGAGCAGGCTCGAAGGGCCGAATGGCCTACTCCTGCTCCTATCTTCTATGTTTCTATGTTTCTATGTTTCTCTCTCTATGTACAGAATCACTTTACCATTCTACTATGCAGCCCTCACACTTGCTATCACTGTTATGCAATGACAACAACAAACAATGCAAAGGGAGGGCCCTTGATATTGGCATCTCACTTCATCTTTGTCTCCCTCTAAGCATCTATGCTTTGGATTCTCTGCACTCACTGCAACATTATCACTCAAACTCCAGTTGTGTCACTCATTGCAGGAAATGAGAGCCCACAATAATAGGGAGAGGAGCAGGACAGGATTAGGGCCACCTTCGATTGCCCACTTGACCACCGCTGAGGAAGCTGGTCTCGACATCATCGGAGGTGCTGAGGATCTGGATGTGGGGGACGGTCAGATGGGCGCAGTACAGCAAGCTGGTGGCAGAATAGATTTGCAGCCCTCTCATTTAGATTGCATGAGTGAATGATATGGCATCTGATGTTCATGCAGATTGAGTTCTGATCATCTGTACAATTCGATGTGCCTGCTACATTAATATCTTATGTCTAACTCATGCCTTTACTCCCCCACTGGACCATTGAGAGCCCCCCTCCCCACTCTCCAGGAGGAAGAGACGGAAGATCCCTCAGAGGAAGCTGCAACCTCTGAGGGTGCAGTGTCAGCAGAATTGAGCACACCCAGCACCAGTGCAGAGAGACACACCTCGGTGGGCCATTCGTGAGATAGATTAGTGTTGTCACCTGGTGTATCAGAGCTCACAATTGAGCATCAGCAGATGGTGAAGAGAGGGACAACATTGGAGAGTCCTCGTCAGAGGCCACAGGGCGCTCTTAGCTCTGCTCAGCTACATGTGGACCCTGTGCCTCTGGGGCCATCCAGAAAGAGAGTAATGCTGAAACTTCAGCAACAAGTGCAGGAGTCTCTGACAGGTTTTGCACCCACAGTAACTGCGAGTGTGCAGAGAATGGAGGAGTCCATCTCAAACATAAGCAATGCCATGTTGGAGGCAATGGCTCATGAACATGCCACCATGGAGAGGGTGGCAGCCTCCTTGGAAGACATAAGTCGCCAGACTCAACAGAGCATGGTGACTCTTCTAAATAGATGGTCTGCTATAGAGGATAGATGGGCAGCTATTAAGGAGAGACACCAGAGGTATATGGATGCCCCTGTTATGGGGACTGTCAGTACAGAGACGGGTCCTCATGGCCCCACTGATGTGCAGCAAGGTGTTCTCCAGCTACTTGCTAGCAATGAAGTGCGGGTGACCCATGAGAGGGATGTTGGTGGTTGACAACAAGGAAGTGTGGGCTCCTCTGCAAGCGCTCACACTCCCATGTCACTGTGGAGCCCTCGACCAGAGCCCTAGATTCCTCACCCAACTGAGATGGCAGTCTCAGCCCCTGCACAGCCGCAGGAGGAGCAGACTGTTGCCGAGCCCTCCCAGGCTCCCAAACCCAGAGGACGCCCGCCAAAGGTGTCGAAGTAGGAGCAGCATGAAAGTGAGCAAGGTGCCTCCACATCTGCTGAAGCCACAGGGGAAGCACCACGTAGAAGCACGTGTAAGAGAAATTTAACACACAAATAGTCACGGGGTAGTCACTTGGGTGTTTTGATGTAATACATATTTAAAATTATGATCGGCATTTCAATTGTAATAAAGAAGTGTGATGGCAAACATTCCAAGAGTTGGCCTATGTGTGCCCAGAAATGGAAGAGTCACAGTGAAGTGTCAGGGCAGCTTTCATCTGTAATGATGGTGGTGAGAGTGATAGGAGCCCACAGTTTATTGTACAGATTGTGTATGGTGTGTTAAGAAGGTGGCAGCCACATGTGTTTGCTCCGTAAACTTAAGCAAATCTGGCATGGATTAGTGCATCCCTTGCATCACGGCCAGCAATGTGCTTGCGTGCTACTGGAACTGGCACATCCACCTCTGCAAGGTCTTCCTCCTTCTCCTCCTCTCTGCGCTGAGCCACTTGTTCCTCAGGCAGCGGTAAGCCACGCTGCAGTGCGATAGTTTGCAATGCACAGCAGACCACGATGATTCTGGAGACCCTGGCTGGTGAGTACTATAGGGCTCCACCTGATCTGTCGAGGCATCTGAGTCGCATTTTGAGCAAGCCGATGGTTTGCTCTATGATGGCTCTGGTGGAAATGTGGCTGGCATTGTAGCGCTCCACAGCTTCGTTTGATGACCTCCTCAACGGCATCATTAGCCACGTCTTCAGGGGTTATCCCTTGTCTCCAAGTAGCCATCCGGAAAGTTGGGTTGGTGGATTGAAGAGCTGAGGCACAGTAGACTGCCGCAGGATGAACAAGTCATGGCAACTGCCAGGGAACTTGTGGCAAACATGCATAATGTTCTTCCTGTGGTTACACACCAGCTGGACGTTAAGGGAGTGGAAGCCCTTGTGGTCACAAATACAGCTGGGTTGTGATGGGGTGCCCTAATGGCCACATGTGTGCACTCTACGATGCCCTGTACCCTTGGCAAGCCTGCCATATTTGCAAAGCCAACCGCACGCGCAGTTACACTTGCTTCATCCATGGATAAGTGGATGTAATTGTGCGCCTTTGCAAAGAGGGCATCGGTAACCTGCATGATGCAAGTGTGTGCGGTCGACTGGGAGATGCCGCTGATGTCTGCTGATGATCCCTGAAAGGACACTGAAGCAAAAAAATTTGAAGGCGGTGGTGGCTTTGATAGCCACTGGGCTCCAGGTGTTGGTAAAGTATAGTGCAGATGTCAGCGACTACCTCTAGCGAAAGTCTCAGCCTCTTTTGGCACTGCTGCTCAGTCATGTTGAGGAAGCTCATCCTCTGCCTGTAAACCCTATGTTGGGGGTAGCTCCTGTGGTGAGGTGCAGCCCTGCGCTGATGCCCTCTGCCCTGTGCAGCATCAGGTGGGTGAGGCGGAGGTTGGCGCTCCAGTTGTTGCTTCTGCTGTTGTGCCTCATTCTGCTGCTTCCGTGGCTGCTCTTCCTCCGATTCTGAGGACCAGGATGAGAGGGTATAAATGATTCCCATTCTGCTCGTATATAAGTAAGTTGAGGAATAGATGTTATAAGTGCTCAGGCAATATGGCACTTTACAGCCTTCCGGAATCAATATCAAGTTCAACAACTTCAGATCATAACCTCCGCCCCTATTATATTTTTATATTTTTTATCCCTTCTGACTTTTCCCTTTTTTTTCTCTCTCTCTCTCCCACATGGCAGCTGTCTTTCACTCTGCCAGCGCACTTCACACTTCATTTAGAGCCATTGTCTGTTTCTTTACCTGCCCTATTACTATCTCGTCTCACCTTGAATATCTCTTCATGTCTCTACTTTCATCCCCTCCCCCATTTCCCAACCCCCAAACTGTCTTTTGTTTCATTTCCTGCCTTTTCTCTCAGTTCTGTAGAAGGGTTTCGACCCGAAACATTGACTCTATTTCTCTCTCCACGGATGTTGCCCGGCCTGCTGAGTTTTTCCAGCATTTTCTGTTGTTATTTCGGATTTCCAGCATCTGCGGTATTTTGCTATCGTATTAATATGGAGAGAGGGTTTTCCAAGGAGGTCACAGTGCATATGGATCTTAGCTTAACCACTTACAAGTTCAGTCAACCTGCAAAAAGTGTTCCAACTCAAAAAACAAAGTTCTGCCATCTGAAAGTCAGCCATGTTACAGGTCCACTTTTATGCTGCAGGTGCAGCTGTCAAGAATTTGCGTAGTTGCTGAACCCGGCACAATCAGCTGGCATGTTTTGCGAATGGCGTGGAACATGCTGTAAATGTTCTAAAATAGGAACAGCCTGCTAAAATCAGATTATGTAGGCAGTTAACAAGCTGTTAACTATCAATGAACAACAACTATTTGTTGCAATACTTATCATATACTGTCTTTCACTTAATGAAATATCCCAAGGCACTTTACAGGAGAAGAGATGGACAATGAGCAGGAAGTATTAGAGAAGCCAATTGAAGAAATATTGGATGCTTGTTTTACAGTCGTGTTTTTTCACACAGCATTTCCAGCAGCATTACATGCACACCTCAAACACTTGGTTTTGGCAAGTCAGACAGGTCCACTTGAAAGGAACTCTCTTGCTTTGATTGTTGCCACTATTTTCTTTGTTAACTGCCACAAATGGAATAACTCACATTGTTGGCTTGTGTCAACAGGCTCATCTGCATGAGAATGGGGTAGAGTTTCCGTTTTGGGCGCAGTCAGGAAATTGGGTGCAAATTGAGCTTGAAATTGCGCTGGTTAGGTTACAGTTCAAGTTTCTGCTAAAATTAATTTGCATGCTCACAAACGTAAAATCTTCCATGAACCAGCACAATCGGCCAGCGTAATAGAATGTAATCCAGAATAATGGATTAAAAGTTCCCTCCGTTTTCTGACTTCAAGCGTCCTAGGTGAAATGATTTTGGATCATCTCAATTCAGCTCCCAGTGTGCATGGCTCACAACAGAAAATTGCCACAACTTGGGCAGAATTGGTATTGAATTGGAAATCTCCCTCAGATATGGCTGGTCAGGATGGCTGGTGTTGTGAAATAGAAATATATAGTGCAGTAGCGAGTGATTGTTTTTTAGGCTGTGGCTGAAGCACATTGATGGGGCAAAGTAGGGGAAGATTGAGCTACACCTGATCCAGGAAGCTGACAGTAAATGCATGAAAGGGAGGACATTCCATTCTCCATCTTTTATCTTCAAAAACATATAATTCATCATAAAAAATATTTTCCAAATTGCTGGAAAATTTTTCCTCCTTTTCGTGGAAATTTTACATGTTTCAGCGATACCACACAGCCCCCTAGTTGCCTAATTTATCCAATTAATGCATTTCAGCTTGATAGTTGTAGCCGTGCCACTAACAGACAGCAGTTTACCAATCAGCTGATTGCTGTCAGTATCAGTGTTCCTCCAAATGTTTTACAATCAGCACATGATTCTATAAATTTTACAGTGAGCCAAAACATGTTCAGTGGTATGATGGATGGTGCAAATAAAAAAAAAAGCAATGCAAACACTAAACTGATTGTGAGTCCCTTAGTAACAACAGCATGTGATAGGAATGACTAATGCCAATTGACCTGTCTTTAATTTGAGATGTTGCATGAGTCTTGGATCCAGCAGTCTTAATGTAGCCATCTTGCAGGTGGCACTAAAGCCGTGAGATTTAAAGGGAGAGAATAGTAAAGACAATGTAATGACTGCTGTCTTTATGGGGCTGGTTTTTCAAATAACATTTTCAAATATAAGTAACTTGAAGTTGTTACTGCAGGAGTAGCAGGTGGTGCTAGAGGATGTGGGAAACACATTTAAAGGCAGGTTTATGTATGGTGAACGTAAACAGTTTAAAGGCAGGTTTATGTATGGTGAACGTAAACAGTTTAAAGGCAGGTTTATGTATGGTGAACATAAACAGTTTAAAGGCAGGTTTATGTATGGTGAACGTAAACAGTTTAAAGGCAGATTTATGTATGGTGAACGTAAATAGTTTAAAGGCAGGTTTATGTATGGTGAACGTAAACAGTTTAAAGGCAGGTTTATGTATGGTGAACGTAAACAGTTTAAAGGCAGATTTATGTATGGTGAACGTAAACAGTTTAAAGGCAGGTTTATGTATGGTGAACGTAAACAGTTTAAAGGCAGGTTTATGTATGGTGAACGTAAACAGTTTAAAGGCAGGTTTATGTATGGTGAACGTAAACAGTTTAAAGGCAGGTTTATGTATGGTGAACGTAAACAGTTTAAGAAAAGGTCATTTGGTTCAACAAGTCTATTGCTTGTTATCTCAAGCGCATCCGTTTGCCTTCTCACATAAAGCAAATTCAATGAGGCTGCAATCCTTGACAAATGCCCTCCTATTTTTTATCTAATGTTGTCCTTTACTGACATCTTCCACAATAATGGGATCAGTGTCCACGTGTGCATCAATGCCTAAAGGAAAACTTGGAGAAAGACGTACACGTGTCAACGAGAGGTCTGGAGGACTCCAAAGACTCAATATTTGGATTAGATTTGAAGGGTCCATCAGGGTACAGAAATTGGTTGCAAACTATATATCATGTCACTGTATAAAATCCAAGCTCAAGTTCTTATATCTCTGGAGTGAGTCAGGGACTGTAGTGTTGGGGTCAATTCCTGAATTCAAAGCGTGGACTATCTGTCACAACTTTGTCCCTATGTCCAAGCAACAGTTTTGTTGAAGTGCAGATGCAGCTATGACTTCGTAACAAGTGTAGGCCATTCAGACTCTTGAGCCTTCTTCAACATTTAATTAGGCCATGGCTGATCTGTACCTCAACTCCATTTACCCGCCTTAGTTCCATATCCCTTGATATCCTTACCTAACAAAAATCTATTGATCTCCAATTGTCCCAAAATCTGCAGCTTGTTGAGGGAGAAAATTCCAGATTTCTACTACTGTTTGTGTGAAAAAGTGCTTCTTGATTTCCCTCCTAAATGGCCTGGCTCTAATTGTAAGATTATGTCCCCTCGTTCTGGATTCCCCACCCAGCAGACATTATTTCTCTATATCTACCCTATTAAATCCTTTTAACATTTTAAACACCTCGATCAGATCACCCCTCAATCTTCTGTACCCAAGGGAATACAAGCCAGGTTTTTGCAACCTGCCCTCATAATTTAACCCTCTAAGCCCCAGTATCATTCTGGTGAATTTGTGCTGCACCAACTCCAACTCCATATATCCTTCCTGAGGTGCAAAGCTCAAAACTGAATGCAGTACTCCAGATGGGATCTGGCCAAATAACAGAAAGTTAACCTTTCTACAGTGGTTAGTTTTAGGCTAATATTTGGGATTAAAAGGTGCTTTGGTGCTTTATTGCTTCATTATGGTTATCATCAGACACAATTTTATTTTGAAGTATGTTATAAAGTTCTGACTGTGTTGCACTGTTAGATCCTTCACTGGGCTGATAGATTAAGGCAATACCCTGTGTACCACAGGTTTGATTTGTAGCCAGCGTTGACTTGATCTCAGCTGAGGCAATAGTTTGAGTCGTACAATTGACCATAGTAGTCATGGACTCTCTCACTTAGAGAATACCCTTCTCTAAACAAGAACAGTAGTTGGCAAATGTGGTACACATGTCACCAAAGTCAATTGATGGCTGTGAGTGAATAATTAATAGTTACAGTTGAAATGGTACATATTTTAAGGAATAACTTTCTGCCTGACCATGCTTACTCTTCCAATAGCTATTGTAAATATTGTTTATGATGAACTGAAAAGATAAGTCGGTACCTCTCTTTTCTGTCATCTCCTCCCCTGAGATCATGGCTCTACAATTGTCTTCAAGTACCTCATCCAAGTGGTCACTCTTTATCTTTGACCCTAGGGACCTGCAGACATTAGCATACTGATTGATGTCATGAAGATCTGGAGCGGGGGGAAAGGTATTAAGAAAGTTAAAGTTGTGGTTAGCTATTGCTCTGTATCAGGATGTGAGAGAGAAGGCAAAAAAAAGGAAGAGGAGTAAGAAAGTAATGGTCAAAGAAAGTTAAAAGAAAGTTAAGGAAAATGATTGTGAGTCTTCCTTTACTCAAAATGCTATCAAAATGTGTGAAGGTCAGAACTGAACTAACTAAACAATACAAGAGCCCCATTTGTAACTCGGAGCGATGGGCAAGTGTGGGTCCATCAGAGTGAGGGGCAAGCATGGGGCCGTCAGAGCAAGGGGCAAGTGTGGGGCAATCGGAGCGATGTGCAATCGTGGGGCCATCGGAGCGAGCAGCAGGTGTGGGGCCGTCGGAGCGATGGGCAAGCGTGGGGCCATCGGAGCGATGGGCAAGCATGGGGCCATCGGAGCGATGGGCAAGTGTGGGGCCATCGGAGCGATGGGCAAGTGTGGGGCCATCGGAGCGATGGGCAAGTGTGGGGCAATCGGAGCGAGGGCAATCGTGGGGCCATCGGAGCGAGCAGCATGTGTGGGGCCGTTGGAGCGATGGGCAAGTGTGGGGCCATCGGAGCAAGGGGCAAGCATGGGGCCATCGGAGCGATGGGCAAGTGTGGGGCCATCGGAGCGATGGGCAAGTGTGGGGCCATCGGAGCGAGGGCAATCGTGGGGCCATCGGAGCGAGCAGCAGGTGTGGGGCCATCGGAGCGATGGGCAAGTGTGGGGCCATCGGAGCGATGGGCAAGTGTGGGGCCATCGGAGCGATGGGCAAGTGTGGGGCCATCGGAGCGATGTGCAATCGTGGGGCCATCGGAGCGAGCAGCAGGTGTGGGGCCGTTGGAGCGATGGGCAAGCGTGGGGCCATCGGAGCGATGGGCAAGCATGGGGCCATCGGAGCGATGGGCAAGCGTGGGGTCATCGGAGCGATGGGCAAGCGTGGGGCCATCGGAGCGATGGGCAAGCGTGGGGCCATCGGAGCGATGGGCAAGCGTGGGGCCATCGGAGCGATGGGCAAGTGTGGGGCCATCGGAGCAATGGGCAAGTGTGGGGCCATCGGAGCGATGGGCAAGTGTGGGGCCATCGGAGCGATGGGCAAGTGTGGGGCCATCGGAGCGATGGGCAAGTGTGGGGCCATCAGAGCGATGGGCAAGTGTGGGACCATCAGAGCAAGGGGCAAGTGTGGGGCCATCAGAGCGAGCAACAAGTGTGGAGCCGTCGTAGCGATGGGCAAGCGTGGGGCCATCAGAGTGAGCGGCAAACATGGGGCCGTCAGAGCAAGGGGCAAGTGTGGGGCAATCGGAGCGATGTGCAATCGTGGGGCCATCGGAGCGAGCAGCAGGTGTGGGGCCGTTGGAGCGATGGGCAAGCGTGGGGCCATCGGAGCGATGGGCAAGCATGGGGCCATCGGAGCGATGGGCAAGTGTGGGGCCATCGGAGCGATGGGCAAGTGTGGGGCCATCGGAGCGATGGGCAAGTGAGGGGCCATCGGAGCAAGGGGCAAGTGTGGGACCATCAGAGCGAGCAGCAAGTGTGGAGCCGTCGGCGCGATGGGCAAGTGTGGGGCCATCAGAGCAAGCAACAAGTGTGGAGCCGTCGTAGCGATGGGCAAGCGTGGGGCCATAGGAGCGAGCAGCAAGTGTGGGGCCATCAGAGCGATGGGCAAGTGTGGAGCCATCGGAGCGATGGGCAAATGTGGGGCCGTCGGAGCGAGGGGCAAGTGTGGGGCCATCGGATTGAGGGGTGAAGAGATCGCAAAGTCTCTGTTTAAAGAATGGACTCAGTCGAGAATATTTTTGTGGACCTTATGGGATTTTCTGAGGGCATTTTCCCTGTGGTGGGATCACCCTGTGCAAATGTGTGGGGGACTTCCAGAGAACGCATGGCATTTGGCTGTGACAAAAAAACTGTCAGTCATCCAGTATGGGTTCGCCCGACAGTCCTGGAAAAAGGAAGGGGGTCATTGAACTTGAAGCCACTCTAATATGTAAAGCACTTCTCACCTCTATCTCAGAAGAGAAGCATAACAATGAGCCCACTGACCTCAGCCAGCCGAAAAGGAGCCAATTTTTTTGCCAACACAAAAACTGAAAGATATGTCCCAGACTTAGGGCCATTAATCCAATACTCATGGATCCGAAGATGACCAATCACTGATTAAGCACCGGAATGTTTAGAAACAAAAGGATTTTAAAGATTGGCGGGAAAAGATAGGGGTAGCCAGACTACTATAAAGATAAATTCTTTTCCACCATTCTCTCTCTCTCTCGCTCCCACTCCAACAAGATCGAACAAACAAGAAGTACCAGAGAAGCCGATGAGTGGAGCGATCAAAACCAACCACGTGTGGGGATAAGCATAGTCTCTCAGAAGTGAAGCTTTTGGGCTCTTCCGAGGGTGGGAGCTTCGTTTGGTTCAGCCAGGTGAAGGGGCTTATGCGACGGGGTAATTCGTTGGTAGGGGTGGAATTAGAGTCCAGCATAGCAACAAGGGAATTATTGCTTGTTATAGTCCCCAGTTTTGTACTGTATGTATGTTGTTTGTAACCTGGATTTTTATTCTCCACAGAGACAGTGATTTTGTTTAGTAGTGCATGTTTTAGCCAGTGTATGTTAGACTAAATAAATACAAGTTTGATTTTTCACCAAAGCATTCCTGTCCGTGACTTATTTCATTTACACTCTGAATAATAATTCCCGGGTATAAAACTTTCGTAAGGCGGGGGCAATTCGAACCGCCCATCCAGCAATTGGGCTAGGATCAAAAACCGCTTACAGGGGCAAGTGTGGGGCCATCGGAGTGAGGGGCAAGTGTGGGGCCGTCGGAGCGAGGGGCAAGTGTGGGGTTGTCAGAGCAAGGGGCAAGTGTAGGGCCGGCGGAGCGATGGGCAAGTGTGGGGCCGTCGGAGCGATGGGCAAGTGTGGGGCTATCAGAGCGATGGGCAAGTGTGGGGCTGTCAGAGCAAGGGGCAAGTGTGGGGCCATCGAAGCGATGGGCAAGTGTGGGACCATCAGAGGAGGGGCAAGTGTGATGCCGTCATAGTGAGGGGAAAGCCTGGGGCCAACGGAGCAAGGGCAAGTGTGGGGCCATCGGAGTGAGGGGCAAGTGTGGGGCCATTGGAGCGAGGGGCAAGTGTGGGGCCATCAGAGGAGGGGCAAGTGTGGTGCTGTCATAGTGAGAGGAAAGCCTGGGGCCATCGGAGCAAGGGCAAGTGTGGGGCCATCGGATCAAGGGGCAAGGGTGGGGTCATCAGAACGATGGGCAAGTGTGGGGCTGTTGGAGCGATGGGCAAGTGTGGGGCCATCGGAATGATGGGCAAGGGTGGGGCCATCAGAATGATGGGCAAGTGTGGGGCTGTTGGAGCGATGGGCAAGTGTGGGGCCGTTGGAGCGATGGGCAAGTGTGGGGCCATCGGAGCGATGGGCAAGGGTGGGGCCATCAGAATTATGGGCAAGGGTGGGGCCGTCGGAATGATGGGCAATGTGGGGCTGTTGGAGCAATGGGCAAGTGTGGGGCTGTTGGAGTGATGGGCAAGTGTGGGGCCATTAGAGCAATGGGCAAGTGTGGGGCTGTCGCATCAAGGGGCAAGCATGGGGCCGTCAGAATGATTGGCAAGTGTGGGGCCATCGGAGCGATGGGCAAGGGTGGGGCCATCAGAACGATGGGCAAGCGTGGGGCCGTCGGAGTGAGGGACAAGTGTGGGGCCATCGGAGTGAGGGACAAGTGTGGGGCCGTCGGAGTGAGGGACAAGTGTGGGGCCGTCGGAGCGAGGACCAAGTGTGGGGCTGTCGGAGCGAGGAGCAAGTGTGGGGCTGTCGGAGTGAGGGACAAGTGTGGGGCCGTCGGAGCGAGGAGCAAGTGTGGGGCTGTCGGAGCGAGGAGCAAGTGTGGGGCTGTCAGAGCAAGGGGCAAGTGTGGGGCCGTCGGAGCGATGGGCAAGTGTGGGGCTGTTGGAGCGATGGGCAAGTGTGGGGCCGTCAGAGCGAGGAGCAAGTGTGGGGCCGTCAGAGCGAGGAGCAAGTGTGGGGCTGTCGGAGTGAGGAGCAAGTGTGGGGCTGTCGGAGTGAGGGACAAGTGTGGGGCCATCGGAGCGAGGAGCAAGTGTGGGGCTGTCAGAGCAAGGGGCAAGTGTGGGGCCGTCGGAGCAATGGGCAAGTGTGGGGCTGTTGGAGCGATGGGCAAGTGTGGGGCCGTCAGAGCGAGGAGCAAGTGTGGGGCCGTCGGAGCGATGGGCAAGTGTGGGGCCATCGGAGTGAGGGACAAGTGTGGGGCCATCGGAGTGAGGGACAAGTGTGGGGCCGTCGGAGCGAGGAGCAAGTGTGGGACCGTCGGAGCGAGGAGCAAGTGTGGGGCTGTTGGAGCGATGGGCAAGGGTGGGGCTGTTGGAGCGATGGGCAAGGGTGGGGCCGTCAGAATGATTGGCAAGTGTGGGGCCATCGGAGCGATGGGCAAGGGTGGGGCCATCAGAACGATGGGCAAGTGTGGGGCCGTCGGAGTGAGGGACAAGTGTGGGGCTGTCAGAGCAAGGGGCAAGTGTGGTGCCGTCGGAGCGATGGGCAAGTGTGGGGTCGTCGGCGTGAGGGGCAAGTGTGGGGCCATCGCAGCGATGGGCAAGTGTGGGGCCATCAGAGGAGGGGCAAGTGTGGTGCCGTCATAGCGAGGGGAAAGCCTGGGGCCATTGGAGCAAGGGCAAGTGTGGGGCCATCGGAGTGAGGGGCAAGTGTGGGGCCATCGAAGCAAGTGGCAAGTGTGGAGCCATCGGAGTGATGGGCAAGTGTGGGGCCGTCGGAACGATGGGCAAGTGTGGGGCCATCAGAGTGATGGGCAACGGTGGGGCTGTTGGAGCAATGGGCAAGTGTGGGGCCGTTGGAGTGATGGGCAAGTGCAGGGCCATCAGAGCAATGGGTAAGTGTGGGGCCATTGGAGCGAGCGGCAAGTGTGGGGCTGCTGGAGCGAGCAGCAAGTGTGGGACCGTCAGAGCGATGGGCAAGTGTGCAGCTGTCGGAGCAAGCAGCAAGTGTGGGGCCATCGATGCGAGGGGCAAGTGTGGGGCCGTTGGATCGAGGGGCAATTGTGGGGCCATCGGAGTGATGGGCAAGTGTGGGGCCGTTGGAGCGATGGGCAAGGGTGGGGCTGTTGGAGCGATGGGCAAGGGTGGGGCTGTTGGAGCGATGGGCAAGGGTGGGGCCATCGGAGCAATGGGCAAGTGTGGGGCCGTTGGATCGAGGGGCAATTGTGGGGCCATCGGAGTGATGGGCAAGTGTGGGGCTGTTGGAGCGAGGAGCAACTGTGGGCTGTCAGAGTGAGAGGCAAGTGTGGGGCTGTTGGAGCGATGGGCAAGGGTGGGGCTGTTGGAGCGATGGGCAAGGGTGGGGCTGTTGGAGCGATGGGCAAGGGTGGGGCTGTTGGAGTGATGGGCAAGGGTGGGGCCATCGGAGCAATGGGCAAGGGTGGGGGCATCGGAGCAATGGGCAAGGGTGGGGGCATCGGAGCGATGGACATGTGAAGGAATAAGCCCTATAACCTATTCAGAAAAATACACTATCTTATGAAAGAATTCTGGCCTTATTAAAACATGAAAAACTGGGTTTGGAAATTTAGAAACCTAACGATGAAATCGCTGTGAAAGCATTCTGGCTATTGAGATAAGGTAGTTGTTGACCCTGAATAAATAACCTTATGGAAACAAAAGGTGAAGGGCTCTGACAAGCTGAACTTTTGGAAATGAAACAATGGTTCACCCTGGATAAGGTGTTCTAATTTACACTTCGTAAAGAAGCACATAAGATAAGGAACATCTGCCCTCATAAAGATGACATAAAGTAAGGAACACCTGCCGTCACACCATTTTTATATGGTAAACTTAGAACACCTAGAGCTGAGACATGAGTCCGGCTGAGGTGGCAGTAAGAGTTGCAGAGGTCAGCATAAAAATGTCTAGAGATAATTAGCTTGCATCAGCAGAAAACCTTAAAGGAAATACCACTGGAAAAGGGTATAAATATTGAACTCTCAAAAGGGATAACAGACTCGCTTTAATTGGACAAAGCGATTTTCGGCTTCAGAGGCAGCTCTGTAGTCTCCAACTCAGTGGCCTAGAAATTGGGTTTTGGCTTAGCCAGGGCTTTAGCGCCGGAAATTAGTGCCGGCGCTAAGTCCCCTGCGCGCGCCAAAAATTCAGTGGCGCCGCGCCCAAACGGCTGCCGGCGCTGCTGAAGGGTCTTAGCGCCTGGAAAAGGGCGCTAACTGCCGTTTCGCGCCGCAATTCCGGCGCTGCGGCACCCGATGCGGTGCGGCAGGCTGGGGAAGTGCAGGCCTCCTCATTCCGTTAAGGAGGAGCTGCCTGCACCCGGCCGCGGCCCGCGCAAATCTGCTTAAAAATGAGCTCGGCACCTCGGACAAGTGCCGGGCTTGCATCTGTTCCGGGGGGGGGAGAGAAGTCCGGGGAGGGAGCTGCGGGCAGGCGGCCGGCGGGAAAGCGGCCGGCCGCCGCGGGGCCTTTAATGCGCCGGCGCTAACTGCAGTAAGGCACCTCTGACAAAATGCTGGTTGCGGCTGCCACGGGCGAGGCGGCCGCAACTCAATTTCGGAGTTCGGGCGGGTTACCACGGCAACCGGGACGCTGCGCACACCGATGACGTCATCGGTGCCGGCGCAGCGCTACCGGAGCAACGCCGATTTAGGGCCCCAGGGAATTTCACTACTGGCCATAACTCCGGCGCAAGGCCCTCTAGCGCCTCAAATGAGGCACTAAGGCTACTGAATTTTCAGCCGATTGTACCTTGGGGATCAAAGGTATTTGATATTGGTGGATATCCTGCCTGTATAAGAACTTTAAGAAATGTCATACTGTAGTGAAGTTAAGATTTGAAAGTAAGATTCCCTGTTCATATTAAGATAGCATTTTTTCTCTTTTTGGAATTGTTAATGTTGCGATTGACTCACCAACTGTAAATTGCATGTCATTCCTTTAATAAATCTATATATTTTTAGAATTGTCTCACATAAGACTTCTGTATCAAAAACTCGCAAACTCAATTTCTGTATACTCTTTGGTGAAGTATTACAGTTCTGGGGGAGTTTTCCGGACCCGCATAATATCTGGAACGTTACATCCTAGCTAAACTTATTAAAAGCACTATCAGGAGGATGGTAACATTCTCAGGTTGTTCCTTTCCTTTAGGGAGAGATAGTCCGGACCTTTAGACCCAATTAAGCGTCTTTAGGATTCGGCTACCTCAAACTTTATTTCAAAGTGAACGTCTGAGAAATACGCCTGATCTGGGGTAGCCCTAAAGGGACTAGGACTAGTAATTATCCCTGCAGGCAAGTGTGGGGCCATTGGAGCAATGGACAAGTGTGGGGCCGTTGGAGCGAACAGCAAGTGTGGGGCCGTCGGAGCGAAAGTCAAGCATGGGGCTGTCGGAGCAATGGGCAAGTGTGGGGCCATCGGAGCAATGTGCAAGCATGTGGCCGTCGGAGTGAGGGGCAAGTGTGGGGCCATTGGAGCGAGGGGCAAGCATGGGGCCGTCGGAGCGATGGGCAAGTGTAGGGCCATCGGTGCAATGGGCAAGTGTGGGGCCGTCGAAGCAAGTAGCAAGTGTGGGGCCATCGGAGCGATGGGCAAGAGTGGGGCCATCAAAGCGAGCAGCAAGTGTGGGGTCGTCAGAACGATGGGCGGCGTGGGGCTGTCAGAGCAATGGGCAAGTGTGGGGCTGTCGGAGCGAGCAGCAAGTGTGGGGCCGTCGGAGCGAGCAGCAAGTGTGGGGCTGTCGGAGCGAGGGGCAAGCATGGGGCCATCGGAGCGAGCAGCAAGTGTGGAGCCATCGGAGCGAGCAGCAAGTCTGGGGCCGGCGATGTGAGCAGCAAGTGTGGGGCCGTCGGAGTGAGGGGCAAGCATGGGGCCATCGGAGTGAGGGGCAAGCATGGGGCCATCGGAGCGAACAGCAATTGTGGGGCCGTCAGAGTGAGGGGCAAGTATGGAGTTGTTGGAACAAGTGGCAAGCTGGGCTGGCCGAAGCAATGGGCATGCGTGAGGCCATCGGAGTGAGGGGTGAGTGTGGGGCCACCGGATCTCACCAATTTGAAGCCCAGGCCATTTTAACTCAGTGACAAAAGGCTGACAGGCGGGACTTGAATGAGCTTGATCAGCAGCCACAGGTGGGAGCCAGTGAGGTGGTCCCCAGGAAGGTAACTTTGGAGGGGGTTCCGATTCTATCGCAGGAAACATAGAAGATCCAAACATTCATTGCTCATGGAAATCTTTTAAAAAAAAGGAATAACCAACCTTTTCAGCTGCTGATCCTCGGCGCCAAGTTTCCCTGGTGAAGCTGGAACCAGGCGCCGACCTCACTGCTGTCGTTTGAAATACGGTCGGAGCCTGATTGACGTCATTAGACCCCAACTTTACAATCCCAATGAGGCCTTCACCTGCCTGGGATGAGGATCTCACATGCTGCCCAAAACCTACCAGTTAAAGTAACACGTGGTACATATGCAGGATGGGTCTGGTAGCACCCCTGCCTCAGCTCATCTGCTGCTAAAATCCTCACCCATGCCTTTGTTACCTCTTGACGTGGCTACTCCAATGCTCTCCTGGCCGTCCTCCCACATTCTACCCTCTGTAAACACTGCTGCCCATGTCCTAACTCGCACCAAGTCCTGTTCATCCATCATACCTGTGCTTGCTAACCTACATTGGCTCACACACCAGCAATGCCTTGATATTAAAATTCTAATCCTTGTTTTCAAATCCCTCCATCACCTCGCCCCTCCCTATCTCTGTAACCTCCTCCAGCCCTAGAACCCTTCAAGATCTCTGCGCTCCTCCAAGTCTAGCTTCTTGTACATCCCCAATTTGAATCACTCCACCATTGGTGGTCGTGCCTTCAGCTGCCTAGGCCCTAAGCTCTGGAATTCCCTCCCTAAACCTCACCGATTCTCTATCTCTCTTTCCTGATTTAAGATGCTTGTTAAAACCTACCTTATCTGTCCTAATATCTCCTATGTGGCTTGGTGTCAAATTTTTGTTTGATAATGCTCCTGTGAAGTGCTTTGGGATGTTTTACTACAATAAAGGCGTTATGTAAATACAAGTTGTTGTTGGTCAAAGAGAAGGTTTTAAGAATGCTCTTAGAGGAGAAGCGACAGGTAGAGAAGCGGAGAGGTAGTAATGTAATTGCCTGTTTAACACTGAGCAGAAAATGATCATTTCAACAGTATTATTACCAAACTGCATTTCAAACAGGTATTTATCACCATGGTAACTGATGCTAGTAATGAACTAAACATAAAATTAATGGTGGGTGTGGGGGAGGAGAGAGCAAATCACATTTGAATTAGACATTTTCAAATATCTGACAATCTGCATCATTCAGGATAAAATCAAAGTTTCTTTCTGCACTAAAATTTAAATTGTCCAATAATTCAAATTAAGCAATGTAAAATCACAGCAAAATGGGAATTTAGCGCTCATAAAAATTGAATTATCGAATAATTCGAATTAAATGACTTTGCGTTAAGAGCAGACTGTATTACACTTATAAAGGTTTTAGTATCACCTGCAGTGTTAATTATTACATTTTCATTTTTTATGTCAGACAAGATGATTGTTTAAACTGCAGTTACAAAATATGATGAATTCTGATGCAATTAGATTCATGCTCTATATTCTAGCACAGTCTGATATCTGTCACAACCTGTTCCAATTACATGCTATAACCTCCTCGTTCTCAATGGGCACTTCTGAATAGCTTGCTATTCCAAAATGTTGCTGAGCAAATATACTAGTACATTCTACTTTTCACCACTTGCGCTGTAATCTGACGGAGCGGATCATCCGAACGTTGTCGAACCCATTGAATCCCACTGATGTCCATCAAAATGAAAACCGAGTGGGCTCTAGATCAGGCAGGTGATCTGCTCCAGCAGTGAAGGTGAATATTAATCCCTTATGTATCTATATTGGCCTGGAAATTCGGGTCTCCACAGGTGAGTACGCACGGGATACTCACCCGTAAGCCCAATGGAAGTGCCGGGTTCCTGCATGCACTGCGCATGCGTGGGAAACTGGCACTTCCGATCCTCTGAACGAAGGGGTGCAGAGGTGGAACGCACGCGCAGGGGAGGCTGCGCGTGCGCTTTGAACTTAGTTTTTTTTTTACAGGTTTTCACGCGAGGTTAAGCCTGCAGGATTTACACATTTAAAAAGCAGGCGTAAGGCCTGCTTTTGCAAGGTAAGTGGTCAATTAATTAAAATTAAAACATTTTTTCCACAGGTTTATTATTTTTAAATACTTTAAAGCAAGGTAAGTTTATTTTTAGCCCCATTAGCATATAAAATTATTTTTTTCAAAAATTTAAATTATTGTTTAAAATAGTTATTTAATGTAATTTATAGTTTATTTAAAAAGTGTGATTTTTAAAAAATTTATTTGAAGGTTTACTGCTATTTTGGGGCCCGGAGTATTTATAAGTTTTGACAGGTCTTTCTGTCAATCTTATGAATGGGCTTTTCCCTCCTCCGATTGGCTGCCCATGGCTCACGTGATCCCAGGGGACACATCACACTAACTACGCCCCTGGGACACGCAAGCACAGCGCGCCGGCAGCTGGACCAGGCCCCGGAGCGGAATTCCACGGGAGCCCAGAGCTCAACTGCCGGCGTGCAAGGTAAGTGCAGGTCGGGGGCTTACACCCGCGGGAAGCCCCCGACCCGAATTTCTGGGCCAATGTGTTTTAAAGGTCCAGCACTAGCACCAGTGCTGATGTGTTCTCACTCTCAAGAGCTTGCATGGTCCAATCTCCAGATGGCTCTTTAGTGGATCCTGCCAATGCTGCAATATTTCTCTTGCCATTTGACGCAAGCTTTTTAGAGTGGGCTCTGGATCCCTTCTTCTTCACCAGCTGTATCATTGCCATGGCTGTGGCTCACTCTCCTCCAAAATCCTGATGGGTTTTCAACAACACACTGAAAGAAGATTTAAAGAGAAGAGCGATCTGCATTGACAAAAAGATTGACAGCGGGCCGGTATCCTGCTCTGAATCCGTCTCCTTGTCAGATTCCCAAGTGTGGTTTCTGCCTGCGCTTTGCAGACACGGCATTAAGCGGCAGGCCCTTCAATTGTGCTTGTTAGGAGGATATTTAAAGTAATTAAATCCCCATTTTCCCAGTTCCAAAGCATTCTGCCAAGTTTTCCACGAGGTTCCCATTGCCCAGGGATCACACCAGGTAAGTATGTCGGGTTCTGAACAACTCTCCATTTCTTTCAATAGGTGACAGCTGCAGAAATAGTTTAAAACCTGCTATTTTACAGCTGGTCACTTTCCAATCTCAGAAGCTTCAGCCTTCAGTATTTAGAACCCACTTTTGAGCTTTATGCACTTTTGAAGTGTTTGGAGTAATCTCTCTATCCACTGTCACCTCCTTGGAACAACCTACCTCAACATCGACAGATTACTTCTGTCATCTCAACCTCACCTGCCATCTATTCCATCAGCATCGGTGCCCTTAAAAAAATTCCACCTTGGTCCTCAGAATCCCAAAACGATCAGCCCCAACACCAGCAGCACCAGGCACACAAGCAGCACCAACATCCACGTCAACCTTCTCCGCAATCAACTGATGCTGCACAGGAAACAGAGCATCAGCACCTTATCACATTGCTGCTCGGGAGGCCAGCGATGGACTCACTATGTCCAGATTAGCTTCATTTAACACTGTACACCCTGGCTGCCATGCCAGGTTGACACCACCCCACACCAACACCATAAAGCATCCCTACAATGTCCACGCCATTCCTTTTACACTCATCACCATTGAGGGGGGTGGGGGTACCCTTATGTCTCACCATTCACTGCAACTCACTAACACACTTTAAAAGATGAACACAAATCTGTCCAAGAACGCAAAGTGTTGAAAATAAAGATTACAATGTTTGACAGCACATTACCAGAAACTTCACATGAACATTGGCTAAACCACCCACGTGCCTACCCTTGTGTGTTGTTAGTTGGTATGCTTGCAGTAGGGTGAGGGTGAGTGTGAGGGGTGGCTAGTGAGATGGGGAAGTGATAATATAGATAGAGAGGGATGGGTGGAGGTGCAAGGTAAGTTGGTGTGAGTAAGGATGTGCAGGAGTAGGGTTGGGAAGGCGGAGTGATGGGGACGTGATGAGTGGCACAGCAGGATGAGGTTGTGTGTGGCTTTGCAGTAACGTTTTGTGATCCACTGAGATCATTGAAAGGCTTGCGTCACTGCAGCCTGGACATCCTGATGACATCCCTGCTTGTGTCCTCCTGTGTGATGTGCAACCATACATGCGTTGGTGTCCAAGGGAGGTGTCTTCTGCCCACTGGAAGGGAAGAGAACCTCCTTGCGTGCTGTGACTCCCTCCATAAGCAGATGGAGGGGGTAATGGGAGAGCCTGGGTGTAGCCGTGCACCTTTGTGCAGTGCTTGTTAGTGTTTGCAGCACCTCAATGCTGCAGAACACTGACAGCACAACTGTCAAAATCAATTTAGACATGGCCCCTTTAAGGAAACCGGCTGATGACGCATCATCAAATGACGTCATCAGACCCACTTCCTATTAATTGGCCGAGAACCTCACAGGGTGGGCTTAACAAGGCCCATCATCAGAATATCTTGTTGGAGGCTGGGATCGAGACAGATGCGAGGTCCCCACATGCCACAGGCGTCGCCCACCCCGGACCCACCGAGGCTGGAAAAATCCAGCCTGTTATGTGCCAATTTGCTCCGTGGCAAGAGCACAGGGAAAAGGCTAGCTGAGTTGGTGAGAGATGCAGGTGTCAAACTGACTGGGGTTGTTGCAGCCATTGCAATATTTTCTTCAGCAGAGACATGAAGCTGTCAAATTCATCAGCTGCCTACTCTGAAAATGTTGTTTCCCCTGGCAACAGATATTTAGGACTTTAAATTGCCTTTGGGTGCTGCCCTGAGTAAACAAATACATCACAGCCCAAAATCACCTGACTATCTCCCCCTGCCCCCTCCAAACACTGAATAAATAGGACAAATCCTTTCCAGCTCAAGCCTTTCTTTAATAAACTGCTACAGAGACATTATTTTGATTATTTTTCTCTATTACTTTTAATAAAATGTTGAGTTCTGAATTAAAGCCCAGAGAATGTTTACCTTGCCTGCCCTGGTCAGGTCGTTCTACTTTTTCCAGGAATTGGTTGCCTGATCGTGGGATGACCGATGTGACAGGCAGCGCTTCTGCCACCTCCTCCATACCACCTGCCACATCTTGCCGGGAGGCCTTGCCCTTGGTATTCCCAGTATCTGGCCTCGCCAAAGCGCCACTTCACCCAATAGGGCACAAAGTTATTTGTACCCATCTTGGGCCCATTTCTTCATGTCCTCTTGCCACCTCTCTGTGGAAAATAGAATGTGGAGACACTGGAACTGACTTTTTACACTGGTTTACAAAGTTTTTAAACTGAAATTAACTTTTTAAACTTAATTTAAGTTGATTTCAAAAGTTGCAGTTCGCTTACCTCATATTGCCACACCTCAATCTGAGTTATGGCATCTGTTCTCGGGTTTTCCTAATGACATCTGGTTGGTCTTCTAGGTAAACCATTGGTGCCGCCGTGAATGAGGTCCCTGATTTGTCTTTGAGTTTGCTACGCAATAGCCTGATCGAGTTTCCAGCAAATGTGGGCGTAAGTTTAGTGTGAGATGAATGGAGAGTGCAGATGTATGATTAACGGCGTATATCGTACATCATGCTGTTACATCACATTCTGGACCATGGTCTGTATATAGATTGCAGTCACTATTGTCCAACACTTGTCACCAAAGTTGCATAAGTCAGGGCAATTTACACAGGTCAAATGACTCATTTAAATATTTATACCTATCTTGTTAATGTGCCACTTAAGATAGTGAAAACTGGTTGAAGTAGGTTAAGCCTCATCGTCTTCAGATAGATGTAGTTATAGGTGGCGATGTAAGTAATGACAAGAAAAATAGAAATCTGCTGTTCAAAAGTTTAACAAAAGAGAATTAAATTAACTGCTTTTTTATAATCACCCCTCCCTATCTCATAAGAATGCACCCATGACAAAAAATAGTGGGATCATTAGTTCATCTTTTGAACTAAGAGTCATTCAACATAATGCATAAAAACAATACATCTGATTCTTAAACCTATACTGTGGGAGAGCCAAGACCCCAAGCGTTACTGCTCCTGTTTAGTTGGCATAATAGAGGTTATCTGGTCATCTTCAGAAAGGCTAAGAGAAAGCAGAGAAGTGGGATGGGAATGTTACAGGTTAGGGAAGATTTAACAGTCAGAGGGCAGAACATTTCTTGAACGCTGGTGTCTGAATCGAATGGGACCGGAGCTCTGTGATTGAAAGGGCAAGAGACTAGTTACGTGAGACAATAAGCTGACTCAAAACTGAGCTGCCAAATAAGTGAGACTTCCAGAAAAGCCTAGCAACCAGGGTGAGGTCCACTACCCAGTAATAAAGTACTGGGGTTGCACTGGTGAAGAAAATATATTGATTGAAGTACTTGAAAGTAATACTTTGATGCAATGAGTAGCACAGCTACAGTATTTAATATTTAGCAAAAAATCCAGCAATGACATGTAACCTAGAAGTGGACAAACATATAAGCATAGCAATCATAATGTTATTAGATTCAACATTTTGTTGAGGGTGTAGAGCCCAGCATGGTTGAATTTGACTGCAGGACTTCAGAAGAGAAAAAAAATCTCAGTACTAGTGTGAGAGAGAGCCTGGGAAGGATTAAATGGGAGATTGTATTATAAGATAAAACAACTACAGAGAAATGGCTTGTTTTTCTTTAGAAAGACATTAAAGAGATTCAATTGAGAGGCATCCTGCTGAGAAGCAGTCAGATTACGTGCACCCTAGCCCAGAATGATGAAGAGAGAGGTCATGAAAAGCATAGCCAACAAATAGAAGTTGCAAGCAATATAAGGAATTGGAAAAGGTTTAATATAAAGGTCAGATGAGGAGTACTAAATGGAAAGTAATGGACGAAGATTTTCTCTCTGCACTTTGTGTAATGAAATCAAAAACCTATTGAGAAAAATCAGGACATGAGGAAATCTTCCCTCCAACTTGTAACAAGGAAAATGCCTTGTGGCGGGTTCGAAATTCATTTTTAGGTTACACACATACAGACACAAGGGCGTAGAAATTGGTCCATATCTCTTTTTGTTTGATGAATCTGCGCCTGAACACATGGGTGCTGATAATTAGGGAAATAAGAACATAAGAACATAAGAATTAGGAGAAGAAGGCCATACAGCCCCTTAAGCCTGCTCCACCAGTCAATAAGATCATGGCTTATCTTCGACCTCAGCTCTGCTTTCCCGCCTGATCTTGTAGGGTTCTCAACAGACCCCAAAAGTTATGGATAAAGGGACCCTGTATGGACAAGTTATTAAAAAGGGTACCAAAATGGCTTCTGTAACCTCGTGACCAAAACATACAGGATTTTAAAAGCAAGGCCCTGCAAAAGGCAGGCATTTTCAAAACCTGAAACGAAACCTAACATGCATGAATCTGTGAAAGACTTTGTAAAGCCAGACAGCTAGGTGAACACAGAATATGCATTCATCACCTTGGAACAGATAAAGTCAGAATGGGCCTAATCTTGAGGCCATTAAGTTTCTGCATACATAATCGGTAACAACTCACAGTAGCCATCAAGCCAGGATAAAGACAATTAAATTTCATAAATAACAAACAGCCAGGATAGCGGAGCCATTAAACCAGGAGACAACCGCACCAAAAGCCGTTAAAGTGGATGGCTGTAATCACTTTGGATGAGCCCACCAAACGTTAGACAAAGGACTGACCTGATTTGGCGTGCAGATAAGGGATGAAGAAACGGGTATAATTGTAGGCTCACCGGTAGCCAAGGTCTCTGGAGCTCTCTCCCTCTTGCTGCTCGTGCTTCTTGACTCTCTTGCCCTGGCCTCATCGCAGGCTCTCTTCTCGCTCCCTGCACCGCTCAACACCAAGGATGCCCATTACTACACCGAGGGCCGAACGCGGGAGGAGAACGAGACCCGATTCGAACAAGCACAGGACATACAGGGCCACAAATAGGCAGACGAGACGAGGTGAGATGAGGCGAGATGAAGAAAACGGTAAACCAGTAAAGGCAGAGAAGGGCAGCGGAAAGATGCGTTGGGGACAAACGGTCTAGTTATAAGCTGGCGTTTGATGAATAAACTGGCGTTCGAAGCATGGGTAGTAAAAGCATATTGACAATATAAACCGCCAACCAAGCCCCAACCGTAATAAAACCGTCGGCGACCAATCCGCCAGAAGAAGAAGAAGACCCATCGCGACTCAACAAAGACGTTAATGGAGGAAAAGGAGGGTGCTTCGCACAAACAACTCCATCGCTGCGCCCTGTGACCACATGGCAACAACACACCCCAATGGACAGCAAGAGTGGACCCCAAAACTCACAACCAGTTACATCGACAGGTTTCAAAATTGGTGAGCATGAATCCCTGGCCCCTCATAGCTTAAATCTAGTTGGGTACTGGGGGTGGGATAAGGATAAGGGGGTTTTAATGTGTTTGTTTCCTCGATGTGCCGTGTGTTCCCCATTCCCAAATAAGTGTATTGTTTTTATATGCCTGTAATTATCCTAGTAATTCTCAGTATTGTGATTCTGTATTGCCTTTAATAAAAATTACAGTTTCTTGCACCGAACCAGCTGTCTACTCGTTTTTCTGTATCGCCACCTGTACCTAAGTCCGGTGTCTAGAACCCAGAGGTGTGGGAGCGATTCGAACCGCTCAGGGACAGTCATGGGCAGAGCTGACTGGGCACACGCCACCCCCTACAATCTCCAGATTCTTTGATTGCCCTAGAGTCCAAAAATCTATCGATCTCAGCCTTGAATATACTCAATGACACAGCATCACAGCCCTTTTGGGTAGAGAAGTCCAAAGATTCACAACCCTCTGAGTGAAGAAATTCCTCCTCTTCTCAGTCTTAAATGGCCGACCACTTATCCTGAGACTATGCCCCTGAGTTCTAGACTCTCCAGCCAGGGGAAACAACCTTCAGCATCTACCCTGTCAATCCCCCTCAGAATCTTATGGCCTAGAAATTCAGTTGGTTGCGCCAGCCGTTAGCGCCTTAGGAGGAGTAGATGTCGGGCGCTAGGCGGCTAGTGCCCGGGCGCAGCGCGATCTGCGCCTCGCCCCAACTTCACTAGAGATTTAGCGGCGGCGCAAAGTCTTTGCGCGCGCTCAGCTGCGCAGGCAGATCATGACGTCATTTCCTCGTGCAACGCCCGTTGTGCGCCCCGAACCGGAACTTCAGTGGCGACGCCCCATTGTGCGCCTGGCGCCCCTAGCGACTGTTAGAGTGGAACGGTGCTCAGCCGATGCGGGGCGCGGGGGGCGCAAATTAAAGGGCACTCCTCCTGCACTATAAAAGGCTGCCATTTCGCAGCACTCCTTCTTGAGAAATGGATCTTTGGAGAGAGACCAAGGTAGATAGCTTTCTGCTTTGGCCCAACACTCGGACAGGTACTTCTGGCTTCAGGCCACAGCTTTCCACTAGTCTTTGCCTTCATTGACATCTCATTGTTTGCCAGCATATTATGGGGGCTGCAATGGGTGTCAACGCTGGCTTTCTCAATTACATCCAAAGGGCTCACAGACGCTGTGAGAGAGTGGCAGCCCTGGCTAGACGGAGAGGGGGCAACAGGCATCGGCAAAGGAGGCTTTACCCACCCAGGGTATACCGCCAGCAGTTCTCCTATCTCAACATGTCTGACGAGCAGTGTGTTCGGAGGCTGCGATTCAGAAGGGACGTGGTCACAGAGATTTGCCAGCTGCTTGGCGGTGATCTGCAGCCACAGCTGAGGAGCAGGACGTCTCTGTCGGTGGCAGTGAAGGTGACAGTGGCTCTCAACTTCTATGCCACCGGCTCCTTCCAATCCGCTGCTGGGGACATTGCCAACATCTCCCAGTTCGCCGTGCATTGCTGCATCCGCCAGGTGACCAATGCCCTTTTCCAAAGGAGACGTCAGTTCATCTCCTTCTCCATGGCCCTTGCCAAGCAGCAACAGCGTGCAATGGGCTTTGCAGCATTCGCGGGCTTCCCCATGGTGCAGGGCGCCATTGACTGCATGCATGTGGCTTTGCGGGCACCTCTGGAGAATGCCGAGGATTACTGCAACCGGAAGGGCTACCATTCGCTGAACGTCCAGCTGGTGTGTGGCCACAGGCAGCTCATCCTAGCTGTCAATACCCGCTTTCCAGGCAGCAGCCACGATGCCTTCATCCTGCGACAGACTTCTATGGCAGACATGTTCCAGGCACAGCCACACCCACGAGGATGACTTATCGGGGACAAAGGCTATCCTTTGTGTACCTGGCTGATGACCCCGCTCTGCGCGCCCACGACCCCTGCTGAAGAGGCATACAACGAGAGCCATCAAGCGACCAGGAACATCATCGAACAAACAATCGGCGTCCTGAAGCAACAGTTCCGCTGTCTGGATCGTTCCGGTGGAGCCCTACAATATTCGCCGGAGCGAGTCTCCCATTTCGTGGTCATTTGCTGCATGCTGCACAACCTGGCTATCCGCAGGACTCAGCCACTGCCACCAGAGATTGGAGGACCACCTCAGGAGGAGGAGGAGGAGGAGGAGGACCAGCACAGGAGGGAGGCACAAAGTGCAAGGGCCGCCCGTCGCCGGCTTATTGAACGTCGGTTCTAGGCCCCCTCTCAGGGAATGGCTTGTGCCAATGTCAGCAGATGAATGTAGCCGCTCCACAAGCCCTCAGCCGAGCAGGGCAACCAGGACTTAACCAAAAAACCATGCACACTGCAATTTAACCACAATAATTTATTGAAAACCTCTGCCCTTCCCACATTACATGCTCATGTGGAGAAGGCCCCTCCAAAAACACAAAACTACCAGTCTCGGCCTTACAAAAAGAAAGAAAGACACCAGTCTCGGCCTTACAAAAACACAACAGGCATTTGAGCATACCTTCTACTTTTTGCCCTGCAAGGGCGATGCCTTTCGCATCCTTGCCTGGCCCCTGCCCGCCCTGCAGCTCCTCCTCAATGGGAGCCCAGTGGCTGCAGCAAGACTGGGGGAAGGCTGCTGAGGGGCAGATGGCGTGACGGCAGATGCCCTTGGGGGTCGGCCTGCACCAGCTCTGGCCTTGGAGTGGCCGGCTGCTGACTGCTCCAACTCTGGCTGGGCGGCAGCAGTCTGCCCAGCGGCTCGTGGCAGCTGCAATGGCGGAGTGGCAGTGTCCGCTGCAGGAATGGTGCCAACCTGGCAGATCGCAGGTGCTCGCTGGTTGCCTGATACAGTGGCACTCGCACGGGCCAACACTGCAGCATGCGCAGCAAACAGCTGAAGGACAGACTGCTGGGCTGCTGCTGCGCGGCGGGTGCCCTGGCGAGGCCTGGCTGATCCAGCGAGGGTGGCAGCAGTTAGTGCCCGTGTGGCCCTGGTCTGTGTCCACATGACACTAGCCAGTGAATGGACGGCACGACTGAGCACTTGGCTAGAAGCCGACTGTGCTGCCGCGAAGTCCTGCAGACTCCTGGCCTGTGCTGCACTGAATTGTTCCAGACTCCTGGCCTGTGCTGCACTGAATTGTTCCAGACTCCTGGCCTGTGCTGCACTGAATTGTTGCAGACTCCTGGCCTGTGCTGCTCCAAATTGCTGCACACTCCTTGACAAAGACTCAATGGAGTCAGGCATCCTTGCCACTGCAGCCATGAGCTCAGTGTGCCTGCGCTCAGCCTGGACGGCCATTTCCTCTAGGAGGCGCACCTCCTCTGCGCTGACCGTCGCAGGACTGGAGGCCACACGCACCCTCTGGGGAGAAGTCTGCCGAGCTTCCCCACCCCTCCCGCGTTGCTGCAGGCCGCTGGGCCCCGGAGCTTCACTCTCCTCCGACCCTTCCCCCTGGCTCCCCTCCAGGGAAGACGTCTCCCCTACATCGCCATGGGCTGGCGCGGCTGAGGGTGGCACTGATGGGCCGGCTTCCTCTTCCTCCTCCTCGTCTTCCGAAGGGCTGACAGTGGCAGCTTGAGGGCCCGCCTCCTCACCTGGCGATTCACCATCTGAAAGCAGGAAGGCACAAGAGTAGCTTTAGAGTGAGGACAGGGCGGCAGCGAGGGAGGCATGAGTGCTGCCATTCACCGCATTGGTCGGACAGTGGCAAAGGATGGTGATCTCATGCGCAAGTGGAACGAGAGAGGTCCAAAAGGTGATGCCCTTACCATTGGTGCCCAGAACAGGGTCGGCATCACCACTGGCGACGGGGCCAATCAGCCGGCCTGCCATAATGCGCTCCACACGCTGGTCGAGGTCGGAGAGCTCTTTGAGGTCAGGACGGCCTCCCCCGGTCTCAGTTCGGTTGCGCCGGTTGTGCGCCACCTTGGCCTGCAAGAGAAAGGACGGCCTCTAAGTACAGTGTGTAGCCCTGATCTTGTCTGCACTGCCTCCCATGGTCGAATAGCTTGAACAGTGTGTAGCCCTGATCTTGTCTGCACTGCCTCCCATGGTCGAAGAGCTTGAAAAGTGTGTAGCCCTGATCTTGTCTGCACTGCCTCCCATGGTCGAAGAGCTTGAACAGTGTGTAGCCCTGATCTTGTCTGCACTGCCTCCCATGGTCGAAGAGCTTGTACAGTGTGTAGCCCTGATCTTGTCTGCACTGCCTCCCATGGTCGAAGAGCTTGTACAGTGTGTAAAGTGCTGAATGTGCAAGTGATTTTCATGCCAGTCCCATAGCTGCTGGATGAGGGCTGGCCATTAGGGCTTTCAGGTCCCTTTGCCCATAAAGTGAGGTGCACATGCAAGGATGAGGAGGACACTGGAAAGGGTACTCACCCTGACAACCCGAGTGAGGTCGTTTAACTTCTTCCGGCATTGCACAGGAGTCCTGGCAACCACGCTGTTGGAAGACACCCTGTTGGAGACCTCCCTCCAGGCTTTCCGGTAGGCGCTGGACAGCGGCCTCTTGCCACCTTCTGGAAACAGAACATGGCGCCTGCGCTCCACTCCGCCAACCAGCAGCCTCAGGTCACCGTCGCTGAAGCGCTGCGCTCTCTCCCTGGCCTTCTCCATAGCCCTGGGCGTTGTGCAGGTGAAGCTGAAGTGATCAGGCCTAGGTTGAGGGCTGCAGTGTGCAGGGCGTGGCAGGCAAACAAATCCACCCTCCCCCTTTAAGAGCTGACCGGCGCCAGAGTGTCTGCCGTCAATCAACAACTCGCCGCACCGGCGCTGCGCCCGGCCTCGGGGGTATCGCTCAGCACCGCCAGCTTAGCGCCTAAAGATTGTCGTGCATCGCCTGTTTTAGCGCAGCAGCAACCTCTTGGGGCGATGCGACTGAATATCGGCGAAGGGGGCGCGACTTTGCGCCGGGCGCAAACTTTAGCGGCCGCCCGACTTTAGCGCCCCAAAAGTGGCTATACTGAATTTCTAGGCCTATATGTTTCAAAGAGATCACCTCTCATTCTTCTAAACTCCAAAGTGTATCGGCTCAATCTACTCAATCTCTCCTCATGGGACAACCCTCTCATCCCAGGGATCAATCGAGTGAACCTTCATTGCACCACCTCTAAGGCAAGTATATCCTTCCTCAGATAAGGAGACCAAAACTGTACACCGTACTCCAGGTGTGGTCTCACCAAGGCCCTGTACAATTGTAGTATGACTTCCTTACTCTTGTACTCCAACCCGCTTGCAATAAAGGCCAACATGCCATTTGCCTTCCTAATTGCTTGCTGTACCTGTATGCTAACTCTCTATGTTTCCTGAGGACACCAACATTTAATAATTTCTCACCATTTAAAAAATATTCTGTTTTTCTACTCTTCCTCCCAAAGCGAATAACCTCACATTTCCCCACTTTATACTCTATCTGCCATCTTATTGCATGTTGGTGAATGGCAATATTGGTGGATTTTTGAACACTTCTGAGAGGGGAAAGAAGCTGGATCATCATTTAGATCATCAACCACAACAACACAAACAGTACTGACAACAAAGCGAAGCATTCAGTTGAAAATTAGTTTTAATTATTGAAAATATGTTGCCAATTTTCTCCCTTTCTCCTCTCTCCTGAAGACTTTGACTGAAGTATCAGAAGTTGCCAGTCACCATCCAGTCACCATCCAGAATCGCAGCCAAGTGCCTTGGGCAGTGACTATCTGCAGTCTATTCATCCACATGAGTGCACAGCTGAATCTCATCATATCCTCACCAAACACTTTCCAGAAAGGAACTAAACAGTGGTCAGAAATGGGATGTTGGGCTGTTTGTTCTCTGCCATGCTCAGTGGTACTGAAGCCAACTGTAGCATCCTCCATTGTTATCCCAGCCAAGATCAGTTAACTCCATCCTATAAAAGTTGCTGATAAATCAAGCATCATGTTAGTTCCATTCAGTTAAATAAGAAAAAATGTATTTTAGTTGGAAATAGCGTATGACCTCTATTTCCCAATGAAGCCCTTTCTTACATAAATGAAACATTCTTTTTCTTCCAAGCTCAGGATTACACAAATTGTTGGAGTATATGAGTCACATGAAAAAATTGTTAACATAATAATTAATTCACAAAAATACTAAGGGTTTTGGTCTAAACATATACTTCAATATGATTTGTCACCTACCATTCTATCTACTGCATTATTTAATTAATTTACAAATATCAATAATTATTTTAATAAGACAACTGCCATAACACAAGCCCTTGCTAAGAAAGTCCTTGTTGTTAGATCCGTGTGTTAATGGAAACACGGAATGCAGGAGTTGATTTAACAAGTGTTTACTGAACAAAGTCTGGAGGTGAACTAACAACACAAGACGCTACACAGGCTTATATACCCGAGTGGTCACTACTGGTACTACAGTATACAGGGGCTTCAAAAACAATGTTCCTCTTAAAGGTACATACACTACAATTCCTCCCCTTTTAGATAAATAGTACATAACATTTTAAGTAATCATTAAATAACATTATTACAAGAACAATAATATACACATTTGCTGAAGTTAATCAATTACAAATTCAGTCTCTCTGGAGGTTTCCTGACTCGGTCCGGATAATGCCTCGGTGGTGCAGTAGGTTCTTTTGGCAAGGTCGATTCGGCTTCAATGCTAGTGTCGGGTTCATCTGGTTCCAGTATCACCGGATCGGAGGTAGATACTATGGGTATCTCTGCTTCATCACTAGGCGTATAGAGTTGTGGTGTAGGTTGTCCTTTTTCGGATGACTCTATGATCTGGTCAGCATGGCGCCTTATTATGCTTTCTCCAATGTCCACGGTATACATCAGCGGTCCTAGTCGTGTGCAAATAGTTCCAGGCTGCCATTTCTCGGTACGGTAATCCCGGGCCAAAACTGGTTGACCTATCTGGAAGGTTCTAGTTGGCCTTTCATTCATGCTTTGAAATTGCCGGTTCTCTACGTCCCTTCTGACGTTTGGCTTGACCAAATCCAGCCGGCAT
This sequence comes from Somniosus microcephalus, assembly GCF_052327205.1. NCBI lineage: Eukaryota > Metazoa > Chordata > Chondrichthyes > Squaliformes > Somniosidae > Somniosus > Somniosus microcephalus. The sequence continues at coordinate 238,033,908 of NC_140987.1, forward strand.
CTTAGTCTTCTATTGGAAAACATCATGGCGGGGGTTTGGTTTGTAATCACATGTGTTGCATTCCTGTACGCAAACAAGAAGTTATCTACCTTATGTTGTAGATTTATGTCTTCATTACCCATGGCCTTTATGGCCTTCTTGAAGGTCTGGACAAACCTTTCAACCAATCCATTGGTGGCGGGATGGTATGGGGCGGACGTGTAGTGCTTAACCCCATTGTTTTTTAAGAACTTCCTGAATTCTTCGGATACAAATTGCGGTCCATTATCAGAACAGATCTGTTCAGGCAGCCCATTCCTGGCGAATATGGTCCTTAATACTGTGATGGTTTTTTCCGTGGTGGTGGAGGACATCTTTATTACCTCCGGCCACTTGGAGTGTGCATCCACCGCGATTAAGAACATTGAGTCCATAAATGGACCAGCAAAGTCGATATGTACCCTTTGCCATGGAGATGAGGGCCACTCCCATGGATGTACAGGGGCTTGTGGTGGGGCGTTTTGGACCTTCTGGCATCCTAGACAGCTCTTGGTCACTTCTTCGATGTCTCCATCGATGCCTGGCCACCACACAAACGCTCTGGCTAAGTTCTTCATTTTCACTCCACCCAGATGCCACTCGTGAAGCTCCTTTAGCACTCTATCCTTGAGTTTGGATGGAATCACCACTCTGGATCCACACATCAAGGTTCCTCGGCACACTGACAGCTGTTCTCTTCTTTGCGAGAATGCTGGCAACAGTGGTTCGCCATGTGCTGGCCATCCCTTCACCGTTAAATCGTAGACTCGTGAGAGAGTCGGGTCATTTCGCGTTTCCTTGTCAATGGTAGAATTTGTCATCGGTAGACATTCCACTATGGTCGAGTGGAATATCTCCACTGGCTCCACTGTAGGCGCCTCTTCCACCGTTGGCAACGGTATGTGCGATAACCCGTCAGCATTCCCATGCTGTTTTGTTCCTTTGTACTCTATGTCATATTGGTGTGCCCCTAGGAAAAGGGACCGCCTCTGTAGCCTTTGCGCTGTCATAATGGGAACGCCCTTTTTAGGGTTGAATATGGAGACGAGGGGTTGATGGTCAGTCAACAAGGTAAACTTTTGTCTGTGTAGGTAATGGTTGAATTTCTTCACCCCCCACACCAGGCTGAGTGCCTCCCTGTCGATCTGGGCATAGTTACGCTCAGCTGAGTTCAATGAGCGTGACGCAAAAGCTATCGGCCGCTCCGAGCCATCAGGGAACCTTTGCGATATTACCGCTCCCACGCCGTAAGGGGATGCATCGCACGCCAGTCTGATTGGCAGTGATGGGTTGTAATGAGCCAACACTTCCCTGGACGTGATCAAGCCTTTGCATTTATGGAAGGCACATTTACAGTCTTCACTCCATTTCCAAACTACTCCCGTTTGTAGCAGTGCATTAAGCGGGTGCAGAACCGTCGACAAGTTTGGTAAAAATTTATGATAGTAATTTACTAATCCCAGGAACGCCCTTAATTGTGAGATATTTTCAGGCGCTGGGGCCTTTACGACCGCTTCAATTTTTTCAGGTGACTTATGCAACTCTTCTTCGTTAATGACATGGCCACAATATGATATTTGTTTCTGGAAAAATTCGCATTTGGGGCGATTTGCTCGTAGGCCCCGTTCTCTCAGCCTCGTGAGCACCTGCTCCAAGTTGGCAAGGTGCTCGTTGTCGTTTTCTCCTGTTACAAGGATGTCGTCTAGGTAGCATTGAGTCCCCGGAATCCCTTGCAGGACTTGCTCCATAGCTCTTTGCCAGATAGCCGGAGCTGATGCCACTCCGAAAACTATTCGATTGTACTGGTACAGGCCTTTGTGTGTGTTTATCGTGAGATAGTTTTTAGAGGCCTCCTCATCCTCCATCTGTAGATATGCCTGTGCTAAGTCAATTTTGGTGAAACGTTTCCCTCCGGATAGTGAGGCGAAAATATCATCTATCCTCGGAAGAGGATACTGTACCCTGTGAAGAACCGGGTTTACAGTCACCTTGAAGTCCCCACAGATGCGAACTTTTCTCTGTTCTTCAGATTTATCATTATTCAACATTTTCTTCATGACCGGGATGATGGGTGTTGCCCACTCGCTCCAATCTACCTTGGATAACACGCCTGCTTTTTCCAAATTCTCCAGCTCTGCCTCGACGGCTGGACAAATTGCGTATGGCACCGGCCTTGCCTTAAAAAACTTGGGAATTGCCGCATCTTCCACTTTTATTGAGGCGGTGGCGCCTTTAAGGGTTCCTAGTTCCTGTTGAAACACTTCTTTGGCATTGCCAAGATTTCTTTTAATCGTCCAGGTATGACGTCATCATCGTTTTTTTTCTTACTGGTCACCGTCAGTGCCTGAATGGAGTGCCAGTCTAAACGTATCTTTCTGATCCATTCACGTCCCAACAATGGTGGACCATCATCTTGCAGAACATATAAATACAACTTCTTTATTTCCTTGCCGTTGTATACAACAGGCACCCTTATTTTCCCTCTGGGGTATACTTTCTGCCCCGTATATGTCTTCAAGACAATGGATGTGTCTTTCAAAGGTATATGCGGAAATAGCCGCTCGTAATCCCGTCGACTCATGACGGTCAGAGCTGATCCTGTATCTAGCTCCATTTTGACTGGGGACCCCGCTATCGTGAGGGTAACCCAAATGGTCTGGTAACCTTCTTTGGCAATTACATTATGTAATTTGAGACAGCTTAGTCTCTTGTTTCCGGAGTCGCTGTCGCTCTTCTGGTCTTCGGAGCTACTGTCCGTCATCATTTGTACCTTTCTGTACTTTTCCTTGTTGACCTTTTTACTGTCAGCGGATTTCTTTCCAGATCTGCATACACGTGCAATGTGTCCCATCTTTCCGCATTGCCTGCATGCTTTGTCCTTGAACCAGCAGTCCTTCTGGTCATGGGTGGATCTGCCACAGCGATAACATCTCTCGAAACCCCGTGTCATTTCATGGGTGCCGAAGTCCTGTGGTTTTTGCTGTATCTCTGCAGCTCCTCTTGCTGCTGCTTCGTATGATACAGCCACACTGAAAGCCTTGTCCAGTGTCAAATCTTTCTCAGAAAGTGGTCTTTTCTGTGTTCCTTCGCTTAGGAGACCGCAGACGAATTTGTCTCGTAGAGAATCTGCCAGTCCTGCCCCGAATTGGCAGTGCTTTGACAGCTTTCGTAATTTGGTGAGGTAATCAGCGTTACTTTCATTCTTGTGCTGATTCCTCCTGAAGAATTTGAATCATTCCGCTATCAGCAGCAGTGTTGGGTTTAAGTGCTCCTGTAAGGAATCAACAATCTCATTAAAATTCTTGTCCATCGGTTTGGCTGGAGTGATTAAGTTTCGTAACAGCCCGTATGTCCTTGCGCCCATCAGATTTAGAAGTACCGATGCCTTTTTATCATCCGTTACTTCATTCGCCTTGCAATATACCTCCACTCTTTCCACATATGTGGTCCAATCTTCTATATCACTATCGAAAGCAGTAATATTGCCAGCCTTCGGCATCTTGAAAATCTAAAATGGCGCTTCCCGCACTTTTCTTTCTTCCCCGCCGAGTTAAGATGGCACCTCCCGCACTTTCCCACCACTGCCGCTGCTGCCAACGCTGTTGCTCGCGATTAATTTTTTTTTTTTATATATCATTTCAATAGTTTCTCCGTTACTTGGAGAACCGTTCCCATCGTGGAGCGTACCCTCTGGGACTTTCCCCTCCCTCTGCTCGGTCCGAACACCGACCTGCTTTGCAGCACCGGCCGTGCCCTGAGTGCTCCACCCTCTCTCTCGCTTTGCTTCTGCTTCCCGACTCGCTGCCCGGCCCCGTTGCAAACCACCCGATCGAGCTCTAGCCCGCCGCAGCCCAGGAAGGATCAGTGCACTACCTGCCACCAGCCCGTTTAGCTGGGGAAACCACAGACTGGAGACCAAGCCTGGCCCTCGTTTTCGAGTTTCTTCGAGTTATTTTATTTATTTATTTATTTTTCTGGCTTCGACCTTCGTCTGAGGAATCGATCCCCTTGAGGTGCTGCCGAATTGCAGGTAAGTTCGTTTCTAACTCGTCGCCACTGTTAGATCCGTGTGTTAATGGAGACACGGAATGCAGGAGTTGATTTAACAAGTGTTTACTGAACAAAGTCTGGAGGTGAACTAACAACACAAGACGCTACACAGGCTTTTATACCCGAGTGGTCACTACTGGTACTACAGTATACAGGGGCTTCAAAAACATAGTTCCTCTTAAAGGTACATGCACTACACTTGTTCCCTCACTCCCACAGAGTGTTTCTTTACTTGCCAATATCCCATTTAAACACATGTTTACTGTTCATGGTAATGTTTTTTCACCCATAGAAATACATATTTGTGATGTGGGACACCAACAGCTGCACAAATAGATGCAGGGATGCTTCAAACAGAGCAATATTCATGGCTTTGAACATTATAGGCAATACCTACTTGTAAGAGCCATGAAAGTTTAAGAAAATACTTTAAAATATTGGTTAAATAGTATAATACAGTTAATTTACCTGACTGACTTATTGTATTGAGAAACCCCCTATTTTCTTGCTCCAGTAGTATAGTCCGAGATACCCCCTTCATTCTTGCCACAATGGTACAGTCCTTAAGATCGTCACATGGTATGCAGCCATTTTACAGTTTAAACTCCACGTGGCTGGAGGAGGCAGAAGCTTGTGAGGGCTGGAGCAATACAGTTTTTGACCGTGTTCGTTTATACGTGTTTGCTTTGTAATTCTGTTTGTAAGGTGTTATAGTAAACAGTTTAAAAGACAAAGCTACATTTGGGAACGTTTTATTTCGACACGCGTCTACTCGTTGTTAAAAGCCCCAAAGCTCAGTGGCTGCATGTTTGGAAATTACGAAGCGCCACTACACTACCTCCTGTTGTAATGTGGCAGCCTACATATGCACCATCTCTGCTTTTGTACTGATGTGTCCCAGTCACAGTGGATCGTTTCTTTTGTAATGGGTTTTCGATCGCAGAGGTTTCTCTCTCTAGAGGCCTCTCTCTCTTGCACAGTAAAACCTTGAGTGGTTCGACCCACTCGCCCCTTAGGTTCTAGACACTGGACTTTGATGCAGGAACTACAATGTGGAGAATACTCGATAGGCCAGGTGTAATGGAAATGAAATGAAATTTTATTGCATAGAGAAAAACAAACCAAATGCACGTCAATAAAAGGTACATGGGAGGGAAAAACAAATTCATAATACATTACTAACTGAGATAGATACAGGCATATTATACTTTACATAAGTCATCATGAAATGGGGAAACACATGGAACATCGAGGGACAACAACTCATTGTTAAAATTACCCCTTAAATGCCCACCCCCTAAGCCTATCTAGATCAGATTATGAGGGGCCAGAAACATGCTCACCAATCCAGTTAGGAACTGCAAGAGTTTTGAAACAGGTCTGCATTTTGATCCTTTCAGGTGTCCTGTCTCCACGTGGTCGTTGGGCTGTAGGAGCAGTGGGCTGCTCAGGCTGATGGCTTCTCTGCTTCAGCAAGGCGAGCGGACACTCATCTCGTTCACAGCTCATTTTTGTCTGTGCTCCAGCCCATGATGTGGTAGGGCGTTTCGTCCTCTCTTCTTCTCCTCGACTTTCTCCTCGTTTTCCAGCGGCTCTGGGGTTTTTGGTCGATGATCTCCCGACAAATACCCCGGAGGCCGTACGCAAAACTCGAACCACCTTCTTGACTCGGGAATGGCCGAGGCGTTCCCGCTACCGATTCTCTCTCTGGCTACGAGGCTTTAGAGTGTTTGTTTTTCCTGAAGCATCTACCAGCTTCCTCATGGATCTTCAATGGATCCCCATTGTCATCGACTATCTGCGCTCAATTCTTCAACCAGCAGCCCTGTCTTTCCCCGGGATCCCCAATTATACTTCTCAATCGAGGCCTTATCTCCCGCCAAATCAAGGTTAGTCTTTGTTTAACTTTTGGTGGGCTTGTATCACAACGGCGTAGTTATTATATTTAAACTGCTTTCGGGATGGCCGGTGATGGCCATCTCTGGTCTGGAATGACCTTGTATTGTTTTGAATGTCTTCTTGATGTCTTTAATGGGTCTTTGATGCTCCCCTTATGAATATAAAACTGTTTCCCTTTTTCTGGGTAAACATTTAGATGGCCTTTATCTACAGGCCGATCTGACTGGATCTGCATCCAATCCATATGTAAGTGGTTCTGTCTGGTTTCGTTTTCTCCGAAACGGCCTTCCAGAACTTACTGTGGGCTGAATCCACAAAGGCTGTCTGGGGACTGCAGGAACCATTTTAAAGTGTCCCAAAAAGCTGGTCACGTGGTCTGGTGGCCATTTTGTATGCCCCCTTTTTCTGGGCTTCTTTTAAAACAGGCTTTGAAAATTAAGGCCTCTTCTGCCAATAGACCCTTATAGGACAATGTTCAATTTTGCAAATCTTCCACTTTCCTTGAACTTGGATTTAACCCCCCAAAAATCAGTTAATGAAGCAGTTCATGCCTGCATGCAAGAAGAACAGGATGACATTCAGGCTTGGGCTGATAAGTGACAAGTAACATTCACGCCACACAGGTGCCAGGCAATGACTATCTCAATCAAGCGAGCGTCTAACCACCACCCCTTGACATTCAACGGCATTACCATCGCTGAATCCCCCACCATCAACATCCTGGGTGTCACCATTGATCAGAAACTTAACTGGAGCAGCCACATAAATAATGTGGCAACAAGAGCAGGTCAGAGGCTGGGTATTCTGCAGTGAGTGTCTCACCTCCTGACTCCCCAGAGCCTTTCCACCATCTACAAGGCACAAGTCAGAAGTGTGATGGAATATTCGCCACTTGCCTGGATGAGTGCAGCACCAACAACACTTAAGAAGCTAGACACCATCTAAGACAAAGCAGCCTGCTTGATTGGTACCCCATCAACCACCTTAAACATTCACTCCCTCCACCACTGGCGTACCGTGGCTGCAGTGTGTACCATCTACAAAATGCACTGCAGCAACTCGCCAAGGCTTCTTCGACAGCACCTCCCAAACCCGCGACCTCTTCCACCTGTTTGAAAGTCTGGATATAGCACATGGCCAAGCACTGTCTTTCTCCTGGTGACTCCTTTCAGGTGGCCAATAAAGTGGAGTAGCAGAGCACTTACTCTTTTTAGGTGAAGTCCTCAGGAAATTTCCAGAATAAATGTTTCTCGAGTGTTGGTGAAGCCTTGACAAAGTGTCCCAGAAAGTCTCCCTATGTCTTTCAGAGGTCCTCTTCACAGCTCCAACAGCATTGCAGATGAAATGGTGACATCCCTTTGAGTAGCGCTTGAAATTGACATCAATGCTGTGTTTACTCCCAAACTGCTGGCCGCTGTTAGGAGAGGGTGTTAGGACAAGCGCTAGCCAGCAAAATGCTATGCAGCCTCTTTAATGAGCACTAGCAGGCATTTTAAGTGCCAATCAGCACCTTAACGAGCCTCTGGGCAACCACTCCTAGCGCAGGCTTCATCTCCTTTACCAAGGTGGTGTCTTGCGCTAAACGCGGGCTAAACTGGTGTTTCAGCTCAAGGCCCCACCTTGGCCACCTCGGAAACTCTTTAGCACCTGAACGCGCTGCCGAAAATCACCCCCCCACCTAAGTCTCTTATGAAAAAAATCCATACCTATGAATTACATGAATAGTATGGTGCACCACAGGATAAACAATTTTCTTTTTATTCATTCTGTATTATACCAGAGGCCACGTGTGATGCCCACCAAGTTCTCTTGTCTATTCCAAAAGGCAAGAAATACCATATTATCAGACCATTACATTCAGTTCAAAACTAATAGTCAAATTTACTTACAAAAAGATAAACTAGACAGAAGCAAAAACATAGAGCAATACACAGATGATGGAAATACTTAGAAAACAATAAAGAATGTGTCAAACCACAAAGGGTTAAAATAATTTCTTGAGAATGTATTTCTGGTACAACTGCACGAGGGCAATCCCACAGAGGAGAGGTGATGGAGAAAATGACATGGTGAACCACATTGAAGATTAAGGAGAGGTTGAAGAGGATGAGAGGGAAAACACATCACAATCACAAAGGATATAATTTGTGCCTTGGCCAGGACTCAGTGCTGTGAGCAGAGTGGAATGCAGGCTAAAGGGATTTGAACAGGGACTTCTTGCAGAGATGGGCATAGAGCTGGGAGGAGATGAGGGGTGTTAATGGCAGAGGCATCTAGACAGATGGGGCTGGATTTTGATACTGGAAGCGTGTAGGAGGCGGGCCTACAACTTTCAGGGTTGTAGTCCCGTCTCCATCAAGTTGTGGCTAATCCACGTGATTTTCACTTGATTGACCTTGTTGAGCCCGCCCAGCGGGCTCAGCAGGCCAATTAAGGGCCACCCGGCAACAGGTGATGTCACAAATTGACATTTCACCTGTCAAGAGCTTTTGACAGATGAAATATCAGCGTTTGACAGCTCTTTGAAGCTGTCAAACACCGACAATCTGTACTCTAAGTTAGTTCCTTCCTCTCAGGCTGATTTAGAGATCTCTCCAGAACAGAAAGCTGAATGCTGCAACTTTTGACAGCTCGGGGCCATTCTGCTTTCTGTGCCGGTGAGATGAGGGACTCCCGAGACCTGAAGGAAGGAAGGCTGTAAAGGCAAGTAAAGGTAAGTAAAACTTCTTTAAACACTTTACACACACCAAGCACACTTACCTCTGCACTCATGCACCTAACACTCACCTGAACACCAGACATCTCGAACCCTCCAAGCCCTTCAGCCTGACGGTCCACCTCGTTAACTTGCCGTGGTTTGGAGCTGTTGGGAATCCCACACTTCAGCAATAAAAATAGGGATTAGGCTAAAAACTGCCTGTTAACAGGTAGTTAATTGGCACTAATCCCCTTCCCGCCTTGGGGAGGCGGGTCCCAGCACAGGTCAAGTATCTGCCTCCTTTGAAACTGGCATTGAGGCAGGTTGGGGGCGGGATGGGCTCGTGCCTCCCGATTTCAAGATTTTAACCCCCACACGCCTCCAATCCCGCCTCCACGGCCCAATGAAAATCCTGCCCATAGTCTCTGTTTTAGAGACAAGGAAATGCATGAGCTTTCAGACTTGGTATTGGAGATGAGGGTGGATGGAACAAGGGACAGGGTTTTGAAAAGATGCCATGGGTTGTCCTTGCCTTCCAGGATGATTCTGGAGGGATTTGGCTGAGGAGAGTGAGGCACTGCAGTACTTAACATGGTCAATCCAGATTTGATGATGACTGAACAGACCAGTCCTGAAGCAGGTCCACTTGAATGAGTGATGCTCATACTTAAAGATGTAAAGTTGTGGACTGCATTGGGGGAATGTTAGGGATGGAAGATGGTGAGTGATTTGGTGGAAACAAGGACGTTAAAAGCAGAGACAACGGAGCAGTTGTACAGGTCAAGAGCAGCAGAGGTGTTGTGATAAGTGGAGAGCAAGAAGAGAAGGAAGTGGGGGTTTGGGAGTGAATTAATGATAGGAGCAGTATTTTTACCAGGGAAAGCTGATGAGGGTAGGGGAAGTAGAGGGAAGTGACTGGAAAGAGTTAACCTTGTCAGTGATTGAGAGTTTGAGGTGGAATAGCCACAAGAAATGGAAGTTCCCTTATGGAAAGATGTGTGCTGCCTGGCTACTGGGATTCTGGTACTTTTACACATAGTAATGGGCCTGTATCTGAGTCAACCATGCCTGGTGCTGGTGTGGTTGCCTTGCCCTGCTAGGTTTCGGACACGTCGGACACATCCTCCTGCAGGGATGCCTGATGGCCAGAATGTGCTTTTATTTTAAGACCCAGCCACTTCAATGTAACTATAGGCATGTCCCTACTGCTGGGCATTACTTCAAAATCTCCGTTGATCTGTTTGAGAGTAGAATGTTCAGCAGCAACGTGGTCTGGGAATCATTGGCTTAGTGTTCTCTGTATCCGATCTCCAAGAACATGAAGCTAACCATGAGTACATCTTGCAGTTTGAGCCCAAGGCCTCTACAACAGCTGTATGAGTATGAGCAAAAACAGGAAGGCAGATTATTATCTGAATGGCAATAGATTGGGCGAGGGGGAAGTGCAACGAGACCTGGGTGTCCTTGTGCACCAGTCACTGAAGGTAAGCATGCAGGTGCAGCAGGCGGTTAAGAAGGCAAATGGTATGTTGGCCTTCGTAGCGAGAGGGTTTGAGTACAAGAACAAGGATGTCTTGCTGCAGTTGTACAGGACCTTGGTGAGACCACACCTTAGTATTGGGTGCAGTTTTGGTCACCTTATCTGAGGAAGGATGTTCTTGCCATGGAGGGAGTGCAGCGAAGATTCACCAGACTGATACCTGGGATGACAGGAATGACGTATGAGAGAGATTGGGTCGATTGGGCTTATACTCGCTGGAGTTTAGAAGAATGAGAGGGGATCTCATTGAAACTTATAAAATTCTGACAAGACTGGACAGACTGGATGCAGGAAGGATGTTCCCGATGGCCGGGGAGTCCAGAACCAGGGGTCACAGTCTAAGGATAAGGAGTAAGCCATTTAGGACAGAGATGAGGAGGAATTTCTTCACCGAGAGTAGGAATTCTCTACCACAGAAGGCAGTGGAGGCCAATTCATTAAATATATTCAAGAAGAAGGAGTTGGTTTATTTTTTAAGGCTAAAGGGATCAAGGGATATGGGGAGAATGCAGGGACAGGGTACTGAAATTGGATGATCAGCCATGATCTCATTGAATGGCAGAGCAGGCTCGAGGGGCCAAATGGCCTACTCCTGCTCCTATCTTCTATGTTTCTATGTTTCTATTTATGAGAGACGTGTGCATCTGAGGGCTACAGTACAGATGTCACAGGAATTACCACATGCTCCATGGCAAAGAACTGTTCATCCAAGATTGTGCAGATCCAATATGCAGACACCCCATACTTCCCCACTGGCTTTGCTGTGTATTTTGCATAGACAGAAGTGATTTAGATAAATGATCCTAATCAGATAGTAAACTCTGATTGTAAGCACACTCTGTTAAGTAAATCCCTCGGCACTGCACCAGCGACAAGAAATGTGCTGAACACCCAGCCAGCAGCTGCCTGACCTTGAGCAATCAGCATAACTTAGTCTTTCTCACCTTAACACTGTGGCTCACCCTGTGCTTCATCCTCAACCTTATTGACCCTGAATTTGCAGTCAGTATGACAGCATACTCTTAGAGTGCGCCATCATACCGCCTTTGAAACTGACCGCAAGTTTGGGATTTCCGCATGCACTTGCGCTACAAATTTGCGATCTGTCAAATTCTGACTGCATATAGCCTTCGCTGCACCTTTCACCTCCTCATACAAATGAACATGGTGGCAAAAAGTTAGACTAATTGCCCACCTACTGTGAGGTAATTATGCTGAAAATGTTAAAGTCTGGTGCAAACAGGCGCAGGAAGCCTGTTGTACAACGTAAGGGGACCGGTATTCTCGTTTCATTAACTGTCCATTATCTTTAGTGGTTTACCATTAGGTTAACCCTAACAGTTTAATGTCGATGGTTGATTTAGTTAATGTGAACGAACTACGGTGTTTTCATGCACATATTGGATGACCAAGGCAGTGATTTAAAAAAAACCACATAAATAGAAAAAAAAAGAGAACTGGGGCAAGGGGACAAAATGAGAATATGGTGATAAAAGTAATAGACAGCCAGTGTTTTTTCACATCCCACTAAATCCAAGTTGTTAACTGATGCCGTCCAATCAGTAAATATGTATGTTGAAATTATTTGATGCCATTGCATAGGTGTAACTTTTTATTTTAAGCCATGGACCTACCTATTCTACACCTAAATGTCACAAATTTCTTTGTTTTTTCTAGAAAATACAGTTTGCTGACTCTGAGGGGCTGATTTTGCCGGCGCTCTGGGGTCGTGTTTGGAGGCAGAACTGCTGGCAAAACCAAAAAGATTGGAAGTGGGTTCGGAACCCGCCTCCAATCAATCTTCCCGGGAGTCGGGACCCGACTCCTAGCGGCGGGAAGAAGATTATAGCCACTTAACTACTTGTTAACAGGTAGTTAACAGGCAGTTAAGAGGCTTTTGCCAATTTTGACACTTCTACCGCGGGCTTCCCAATGTCGGAAAACCCCGCCAGGGTAAGTGTGGTGTGCTGTGGGCCTACTGTAATGTTTGTGTATACATGACAGCTGCAGAAGTGGTGTGAAGGATCCAATGGGACACTGGTGAGTTGCAGAGATAAGAAAATGTTGGGAAAGTCATTTTTAATGTGTTTAGAATTTTCTGTACACGACAAGCTTTGAAGTGTTTGTGTAGTCCCTCCTCATTGGGAGAACCTTTCTCACCAGTGACAGATCACTTTTGTAACCTCACCTGCAGCTGCCATCTGTTTTAGCCTAAGGAGAGAGTCACTGGAGAGCCTGGGTGAAAGTGCTCACCTTTGTACAGTGATTGTCAGTGTTTGCAGCTCCTCAATGCTGTCAAACACTGAAAAAATCATCTGTCAAAAAGAAATGGTGGTGGCCCCTTTAAGAAAACCGGCAGATGACGCATCATCAACTGGCGTCATCAGACACCGGCTTATCTTAATTGGCCGGCAAGCTCACAGGGCAGGCTTAACAAGGCCAATTGATGCAACATATCTGTGCATCGGACTCTGCTGGGGGCAGGACTAGAACCCGAAAGGCAGCAGTCTCGCCCTCAACAGGCCTCTTCAGGTAAGATCCCGGCCTGAATATTTACAGCTCTCCTGATATAAACCCCTTTACAAGTGGCCTTACGTAAACTTTCACTTCCATATCCCACATCAAACAATGGGCATTTTCTTCTCATTAGAAAAATGTATAATTCCAGTTACTTTTAGAAGTAAGTTGATTTTAGTAACATACACTTTTTAAAAAGACCTCTACTATATTTTGCATTGCAGGAAACCCTTTTTGTATCTATTCAATGTGCCTTAAACACTGGCTACAGTCACCTAGGGTTTCTATGTTAACCAATTAAAAATAAAATTACCACTTTAACCTAACAAATAGATTTTACATTGTATGGTTGTAATATTTCCAACATAAAAAGTTTGCTCAATGAACACCACACTGGTTGCATTACCCGTTTACCCAGAATTTCACTTTGGGACTACTGGATTGGCAATTAGCTAAGAGTCAGGAAGTGAAAGGAGCACCGCCCCACTTGACCCCAGGTTTGCGTACGCACAGCAGTGCGCTCCTGGTCTCCATGCAGCACTATGCTGCGCACAACTCTGAAGAATTTGAGAGAAAGTTCTCAGAGGGGGGTTTGCACGAGGTAAATGCAGATTTCCTTGCAAGGTCGGCAGCGTACTCCTTAGCTACGCTGCCGACCGCTAATTCAGGACCATTATCTACATCATCGAGGGTATGCATAGCTCTGCTGGTACTTGACAGAGGTGGTGATAGGGATGTGCTGCATACATGCTAACCTACAAAATTTGGAAAAGCAGATAAAGCCCCCAAAAAATATGGCAACTCAAACAACATGCAACTGAAAAACAGCCCTGAATAAATGTCTATGACCAAGGCCATTGCTTTAAGGTGTCTGAATAAGTCAAATTCATTTTTTTTATACTGTATTTCAGAATGTTTACTAATAATTCTAAATCTAAATCTGAAGAAAACGCAGCACTGTTTTAGTTCACCAACATTCAACCCCAATAAATAAATATGAAAGTGACCTTGAGGAATAGGCCAGTTTCAGTGATATTTTCAGGAAAGATTTTAACCTCTTTAAATAACTGTCTGCCTTCAGCCTAGGGTCAAATCACATTGTGGGTAAATGGTTCTATAAATATTACAATGTAAGAATGTGATTCAAGTAATCTCTTGTCAATAAACACTACTAAACAAAGCTGCACTGGTTATAAGGAAGGTTGATTTAGGACGTGAAAACTGTCGGGTCATTTGTCCCAGACACACTGAGGCAAGTTTTGCTTTTTCTGATTCTAGGAATGCCAATCTATTGCTCCCGCAATGGAGTACAGGAATCACTCTATCTATGTAGTGTGGTGCTCTATATTGTAAGGTTCGCAAAATTACACATTTTCCCCCAAAGGAAGAAAGGAGAGATATTGGACTGTTTGAAGGAAATATTGGGCCAAAGGGATTTAAAATTAAAAACCTCAGGAAGATTTGGCTGGTTTAAAAGGCATGTTCAGACTTGCGAAAGGCTGTGACGCAGGGAAGGTGGGGTGGGCCCCCGAGTTTGGATATTGGACAGTCTGGGAATGTCCGGGGCCACCTCAGCCTTTACATAAAAACAATAAAACCTGTTGCCTGCCGAAACTCACGCATGTGCATGAATAAAACAATATATGCCCACATCAACACAAAGGAAAGAACATAGCCCAACAGGATACAACAATCAAACAGCAATCCAAAACCAATCAAAGAAATTTACAAATGTTTTACATTTTTAAACTAGTTTCAGGGCAATCCTGAAACCAGTTAAAGGCCAATTAAAGTTAGATGGACCATCCCTGAAACTCGTTAAGAGTAGATGGGCCATCCCCGAAGCTCGTTAAAGTTTTAAAACATATTAAAAATAACGAGCCTGCCAAATTTAACAAAGGAACCCGAGATTTGGCGGTCAGATAAGCCAGGCCTCAAACCAATATAATTGAGCCCTGCCTTTTCAGTGAAACAGCACAGTGCAGATCACCAAGACCAGGTCAGCTCAGTACAGTTCAGCGAGAGCACAGTACAGCTCAATGGATCATCATCAGGATCGGAGACTCGAAGAAACAGGAGAAAAAGGAAAGTCACAGCAACCGAAGGCCTAAAGAAACCAACAACTACCAATATTACCACCAACCAGGTAATATTGGGCCACCGCGACCAACAAGAAGCCAACCACCAAAAACTCAAAAAACAAAGACTTGTTTCCACTCTACAGGCTAGTCTGACTTACCACTGGGTAAGATTTTGACACAAAAGACCCTAAAACTTAGCCTAACCAAAGAAAATTGGGTACTTACCCGATACATCCAACTGCGCGACTAACTGCATCAGTGGACAAACCCAAACTGAAGACCCAACGCAGGTGCAATCTTCTACCACATCCAGGGTATGGCAGGCCCCAACCACCACAACTACGGAGAACGCTGAAATCGTGAACCTTCACAATCTGTCAAGAAGTCGATTGGTGAGAATTTCCTGGTCCTCTGGATTTCAACCTAGTTAGGATAGTGGGGTTGGGAGGGTAAGGAATTTTGTCTATTGTAATTCTCCCTCGCATATTCCGAGTGTTCCCCCACCCTTTTAGAATATAAGTTTCCTGTCTCAAAAGAAAGATCTGAATTCATTTGACCAACCCAGGTGTCTGTTGCAAGTTCATTACAACCCCCAAATAAGTCCAAAGTCTAGAACAAAAGGGAGTGGGAGCAATTTGAACCACTCAAATGAGTCAGAGGTGAAGCTGACAAACAACCACCACACACCACCCCTTACAGCATGGCGACCACTGCAGGACTTTGGCAAAAGGGAAGTAATGCAATCGACCCTGTGTTTGATGAGAGTACGAAGATGGAAGAGAGGATTTCCTCTTACGTTTTTGAGAAGGTGAATATCACAAAGTGGGGGACCAGTCTGTTGCATGCTGGGTGTCCCATGGACGCTGCAGCCAAATGGACTGAGAGCAAGGATCATAAGAAGTTGGTAGAGAAGGCCATCTGGTTGGTCTGTGCCTTACGACAGATCCAGCTTTTAGATCAGCAGGTTAAAGCTTTGACAGCAGAGTTGCAGGAGGCAGCCAAACTGTCTCAGGCAAGAGCTTTAGCAGGGGAGGAACTATTGCAGGAATTACTAGCCCAAAATCAAGAGAAAGTACAGCTGGTAGAGAAACACAGCAGCAGGCAAGAGTATTTTCGGTGTCAAGTCACCGATGCTAAAGGAAATGAGCTGGGATTGAAAGAGGAGAACGCTCACCTAACCAGACAGTTAACGGAACAGGGGGAGAAGTACAGAAATATAAAGACAGCTTATCAAGTAGCAAGCACTAGGGATTTTGAAGCGGGAGATCACGGCCCCTGTCAAAAGCAGATAGAAAGTTTAAAACTTGCTCTGTCCAGGGCAAAAGGCATGGTATGCTTGGTAAGCCCAGGTGCAGCCCGGGTAGACCTGGAAGTAGAAGTAGAAACTGTGCAGACGTCACCTGTGGCGCCGGGGAACAACTC
Organism: Somniosus microcephalus; assembly: GCF_052327205.1. Taxonomy (NCBI): domain Eukaryota; kingdom Metazoa; phylum Chordata; class Chondrichthyes; order Squaliformes; family Somniosidae; genus Somniosus; species Somniosus microcephalus. The sequence continues at coordinate 238,050,133 of NC_140987.1, forward strand.
GGTTGGGCAGCATGAGGGACAAGCAATCTGTAGGGAAGACAGGGAGGAGTGCACACCACCGCCACCTGTGGCGCCAGGTTTTGACTCAGTTTGGCAGCAGGCAGAAGTGGACAAACAAATGCATGAAAGGTCGGAGCTGGGGCCGATGTGCCCGGCTCAACAGCAAAAGTTTGGCCCCTTGAAAGCCAGTTTGTGATTCCCCATGGGACCCAACAGCTTAGGGCTATGGTAAGCCACTTGAGTAAGCTCACCCACAAGGGAGATCCCTCAGTCCACTTTTGTGGTGATTATTCCTTGATTAGTAAAAGTATTGTGATTCGTTGTTTGTTAACTGCCTTGGGATATGTGTTGTAATCTCATTGGTAGTTGATGATCACATGATGTGTTGTGGCTACCTTAAATTCAGTCCTTTTCTAGCTTTAGTTGGGACTGGATGTGGAAAGATATGCTGCTGATTTTAAAGTTAATAAAGCCTAGCTTTGGAAGGCCAATCTATTCTTTATTTCAATTTATTAACTTTATGTTAGAATGGAGCGATATCTTCAACCAGAACGATTCAAGGCTGACCCCAATTCTGCTGGAGTGGATAATAAATGGAAACATTGGTATTGTACATTTAAAAACTTTTTGGGCGTGTTGGATCAAGAGGCTCTAAATAAGCTGAATATGCTGATCAACTACATTGACCCGGATGTATATAAATATATTTTGCACTGTAAAACTTATGAAGAGGCTATTTCTACATTGGAAAAGATTTTAGTTAAACCAAAGAATGAGGTATTTGCACGTCATCTTCTATCTGCCCGTAGGCAGCAGGTGGGAGAATCTTTGGATACTTATTTACAAGCACTTAGTGTTGACTGTAATTATAAGGCTGTGACGGCTGAAGAATATAAGGACGAATCGGTACGGGATGCTTTTATTAATGGATTACTGTCTAGATCAATTCATCAGCGGTTGTTAGAAAATAAGACTCTGGATCTTAAAAGTGCTTTTGAGCAAGCTTCTACATTGGATGTGGCTCAGAGAAGTTCGGATTCTTATGCTCTTTTTAATCGGCCTGCGACTATGATTTCGGCAGTTTCGGATGAAAAGGAATTATGTGGACTTAATGGGAGTGGTTTACTAGATTTTGAAACAGTTTCTACTTCAGCGGCCGTTGCCTCTAGGATTCAGAAGTGTTATTTTTGTGGGAATATCCGGCACCCTCGTCTGAAGTGTCCTGCTCGGGAGGCTGTGTGTAGTAAATGCGGCAAGAGAGGTCATTATGCATGTGTGTGCAAATCATCAGGTTCAATTACCTTCCCTTCTCCTGGTGTGGGAGGGTCTTCCTCCACTACCTCTTCTGTGACTATTCAGCCTTTAGATAGGGCGTTTATTGCATCAATTTCTGCTGCATTTGCTCATGGCCTAAACAAAGCTATAGTTACGGCTCAAGTTAATGGGTTGGAAGTGAAGGCCCTTATAGATACGGGCAGTACTGAGAGTTTTATAAGTCTTCAGTTTGCGAAGGAGAAGCATTTGAAAATTTCGCCTGTTACGTATCAGGTGTGTATGGCTCAGACGACCCTTACTTCACAAATAGCTGGTTGTTGCTTTGTGAAAATGGTTCTTCTGGGTAATACGTATACTGATATATGCCTATCTGTTTTGCCTAATCTCTGTGTGGATATTTTGATTGGACATGATGTGCTTCAGTTAAACGAGTCTCTTAGTCTTTCATTTGGAGGGACTAAGCCACCTTTATCTATTTGTGGATTAACCTCTTTATCTATTCCTCCATTATCACTTTTTTCCAATTTGATGTCGGATTGTAAGCCAATTGCTACCAAGTCAAGAAGATATAGTAGTCAGGATAGAGAATTTATTAATTCTGAAGTTCAACGTCTCTTATTGGAAGGAATCATTGAACCTAGTTGTTCGCCTTGGCGAGCACAGGTAGTTGTCACGACTAATGAGAGACACAAGAAACGAATGGTGATAGACTATTCCCAAACTATTAATAGGTATACTCAATTAGACGTGTACCCTTTGCCTAAGATTGATGAGCTTATCAATAAAGTATCTCAGTATAAAGTTTTTAGCACTATTGATTTAAAGAGTGCTTATCATCAGATTCCTATTGTTAAGAAGGATCAACCATATACGGCCTTTGAGGCTGGTGGAAAGCTGTATCAGTTTTGCCGAATACCATTTGGTGTTACTAATGGTGTTGCTTGTTTTCAACGGGCAATGGATGCTTTTATAAGTGATAACTCCCTCTCTGACACCTTTTCATACTTAGATGTCATCACAGTGTGTGGCAAATCAAGGGTGGAGCATGATTCTAATTTAAAAAGATTCCTTCAAGCTGCGGAAAAAGTTGATTTAACTTTTAACAAAGAGAAATGTGTCTTTTCGACTGCTGAGGTAAATCTACTGGGGTATATTATTTCGGGAAATAAGATTAAACCAGATCCAGAACGTCTGCGACCATTGATTGATTTACCTTGTCCTACTAATTCTAAGGCTTTGCAACGAGTTGTTGGACTGTTTTCTTATTATTCTAATTGGATTGCAAATTTTTCACGGAAGATCCGGCCTCTTATTCGGGTTACGACATATCCTCTATCATGGGAGGCCAGGACATGTTTTGAGAATTTTAAAAAGGATATTTTAGGAGCAGTTGTGCATTCCATTGATGAGCAGGTTCCCTTTGTGATTGAGACGGATGCTTCGGATTTTGCAATTGGGGCTACTTTGAACCAAAATGGAAGACCTGTGGCCTTTTTCTCACGTACTTTGAATAATAGTGAAAAAAGACATTCCTCAATAGAAAAAGAGGCATACGCAATAGTAGAAGCATTGCGTAAATGGAGACATTATTTATCGGGGCGACATTTCACGTTGGTAACTGATCAAAAATCTGTGTCCTTTATGTTTGATGTTAAACATTTTGGAAAGATTAAAAATGATAAAATAATGAGATGGAGGATTGAGTTGGCATGTTACCATTTTGACATAGTTTATCGTCCGGGGAAGGATAATGTTGCTGCTGATGCACTGTCGAGGGCTTATTGTTCTGTGATTCACGGAGATACGCTTATTAATCTTCACAATGCCTTATGTCATCCTGGGGTTACGAGGATGATACACTTTGTACGCAGTAAGAACTTGCCTTTTTCAGTTGAAGACGTCAAGCGGGTGACTTCATCATGTTCTATCTGTGCTCGGTGTAAACCGAATTTCTTTAAGCCTCAACGAGCTCATCTTATAAAGGCTACTTCTCCTTTTGAACGTTTGAGTGTCGATTTTAAGGGACCTCTTCCTTCAACTACTCAAAACCGATATATATTTACTGTTGTGGACGAGTTTTCAAGGTTCCCTTTTGCTTTTCCTTGTGCAGATGTATCAGCTGCTACAGTTATTAAATGTTTGACTCAGCTTTTTGTCATCTTTGGGATGCCTGCGTATATCCATTCGGATCAGGGAAGTTCTTTTATGTCTTCCCAGTTGAAGGAATACCTTCAGAGTCGGGGAATTTCTACTAGTAGAACTACCCCGTATAATCCCCAGGGTAATGGACAGTGTGAACGATACAATGGGGTGATCTGGAAGGCAGTTATGTTGGCGTTGACATCCCGGAACCTTAAGAATACACAGTGGGAAATGGTACTGCCTGATGCCCTGCATTCCATTAGATCATTGCTTTCAACGGCTACTAATGTGACCCCCCATGAAAGGCTCTTTAACTATCCGCGGAGATCTACTACAGGATATTCGGTACCTTCATGGCTTACTATGCAGGGACCTGTGTTGCTTCGACGCCATGTTAGATTGTCAAAATATGACCCCTTGGTGGAGGAGGTGGAGCTGTTGGAGGCAAATTCCCAATATGCTCATATTCGATTCCAACATGGGAAAGAAAGTACTGTTTCAATTAAAGACTTGGCTCCTTGTGGGGGCCAGCCCTCTTCTGAGGATATTAATAATGGTCATGATTCGGATAATGTGGATGCTGTTACAGATACTACGAATATTTCCAATCCGATTGCAGATAATCATACTTCTATTAGTCAGCCTTTGATAGATGTTTATGACCGTCCCAGTTCATCTTCTGATGGGATTTCTAATCCGGAAACCGTTGAGAATCGGGATATGGATAGCCTTCCTGTTGAAGATACTTCTGTGCCTTCTGGCGTGGGAGGGCAAGGAATTTCACCAAGGTTAAGAAGGTCGACACGAACAAGATATCCGGTCGACCGATTGAAAATGGACTTTTAAATTGATAGTAATGTTTTAAAAATTGTTGAAATATTATAGTATATTGTTTTAGTTGAGAGATACTTAATACTTATGCGTAATGTTATTATTTGTTGTTCATTTAGTATTGTGTTATGTAAATAGTTTTATTCTCGTGCATAGTTTAGTTGTAAATAATTAATTGTAAATTGTAAAAGTTATTAGGTTGGAGTATATTTTAAAAGGAGGGGTGAATGTGGTGATTATTCCTTGATTAGTAAAAGTATTGTGATTCGTTGTTTGTTAACTGCCTTGGGATATGTGTTGTAATCTCATTGGTAGTTGATGATCACATGATGTGTTGTGGCTACCTTAAATTCAGTCCTTTTCTAGCTTTAGTTGGGACTGGATGTGGAAAGATATGCTGCTGATTTTAAAGTTAATAAAGCCTAGCTTTGGAAGGCCAATCTATTCTTTATTTCAACTTTATGGAAGTGGAACAAGCAGCAGGCATTAATGAGTGTGACGACTCAGAAATGGCCAAGATGCTCCTGTTCACCTTGGGTGGCAAGCTGTACCAGTCCCTCTCTGCTGAGTGCAAGAAGGGACAGGGAGGGTACACTGCCATCCGAGATCAAGTTCTGGAGGCGATGAGGATGAATGATGGTAGTCTGTTCTCCCGGTTGGAGAAGACTACTCAGTTAGCAGGGGAGACCCCACAGGCTTTCGATGACAGGCTGTGGCCTGTGCACAGGAGTGCCTGTAATGGGGATCTCGACCAGGCTAACTTGAACCAGGATGAGCTGGCTCACTGGCTCCAAAGCCTGGTGGCAAACAGCTTGCCACGGATCAGAGCCAAGGCCGAGCTGTGGTTCCACCCAAAGGGCCCCCAGGTCACCAAGGAGGCAGTGGTCAGACAACTGACCCTGGCTTACCGCAACGGTAGTGGGGTAGAAGAACCACAAGCTAAAGGGAAAGTGCATGAGTTAAAACCCAGCCAGGGTAAGAAGGAATGGCACCAGGAAGGGGGTAACCCTTCCGATGCGAGGCGTAACTGCTTCGGGTGCGGGAAGAGTGGAAGAGGAGAAGGGACTGTAAAAATCCTTGGAAGGATAGTGCAGGAAAGAATGCCCCAGCTCCTGCCTCAAAGGCAGAAACACGACCTCTTCCCCACAGTACATTCGATAGTAGCTGCACTTCGAGTTTTGTTGGCTGGACCAGCGAGGGTCGCCACAGCCATGGGTGCTTTAACTCCATCTGCCCCCCCAGTTAACACAGACTTATGACTAGAGCCAACGCAGCCTGTCTATCTGTGTCCCCTTGAGTATGATGTATGGAAAAGACCGCTTGTTAAGATGGAAGTGGAAAAGGTAAAAGGGACTGTAATATATGTAATGTATATATATACCTTAAGGGAGAGAACTATTTTTTACAGCTCCTGTATACTGTAGTACCGGCAGTGACCACACCTGTATATAAACCCTGAGTAGTGATCTGTACAGTTAGTTCTAGAGTAACCCTCATTCAGTAAACACCTGTTGAATCGTTCCCTGCAGTCTGTTGTCTGATTATTGAAGGACACAACGTTAAGATACACGGGCGTAACAGGGACCTATCTGTTGGACACGGGAGCTTCAAGCACCATAGTCTATTCTGATAACCCCGCTGCCTCACCTCTCTCTAACGGGGTCCAATACAGCTTAGTTGGGTTCACAGGTAACGAGCAGGTTGGCTCATTCTCTATCCTGCTGTCCATTCATTTAGGAGCACTCCACACCAAGTGGACTTGTGTTTTAATGAAGTGGGAGCAGGAAGGGAAAGGGATCCTGGGGGCTGATTATATTATAGGCCACAGGATCCCAGTGGATCTTAGGAACCACTGTCTGTGGGGAGCATGCACTGGCAAAGAGAGTGAAGTGGCAGTTATCCTCGGGAAACAGGGCAAGGGGACCTTGTGTACCCTAAAACCCAAGGAGGGTTATGACCTCGAGCAAATGGTCAGTAACACACCAGTAGAGTAACAGGCATTTGTGCGAGCACACCTCGGCGCATTTGCCACTCAAGCATGATTGTGAGAGGGTGAACGGGGTCGAAGTGAGTGTAGATGCGGACTCCATCACCCGACCACAAAAGCAGTATCATTTCCCCAAAGAGGCGGAGAAGGACATGGAAATGGCCATGACCTTTCTGGTCAAACAGAGGTTATTGAGACCAATAGCCACCCATGTAAACTCTCCGTTGTGGCCAGTTAGGAAACCGGACAACTCCTGGAGAGCCACAGTGGACTATCGGGTGCTCAATAGAAACATCCCCGCCTGTGCACCCACGGTCGCAGCTGCCGACCTCATTGGAAGTATTCCAACCTCCGCGACCACCTTCACGATGCTGGATATTTCCAACGGGTTTTGGTCCATCCCTCTACGGAGAGAGGACCAGTACAAGTTTGCCTTTACATTTAAGGGCCAACAGTACACCTGGAACTGCCTACCACAGGGGTTCCACAATAGCCCCAGCATCTTCCACCAGTATATGGCAGATTGCTTAAAAGGTTTCAGCCGACCCCGACAGTTAGTCCAGTATGTGGATGACCTGCTCCTATTCACGGATGAAGGAGAGGAACACAGTCCACTGCTGGCTGAACTGCTGGAGTTGCTCAAGCAGGAAGGTTTTAAGGTAAACCCCAGGTACAGATCGGCCAAAAGGAAGTCAAGTTCCTAGGGCTGGCTGTACGAGCAGGGGAAAGGGCCATAGATAAAGCCAGAAGGGAAGCAGTACAGGAGTTACCAGCCCCCAGTACAGTGACAGGAGTGAGATCTTTTCTAGGGCTAATAGGGTACTGCAGGGATTTTATTGAAGATTACGCCACCACAGCAGCCCCTCTGCTCCGACTCCTACACAAGGGAGTGGAGTGGGTTTGGGATGAGGGTTGCGAGGCAGCATTTGTAAGCCTCAAGAAAAATCTGCAGACCGCACCAGCTCTAGCGGCGATTGATGGGGAGAAAGAGTTTTGCTTGGAGGTAGCAGCCAGCGGGGACAGTCTGAGTGCAGTGCTGCTCCAGGAGCGGCACAGTCAGCTGAGACCGGTGGTTTACTGCTCCAGGATACACAGAGGTGGAAAAGGGATATTCCAACTGTGAGAGGCACCTCCTCGCTACTCACTGGGTTGTGAAAAGATCATTGATCTTCACAGGCACCTCACCCATCACCCTCCTCACCCATCACACGCCCACCCAGATGCTCCTAGACGGGAGAATTAAAGATGGGACAGTGAGCAGTGCCCGCATTGCTCGCTGGGCCCTGCTTCTCTCCCAGATGGATCTAAGGGTGAAAGGTCTCTGCGAGCCAAAGCTCGCAGCCAACATGATTTATCCAGGGACGGCCCACCAGTGTTCCATTGAAGGGGTATGGGAAGTCAACATAGGTTTCGGGCCGGGATACACCCCACAGGCTATGTGGATGGTTCCAGCACAGTATCTGCTGGGAAATGACTCACAGGGTGTGGAGTTTATGACCCAGGGGCAGACATTGCCCTGACAATTAAACTCCCCAGCACCATGAGCGCCGAGCAGGCTGAACTGTCCGCGGTGGTGTATGTGGTTACACACCCAGAGAAATTCCCTACCTGATGAGCCGAATAACAGTCTGAATCCAAGAGGTTAAGGCTTAAAACTCAACGCTTTTATTAAGTAAGAACATAACATCAAATTAACACAGGGCAACCATCATTCATCACTGACCCAGCCCTTATGAGTAAAACCCAGCTCTTATAAGTAAGACTCCCACCAATCCGAAGGATCCAGAGGGGCAGGGCTAGGGAGGAGCATTAACAGTTACGCATGTAGAACATTCCAGACATTAACAAGTACAACAACAACAGCCAATACAAATGCCAGAACACAAATGCCAGAACACAGTTATTTCATCACATTCACCCCCTGCTATAGATTCAGTCCGTCAGGAGGTCTGATATTCCTCTGGGAACGACGTAACTCTTGCTGAGGCTCCTCCCAGAGTATTAACTCTGGTTCATTCAATTTCCCAGAATCATCAGTGTTTTCCACACTGAGTTTGTGTCTCTAAAGGTCCAATACCATGATTAAAAATTCTACTCAGAGTCAAACTCTTTTTGAGCTCCAGCAGGTGCAAGATCTTTAATAGAGACCGTATCCTCTCGCCCATCCGGATATTCAATGTACGCATGCTGGGGATTAGCATGGAGGAGTTGTACTTCCTCCACCAGTGGATCAGTCTTGTGGCCTCTCACATGTCTGCGCAACAGCACAGGGCCCATGGTCGTCAACCATGTGGGTAATGATACTCCATTAGTAGCTTTTCTTGGAAAGCTAAACATCCTTTCATGAGGGGTGGCATTTGTCGCTGTACACAAAAGAGACCTTATGGAATGCAGCACATCTGGCAGGACATCCTGCCAGTGAGAGGTCGGCAGGCCTCGCGACTTCAGAGACAATACGATAGCCTTCCACACTGTCGCATTTTCTCTCGACCTGCCCATTACCACGAGGGTTATAACTGGTAGTTCTACTCATTGCAATCCCTTTCGATAGCAAAAACTGTCGTAATTCTTCACTCATAAAGGAAGAACCCCTATCACTATGTATATAGTTAGGCATGCCAAACAAAGAAAACAGTTGGCAGAGGCATTTAATTACAACAGCACTAGTCACATCCGGACAAGGGATAACAAAAGGGAACCGAGAGTACTCGTCTATAATATTAAGAAAATAGACATTACAGTCACTCGATGGAAGGGGACCTTTAAAATCGAGACTCAAACACTCAAATGGTCGAGTTGCTTTAATAAGATGGGCTGGCTCGGACGGCTTATAGAAGCGGGGTTTGCATTCAGCACAAACACGACAAGTTCTGGTCATTGTCCGGACCTCCTCAATAGAGTAGGGTAGATTGTGGGACTTAATGAAATGGTTCATTCTGGTAACCCCAGGGTGGCAGAGTGCATCGTGGAGACTTAGAAGCTTATCTATACCTAGACTAGCCCATACTCCTCATGACAAAGCATCCGATGGCTCATTGAATACTCCAGGCCTGTACTGAATATCATAGTCATATGTTGACAGTTCTATTCGCCATCTTAAAATCTTATCATTTTTGATCTTGCCTCTCTGCTTAGTATTGAACATACAGGCCACAGATCGCTGGTCAGTAATAAGCGTTATACGTTGGCCAGCGAGATAATGCCTCCAATACCTGACTGCTTCGATAATCGCCTGTGCCTCCTTTTCCACTGAAGAATGTCGAACTTCTGGTCCTTGCAATGTACGAGAGAAGAAAGCTACTGGTCTACCAGCTTGGTTAAGAGTTGCTGCCAACGCAAAATCAGATGCATCACTTTTCACTTGAAAAGGGATCTTCTCATCTACGGCACATACCACTGCTTCTCAATGTCCCGTTTGATATTAAAGAAAGCCTCCCGAGCTTCCACCGACAGCGGAAAAGACGTCGACTTAATAAGAGGTCGGACTTTATCTGAGTAGTTAGCCACCCACTGGGCATAGTACGAGAAGAATCCCAGACACCTTCTTAAAGCTTTTACAGTATGAGGTAAAGGTAATTCCTTAAGTGGGCGTAATCTTTCAGGATCCAGCCCGACTACCCCATTCTCCACAATGCAACCAAGAATACACAAACGTGTAGTATTGAAGGTACACTTGTTTTCATTGTAGGTCAGGTTTAACCTCTTTGCAGTCTCTAGGAACTTCGCGAGATTTTGATCATGCTCCCGTTGGTCGCGCCCACAGAGAATAACATTGTCCAGATACGGGAATGTTGCTTCCAACGCATATTCATCCACCATACGATCCATCTCCCATTGGAAGACGGATACCCCATTAGTCACACCAAAGGGCACCCTAAGGAATTGATACAGGCACCCATTAGCTTCGTAGGCCGTATAAGGTCGGTCTTCTATTTTGATGGGGAGTTGATGGTAGGCAGACTTTAAATCAATGGTGGAGAACATGCGGTACTGAGCTATCTGGTTCACTATCTCAGGAATACGAGGCAAAGGATAGGCGTCTAGTTGGGTATACAAGTTTATAGTCTGGCTATAATCAACCACAAGTCTTTTCTTTTCATTAGTTTTAACCACCCCCACCTGGGCACACCACGGGCTATTACTGTGTTCGATGACTCCCTCCCGTTGAAGCCTTTCCACTTCCTCTTTTATAATTTTTTTATCTTCTGAACTATACCGTCGACTCTTAGTCGCTATAGGTCTACAATTAGGAGAAAGGTTCATGAACAAAGAAGGTGGACTTATTTTTAAAGTAGAAAGGCCACAGACTGTGAGCAGAATCTGGGATCCACCATACTTAAGGGTGACACTCATGCTGATACTGGAAGTCCAAGCCTAAAATTAAGTTCACACACAACTGAGATAATATGAGGAGTTTAAAGTCCTTATACTCCATATCCTTAACGGTCAATGTGACTTTACAATATCCAGTTACCTCCAAAGTAAGGGACTTAGACGCCATCACGATTTCACTTCGAGTAGGATACACCTTCAATGAACAGGAGTTAACAAGGTTGGGGTGTATAAAACTTTCAGTACTGCCACAGTCTATCAAACACCCAGTAGGACGACCATTAATCTTGATGTCCGTCATAGATTTCGACAAGGAGCTCGGTATGGTCTGGTCAAACGTAACCAAGGCAGCAGCAGAGAAAACATCTTGTACAGGATTACCCTTACACACTTTACTAAAATATCCCCGTTTCTTACATTTAAAACAGGTAGCCTCTCTGGCTGGGCATCTTTGCCTGGGGTGTTTAGAATGGCCACAAAAATAACACTTAGACACATGGGGTACAGCCGCAACAATAGAATTAATTGGAGGCTCTATTTGTGTTATGGATGCCTCCATATTCAGAACACACGAGGCTGAGAGAGACGCATGGGCTGATGCATACACTTCTAAATTCTTCTGGGCTACCTCTAACGATCGAGCCATAGTGACGACTGTTTTTAAAACTAATGAGTCGTTCTCGAGAAGTCTCTGTCTAATATAATTAGATCGGAGGCCAGATATAAAAGAATCGTGGATGGCTTCTTCCTGATACAATATGGCAAAGACAGCCTTGTAGTTGCAACCCTTAGCCAAAGCCATAAGGTCCTGCAGGAAAACATCCAGGGATTCCTCGGGTAATTGCCTGCGAGTAGACAAAAGATACCTGGCGTATACTTCATTAACCGACTTAAGGTACTGGGCCTTAAGGGCTGCGAGGGCCTCTTCATATGTAGTAATATCTTCAATTATAGAGTAAGTTTGATGACTTACCAAGTTGGTTAAAAGACCCAACTTGTTAACCGTCGTGTAATGATCAATAACATGTCATTCTATAGTGGACACTAGGTGGAGCCGTAGAGCTGTGCAGAGCTGTATATAGCTGTATGTATATAAGACTACACTACCCAGCTGTATAGATATTAAGACTACATTACCCATGAGGCATTGGCTACCCACAAGGCAACAGTCAAGATGGCAGCCTGCACACAGGAGCACACATGCTGCATCTCTACAGATACTGTACCTAGAGAACATGTACTGAATAAATGACTAGCTAGAAGCTAGCTGTGTTCGTAATAAGAATGTCTAGTTATTAATGAACATAAGATGGTACCAGGATGGTGAAGATCTGCTGAAAATTGTGAAAAGCGACATGGAGAATTTGAAGCCACCAGAGCGTTTGAAACTCACAGGAAACATCGACTACAATTGGCAGATTCTTAAACAACAATTCGAACTCTACATTGCAGCCATCGGATTCGGTACGAAGCCAGACACAAGGAAGATAGCGTTGCTGCTTACGGTTGCAGGCCCACAGGCGATAGAGGTATTTAATACATTTGTATTTAATCCAGCGGAGAACAGAGACAAATTAGACGATGTGCTAAAGAAATTTGATGCACATTGTTCTCCCAAAAAGAATGAGACCTATGCAAGATACATGTTCTGTTCAAGGACACAGCAGCAAAATGAGACTTTTGATAGCTTTATAACTGATCTGAAACTGAAAGCACAGACATGTAATTTCTCTGAGCTCAAAGCATCCATGATTCATGACCAGATTGTGTTTGGTATTCATGATAAAAAAAGTCAGGGAACGTCTGTCGAGAGAAACCAAACTAAACTTGGAAAATGCAGTGAAAATATGCCAAGCCAGCGAGCTAGCTCAAAAGCACGCGAAGACTTTCAGTGAAATCAATAATGATGCGATTGTAATGAGTGATAATGCAGCTGTCGGTGCTATGTCCTACAAGGGGAAGAAACGTGGGCAGAACAGAAATGAAAAGCAATCGGAGGATGAAATTTTTAATTGTAAACGCTGTGGTTACAAACACCAGTTAAGACAATGCCCAGCGTTTGGAAAAATGTGCACAAAGTGTAATGGAAAGAACCACTTTGCCAAACAATGCTTTTCAAAAGTAAAAACTAAGAAAGGGCAACGAGTTAATGTAATTGAGGACACTGATTTAAGTGATACATTTTTTGTAGGAATGGTGTCATGTGACAATATCAAAAAGGATACAGAAAATGTGCAGCCCTCAGAAATGGACAATGCTGAACATAAAGTTAATGCAGTAAAAGAGGACAAATGGATGATCCCACTGCAGGTAAATGGAGCATTAGTTACCTTGAAACTAGACACTGGGGCAAAAGCAAACTTAATCAGTACGAGTGACATTAACAATATGAAAGAAAAGCCCAAAATAAAGAAAAAGTCAGTAATACTGAAGGACTATAATGGACAAAAAATAGATAGCTTAGGTGTATGCAGATTAAAGTGACAGTCAAAGACAAAGTGCATGTTTTCTGTTGTGGCTGAAAGACTTGATTCACTGCTGGGTGACAAAGCTTGTGAGGACTTAGAACTGGTCAAGAGAGTCTACCGTATAAACTGTGCCATAAGCAGACCAGATGACTCGATGGATTCTGTGGTGAATAATTTCCAGGAGTGGTCAAAGGATTTGGAGTTCTACCATTCACTTACAAGATCCAGCTAATGGAGGATGCTCAGCCAGTGGTACATGCTCCATGAAGAGTTCCAGCACCCCTGCGTGACCGGCTCAAGAATGAACTGGACAGAATGACCACACTAGGAGTCATCAGGAAAGTCGAAGAGCCAACAGACTGGGTTAACTCCATGGTATGTGTAAAGAAAAAGAACAATGATCTAAGAATATGCATGGATCCAAAGGACTTAAATGCAAACATAAAACGTGAACACTACCAGATTCCCAAGCGAGAAGAAATCACCAGTGAAATGTCAGGTGCCAGATACTTTACAAAGCTCGATGCCTCACAAGGATTTTGGCAACTAAAACTGGATGAAGAGAGCACCAAATACTGTACCTTCAACACACCATTTGGCAGGTATTGTTTCCTCAGAATGCCTTTCGGGATAATATCTGCATCTGAAATCTTTCATAGAGCGATGGAACACATAATTGAAGGTCTGGAAGGAGTTCGGGTCTATGTTGATGACATCATCATCTGGGGCTCCACACTGAAAGAACACAACGAGAGACTGACTAAAGTGCTACAGAGCATACGCCAGAATGGACTGAAGCTCAACAAAGCCAAGTGTCAGTTTGGTATCCAGGAAGTCACTTTCCTAGGAGATAATCTATCTGGTAAAGGAATAGAGCCAGATATGGAAAAAGTAAACGACATACTCAAAATGCCCTGACCCACTGACAAAAAAGGAGTGCTACGCATCATGGGGATGATAAACTTCATTGGAAAGTTCATTCCTAACTTGTCAGCCAAGACAGCCTGTCTGCGAGACCTGCTACATAAAACAAATGAGTTCGCATGGACAGAAAGACATGAACAAGAGTGGATAAACCTCAAAACCGTGCTGACAACCACACCTGTACTCACCTTCTTTGACCCAACAAAAAGAATCAAAGTGTCAACAGATGCATCAAAAGATGGCCTAGCTGCGGTCTTGCTACAAGCAGAGGGTGAAGATTGGAAGCCTGTTGCCTATGCCTCCAGGTCTATGACTGATACTGAGTGTCGATACGCACAGATTGAAAAGAAATGTCTAGGCTTGGTAGTTGGACTAGAAAAGTTTCATGGCTACATATATGGACTTCCCACCTTCACAGTTGAGACAGACCACAGCCCTTTGGTTGCCATCATAAAAAAGAACCTGAATGAGATGTCTCCAAGGATTCAACGACTCATGATGAAGCTGCAAAGATATGACTTTGAACTGATCTACACACCAGGCAAATACATAGTGTTAGCAGATGCACTATCCCGAGCACCCACAATGAGTCATGTGAGCTCTACTGAAGAAGACGTGGATGTTCATGTGAGTATGGTCACTGCTGCGCTGCCCGTGTCAGACACAAAATCAAAGCAAATAGCAGAAGAAACAGTAAAAGATACAGTATTACAAACAGTAATAGAGAACATTCATCATGGTTGGCTAAAAGGTTCCTGTCCAAAATATTTTCACATAAGGTCAGAATTGAGTGTCGCAAGTGGACTATTACTAAAACAGAACAGAATAGTCATTCCACAGGCTCTATGTCAAGACATGCTCAAAAGGATTCATGAGGGACACCTCGGAATTGAAAAATGCAAAAGGAGGGCAAGAGACACTGTTTATTGGCCTGGCATAAATAAGGACATTGAGAACATGATAGGCAAATGTGAGACATGTCAGAAACACCAAAACAAACAAGCAAAGGAACCAATGATAGTAGCTGACATACCAACAGCAGCATGGCAAAAGTTTGGTATGGACCTTTTTCATTTAAATGGTAAAGACTACCTAATAGTGATTGACTACTGTTCTAATTATCCTGAGATGGCGCTGCTCTCAAGCACCACAGCAAGCAGTGTCATAATGCATGTGAAATCCATCTTCGCCAGACATGGAATTCCCAGGATTGCCGTTAACGACAATGGTCCGTGCTTCAACTGTAAGGAGTGGCAACAGTTTGCAGCACATTATGACTTTCAGCACATCACATCCAGTCCTTTGTATGCTCAGTCAAATGGTAAGGCAGAGAAAGGTGTTCAAGTTCTCAAGCAGCTACTGAAGAAAGCGACAGAAAGCAAGTCTGATCCTTATCTCGCCCTGCTGAGCTACCGACTGTGGTTCTTCACCTGCTGAACTACTAATGGGTCGCAAGTTGCGCACCACGCTACCCTGCTGTGCAAAGGAACAGCAAAGTGAGGAACTGAGACAGAGACTTCAACTGTTAAAGCTGAAACAGAAATCATACTATGACAAGTCATCCAAAACTCTAAAACCATTGACAAGGGATGATGTTGTCAGGATTGAGGATCCAGATGCATGGAACAGGAAAGCTACAGTTCTTGAGGAAGTAGGACCAAGGTCATACACTGTTAGAACTGAGGAAGGACAGATTCTCAGGAGGAACCGCCGTTCCCTCCTAAAAACACAAGAGACTATTCAAGACCAGATTGATGACAATGCCGCAACTGCATCTTGTCATTCACCGCCAGAACAATCTCTTGAAGACACATCAGACTTACCCATGTTGAGAAGATCCACACGTGAAGTAAAAAAGCCTGACAGACTTAATCTTTGAGTACAATGTAAAGCTTTGAAAATGTGTTGACTGTTTTGAAAATGTTTATGTTTATAGAGCACTAACAAAAGTGTTACTGATATTATCTTGATTGTTTTCTTGAAAGTTGATTGATATTGATTTTGTTAAACCTCAAAGAAAGGGGGATATAATGATCAATAACATATCATTCTATAGTGGACACTAGGTGGAGCCGTAGAGCTGTGTAGAGCTGTATATAGCTGTATGTATATAAGACTACACTACCCAGCTGTATAGATATTAAGACTACATTACCCATGAGGCACTACGCTACCCACAAGGCAACAGTCAAGATGGCAGCCTGCACACAGGAGCACACATGCTGCATCTCTACAGATACTGTACCTAGAGAACGTGTACTGAATAAATGACTAGCTAGAAGCTAGCTGTGTTCATAATAAGAATGTCTAGTTATTAATGAACATAAGACGTCAGATCGGTGAATGATGCGATGAAGTGTTCAAAACATCGAAGCCAATGTGTAAATTTCTTCGATGCGTCTGCCGAATGGGGATCGATAGCCAAACGTTCTGGATTCAAATATCGATCCATCTTCCAAAAGTTGTTACTTAATAAAATTGATGTGCCAAATAACGGTCTGAGTCCAAGAGGTTAAGGCTTAAAACTCAAGGCTTTTATTAAGTAAGAACATAACATCAAATTAACACAGGGCAACCATCATTCATCACCGACCCAGCCCTTATGAGTAAAACCCAGCTCTTATAAGTAAGACTCCCACCAATCCAAAGGATCCAGAGGGGCAGGGCTAATGGTTACACCTGTAGAAAATTCCAGACATTAACAAGTACAACAACAACAGCCAATACAAATGCCAGAAAACAAATGCCAGAACACAGATTTATTTCATCACATTACCCCATACACGATTTGCTCAGACAGCATGTTCACGTGAAATTCGTGTACGGAATACCTGGCCATCTGGTCCCGTCGGGGATACACCTCCGCTGACGGGAGACCTCTGGCCATCAAGCCTCTGCTGGAGAAAATCATGACAGCAGTAGGGAAAGAATGGAATGTCTTTATCCATAAGGTTCGAAGACAGAACCCATGAGGGAGGGAAATCAAAGGGCAGATGAATTAACCAAGCAGGGAGCTAGGGAAGGAGAGTTTTGGGACCCCTACCAGATAGGTTCGGTAGCCGCAATCCGGGACAAGGGAGACACACAAGGAGTAGCCTTGGTCCCGGATCTAAAGCAGGCCCAGGTATGGGATCCCATCCTCAGAGCCGTCTTGAATGCGCTCACAAAAGGGGAGAAGGTAGAGGGCCCGTACGGTATAGCAGCCATCACCGTTAAGGAAGGCATGCTGTTCAGCGGGGGAGCAATGGGTAGTGCCGCAGCAGCAACCAAAGGGAATTCCTCCAACTGGCCCATGAGGGCCCAGGAGCGGGGCATCCCGGGCCTGAGGCCACCTGGCAGAAGGTGGAACAGGCAGGATGGTGACCAGGACTGAGGGAACAGGTCCGTGAGTTCTGTGCCGACTGTCTGGTGTGTGCTGCCAATAACCCTGACCCCCAGAAAAGGAAGGTATCTTTGGGATACACCAGGAGGGTAGCGGACCATGGCAGTGGATCCAGATCGATTACATCGGGCCGCTACCCACCGCCCAGGGAGGCTACAAGTATTGCCTAGTCCTGGTGGATGTGTTCTCAAAGTGGGTAGAAGCTTTTCCCGGCCGTACAGCTACCACATTGGGTACAGCTAAGATCCTGGTCAGGGAAGTGTTCTCACGATGGGGACTCCCACAGTATGTGGAGTCTGACCAAGGGAGTCACTTTACCAGACAAGTCATGCAAGAGACCCTCATGGTACTCGGCATTGAAGGGAAATGACACGTTGCCTACAACCCACAGTCATCGGGTCCTGTAGAGCATTTAAACCATACTATAAAAGAAAAGCTGTGCAAGGAGATGGGAGACTCATCCAAGAAGTGGGTGGAAGTCTTACCGTTGGTCTTGATGGGGATCCGAGCCAGCCAGTCAAAAAGCACGGGGTATTCCCCACACGAGCTGATGACTAGCAGGGTTATGCGGACCCCCACCCATGTGCTAGCCCCGGTGCTCACGGAAGGCCAGCTCAGAGAGGTGAACCGGGACAGCTTTGTCAGGAATCTGTTTGAACACCTCAAACAGATTCACTGGCAGGCTGCTAGCAACATGGGAAAACAGGATTGGAGTAATCGATTGCTGCTAGAACCCAACAGGCACCACGAGTGGGAGATTGGGGATCAGGTCATGGTAAGAAACTTTGCCCGGTTGGGAAGTTTCGAACCATTGTATATGGGACCGTACAGCATTGTGGACAAGGCAAGCCCCATGGTGTATGCCATCAAGATGCCCTGCCGCACAAAGTGGTTTCACATTAATCAGTGCAAGCTGTTTAAGGCTGAGAGTGGAGAACGGTCAGCAAGGGTGAACCGCACTAAGGCTAGAGAGCAGCCGCCTGCAGTTGTAGCAGACTCACAGACCGCAAAGGTGGGGGCAGTGAATTGTGTGACTGGAGAGGCCCTCCCACCAATTAAGTGGGATTCAGGTACACTCCCAGTAGCCGGCGCCTTAAGGAGGTCTCCTCGCACACCACAGCCTAGACTACCATGGTCACCCGAGTGTTATTTTAAACGGTCCAGCCCCAGGAGAATCCGTAACAGAAAGAGAAAAACAAAGGTCAGGGACAAGTCTAAGGATATGGATCCCCAACCTGCCGCCTCCAAAGGTGAGGGACTCACAGGAGAGGTAGTGTTGGGCAAAGAGAGAGAGAAGGGTCCCCAGCCTGTGGCATCAGGCTGCGGGGAACCCACAGGACAGGACAGGGACTCAGCAGCCACACCGAAGGGGGTAGTGTGTTGCAGCACCGGAGGACACACTCCCCTGGTTAACTGGGAGTCAGGAAAACTCCCAGTTGTTTTAAGAAGGACTCTCCGAGTCCAGTGGCACAGGTCTCCTTACGCCCAGGCGTTCAAGCTGCCCAGATTCCACAAAAGGTAAAGGCCAATCAGGAATTAGCCATGCCATCTGGAGACGGGCGGCAGATGTATATAGTTTTCTGAAGTCTTTTAAGTGCGTTTTACAGTTTGGATGTTTGGGATTTTAGTGGTTTAATTTTGGTATAGGATAAGTTTAAGTTTTGAATTTTGATAACTGTGTCAGGCCAGAGAACCTCCTCGGGACATGGCTATTTTGTTTGTGTGTCCCTACAAAGAGGAAATCGGGATGAGGAAGGTTCTGCTCCTGCTCGTGCTGGTAGGGGTCAGCATCGGTGATCAAGGAGATGTGGAGAACTCCCACATCTTTGGGTGCTCAGGAGAAAAAGCACCGATCGTTACCGCAGGGGGTGACGAACGGGGTGCGGAGGAACTTGCCATCTACTTCCACGGTGGAAGGTGGCCAGGGTGGCTGGGGTCAAACTCGACTCAGTACTCCAGCCAGACTGGGTTCATGTACGGGGAGGCCTCCCTCCCGTGCCCCAGGGTACAGGTCGTTGCTACAAGGGTCAGTGTCACCGTGGGGAAACGTGTGTGTTTGACATGCAAGGGACAGATTCCGTTGGATAGGTGGTGGTGGCACAGAAAGCTGAGCAAGGATATAGGAAACCCCGCAGTCGATTGGGAACAACTGGGCAACAATACCCATTGGATGATTTCAGGGACCCAAGGGGGATTGAGTGTGTGCTGAGACAAGTGGTGGGAACCGGATCAGGGGATTTATGTTTGTATGTGGGGTTCAGAGAAGGTCTGCCCCACAGGCATATCCATCATTTTCCACCGGCAATGGCAAGATTCCGGGGAGGGGATGGAGTGGGATTCCAGCCTGCATGCGTGCGCGGTCCCACGCTCCCCGATCCCAGTCAACGCCACCGAACTTGTAACCCGCTCCCGAAAGCCCCTGCCCACGACCACAACATCACGGACTATAGTCCAGTGGTGTCCTACCACCACCAAAGGACCAGGGAATGGTTTAGTCCTAGTACCAACAGATAAGCTGCTGTACCAGGGGGTACACTATGCAGTGACCTCAGTGATCCTGAAGCTGACCGAGGTGCACTTACCTGAATGGTGCCCTAAAGAGACAGAACAGTTGTACCAAGCTCTGTTGAAGGAAATGTTTAGAAAGTTCTATGAATTCGAATTTGCCAGGGTAGACAAAGCGAAGCTGTACAGTTTACATCCTGAACATAATATGGGCGCGGGGAGACAAAGACGGGCAACCTGGAATGATGTTTTTACAGCTTACAATACAGGATCCTCAGTGATAAGCAGCCTAGATGACATAGAGCTGCAAACCCAGATAAATGAATTAAAAACCCAGTTAAGAAAACTCCTAACAGAGGAGAACACAGTGGTCGGCTCAGAGCTACATGAGGACCAGACCATGATAGTCCATTTAAAGGAGATAATAGCTGAGCTGGAGAGATACACCATGTTAAGTCTGTGAATTATTTAGTTAATTAAAACAGACTAATGAGTAACAATAAAAACAGGTCTTTACTGGTTGGAGGTAGGGACTATACTGAATACAAGATTACTGCACAGTGCTTATATACCGGTGTGTTCACCCCCGGTATTACGTCTACAGCAGCCTGAGAAAGTAGTACATCTCTTCAGGTGGAACAGGCTTAAGCTCTCTTAAGGTGGAACAGGTTACATACACAACACTCCTCCCTTCTTAGCTTTATAGTCATCCCCCCCATTTAACATAACGTAATAACATATATACATATATAACTTCATGTTTAACGTAACATATCACAGATTCAGTCTCTGCGGAAAACAGTTCACAGATTCAATCTCTGTGGTGTAGTCGGTTCACGTTACTCATTCAATAGTCCTTTCATGGATTTAACAGCTTGAACTTCCGAACTGATTTGGCTCCGTTCGGAGGGACCACGTGTGTGATCTGGTAGAGGTGATAATGGTTCAGATGGGTCATCTTCTGTTTTTACTTTTCCTTTTCTGCTTCTTGGAGACTCTCTGGGCTCCATTGTCAGCTGCCACAGCTGCCAGCTGCATGCGCAGTTCCTCCTTCTCTTCCTCCTGTTTCCGTCGTAGAGCCAGCTTCTCCCGATGTTCCGTAGACTTTTGGTGCTCCTCCATGATTTCTGCACTTTGGGAGTCGAAGTTACAAGCTGGGCAGGACAGGACATCGTAATATTCGGTGTCGTCCACCAGGTCATGGTAATATTCGGTGTCGTCCTGAGCTAGACCAGTGAGAGGGTCGTCTATTTCCTCCATACCCAGCTGGACGTTAGCCAGCTCTTGTTCCAAATCCAGACATCTTTCCTGAAGAGACTTCTTCATGTGTACCTCTGCATCCAGCTTTTTCTGGGCTTTCAGCAAGTCGTTTACTAGTGACCTCATTTGTGATTTTAATACTTCAACTTCCTTTGGAGATTGATTGATCGGACTATGCAATCCCTCTACCGGAGCAGCTGTTTCAGCGGTCTGTTGTTCTACATTGACGTGAGTCAGCGTACTTTTGGCATCCAATGGCTGCTCTGTTGCAGTCGTTTCAGTCTGTGTCGTCACATCAGCCATCTCAATGACTTTTGAGAGCTCCGAACCCTTTTCCTTTGAAGATCGCAGCTCGTGTTCAAGTTTTTCCCATTTCAGAGTCTTGTCCCTCAGCATATGAAGGAGTTGGCTGACCGTTAACTCTTCTGACACCAGATTATGGCACGCACCTTCAGAACCTGAATCAGCTTTGATTCGTTCGGCCTCCTCGCGCAGATGGTTGGTGTGCTCCTGCTCCATTTTCTCCATCAGTTGCTTCTGTTGACTTTCCAGATTCTCCCACTCTGTAACAAAGAACTTTTTTATTTCATTCATCTCTTGCTCAAAACGGCGAATCATTTGTTCTAATTGCTGTTGTAGTTTGAAATGGAGTTGAGTTCGAGCCCGGTGTCCCTCAGAAATGGGCACATCAGTAGACTTGCCAGACTCAGAATCCACAGTTAAACTATGTTGTTGTTGCTCAGTGGAATTCTGTGCTGAAACTTTGTCTTTTGCACCTGAGTTGGGCTTACCATCATCCGTTCCAGAGTCTGGGCCGACTATCTTCACCGAGTTCTCACTCGTTATTGTTTGTAGGAAATGCCAGTCCATATTCATTTTCCTAATCCACTCCCGTCCTAGTAGTGGAGGACCTCCTTCAGATATCACATATAAGTCCATTATTTGACTGTCTTCGCCCTTGTGGACCACTGCAACCTCTATTTTCCCGATGGGGTACACTCTTTGCCCCGTGTATGTTTTCAATATAATCCCCGTATCCTGTAGGGGAATATGTTGGAATAACTTTCCGTAATCTTTCTTATTTATGACCGTCAATGCCGATCCAGTGTCCAATTCCAGTTTTACTTGGACTCCTTCTATCTGAAGAGTGACCCAAATTGTCTGGAGGTCTGCACCCTTACCAGCGTTGAGTACTCTTAAGCTAGCCAGTTCATTACTGCTAGCGTCTGAATCGGACTCCTGTTCGGCCACCTTGTGTACCTTTGCATATTTCCCTTGCGGTGACTTTTTGTTGCTGGTCTTCTTCGCTGACCTGCATACTCTAGCTATATGTCCAAGCCTACCACAAGTTCTACATTCTTGGTTTTTAAACCAACACTGGTTCTGATCATGCGTTGTCTTTCCACAACGATAACATTTGCCAGAACTCACACCCAATTTGTGTGCACTGAGCTCCGGTGACCGTAGCTGCATTACTGCCGTGCCTCTCGCTGCGGCTTCGTGTGCTGCTGCCATAGTGACCGCCTTCTCAAGCGTCAGCTCATTCTCCTCGAGCAGTCGCTTTTGTGTATCCTGTTTAAATAAACCACACACAAATTTGTCTCGAAGTGCCTCTGTCAGTCCCGTTCCAAACTGGCAATATTTCGCTAATTTACGCAATTCCAGCAAATATTCAGCATTGCTTTCATGCTGTAGCTGCCTTCTGTCATAAAATTTAAATCGTTCCGCTAGCATCAGCGGCGTGGGGTTTAGATGATCTTTCAGGACAGTAACAATCTCATCGAACGTCTTATCCGCCGGTTCATCTGGTGATAACAGGTGTTTCAATTGCCCGTATGTCTTCGCACCCATTAAATTTAATAATGTTAGAGCTTTATCTTGGTCACGAATTTTATTGGCCTTACAATAATTTTTTACTCTTTCAACATATATGGCCCAATCTTCGAGGTCACTATCAAAGGTACTAATATTCCCGTGTTTAGGCATTGTAGATTTGCAATTTCTCAGATTTTATTTTCTTTACTTGTTATCAAAGATGGCGGCTTCCCGCTCTTGCCGTCGTCCTCCGCCCACAAAATGGCGGTTTTCCCGCGCTTGGCGGTCTTCACCCGTCCCCCGACGCCGTCTCCCTTAAGCCCCCGAGTGCGGCCCTTATCAGCGGATGCGATCGATGGCCCGGCTGCGCCTCGCACTTGAAAGCGGCCCGGCCCTTATCTGCCGATCGCTATCGCCCTATACCTCTCTCTTCCCCAGTCCTGTCTTCTACTCCGGTTCACAAGCTGATGGAGGCTTCAGGGTCCTAATGCCTGTCACTTCCAGTGGGGTGGTGAGTGGTGAGGTTTGAAACCTCTCTTCAACCGCCGTGGAATAACTGCCGCAGGGTAAGAACCTGACTCGTCGCCAGTGTTAAGTCTGTGAATTATTTAGTTAATTAAAACAGACTAATGAGTAACAATAAAAACAGGTCTTTACTGGTTGGAGGTAGGGACTATACTGAATACAAGATTACTGCACAGTGCTTATATACCGGTGTGTTCACCCCCGGTATTACGTCTACAGCAGCCTGAGAAAGTAGTACATCTCTTCAGGTGGAACAGGCTTAAGCTCTCTTAAGGTGGAACAGGTTACATACACAACACGCCAAAACAGTAAATGCACTTCTACGGGAGGACAGGAATGCTTCGGATCAAGCTGAACAGAATGAGGTGTGCGTGCTGTTTGGGGCATGGTTGCTGGTCGAGGGCCACAGCAACCTGGAGGATTTAAAACAAGGTTTAGTCCCCTCCTGGATTACGAACAAACACCTCGCAGCCCTCAACCCATTGAGTAATTCGCTGAGCCCGTGTCAGCTCCGTCTCTGAAGCCTACCCTGTCCCAGTGGATTGTGGACGTTCCAATCATACTATCATGGGGATAGTAGTGACGATGCCGGTCATGGGTGGGACAGCCCGACCCGCACCGGTATACAGGGTGGAGAACATTGGGATCATTCAAGGGGGTGCACACATCCATTTTGCAGAGGTCCCACCTTATGTCATAAAGTGGGAGCACGCTATGGCAGGTACAGACATCTCTGGGTGCCGGAGCCGGGGAGCACACATAATACTGTGTCCCCAGCACTTGAATGCCTATTCGAGACCACAGTGTGGGTTTAAAGCTGCTGGCGCACAACCTGTGAACTGTACCATGGAGGTAATGGCACAAGACCATGTTACCCCACAGGTAGCATTCATAGGGGGTGGGACATATTGTGTCACCACAAGTGTGCCCCTTTACTGGCATGGACAGTACATCTGGTGTCCGGTGAGTGACAGCAGTTTTTGTTTTAAACCCGAGGCAGAAGTTCAAGTGGCCCAGGAATGGATTGTACCCATCCCTGAACCCTCAACTGTTCATCTCACTGTCAGGGAAAACATTACCAACCTGCAAAGTTACGTAACAGATTTCGGCTATGAGATTTCCCCTCTACCAGAATATCTTACCGCCTTATTAAAAGCAGTGGTCATCTCACAGAAACTTTTCTATACATTAGAGCAGAAGACAGTCGAGATAGGGGCAAAGATATTGGATATTGTAGTTCTACCCTGGTGGGACGTTTTTGGAAATATCGAAGTCCCTTCTTGGATTAGACTGGCTTCCCACATTTTAGTGGTTTGCCAGCTGGGCATAGTTTTGTACTTGTTGTGTACGAAGTGCAAAGGAAGGGACCAGATGCTCCGCTCTCAACATGAGGGAGCATGGGACAAAAATAAAGTTTACAACCAGGTATAAAACCAACCTTGACCGTTATTAAAAATGAAGTTTGATGAGTGTGCGTGTCTTTATTTTTCCTATGTGTGTGATTTTTCCAAGTGGTGCAGGGGTGTTGGACCCCCTCCGTGCTTGGATGTGAATGTAATAAAAGTTTTTTACCTTGTGTATTTTAGTAAACACTACACCTAAAGGGAATGGGAGAGGTTTTGTTTGGGTATTAGTTTAGGTAATACAGGGGAAGGTTGGCTCCCGAGCATCAGAAAATTTTGCTCACACCTGCATGATACTATAGTGTTATAAAGTATCACAGGGGGGTGTGTAAGGTTCGCAAAGTTACACATTTTCCCCCAAAGGAAGAAAGGAGAGATATTGGACTGTTTGAAGGAAATATTGGGCCAAAGGGATTTAAAATTAAAAACCCCAGGAAGATTTGGCTGGTTTAAAAGGCATGTTCAGACTTGCGAAAATCTGTGACATGGGGAAGGTGGGATGGGCCCCCGAGTTTGGATATTGGACAGTCTGGGAATATCCGGGGCCACCTCAGCCTTTACATAAAGACAATAAAACCTGTTTCCCGCCGAAACTCACAGAGCCAAAGTGCATGAATAAAATAATACATGCCCACAGCAACACAAAGGAAAGAACATAGCCCAACAGGATACAACAATCAAACAGCAATCCAAAACCAATCAAAGAGATTTACAAATGTTTAACATTTTTAAACTAGTTTCAGGGCAATCCCGAAACCAGTTAAAGGCCAATTAAATTTAGATGGACCATCCCTGAACTCGTTAAGAGCAGATGGGCCATCCCCGATGCTCGTTGAAGTTTTAAAACACATTAAAATAATGAGCCCACCAAATTTAACAAAGGAACATGAGATTTGGCGGTCAGGTAAGCCAGGCCTCAAACCAGTATAATTGAGGCCTGCCTTTTCAGTGAAACAGCACAGTGCAGATCACCAAGACCAGATCAGCTCATTACAGTTCAGCGAGAGCACAGTACAGCTCAACGGATCATCATCAGGATCGGCGACTCGAAGAAACAGGAGAAAAAGGAAAGTCGCGGCAATCGAAGGCCTAAAGAAACCAACAACTACCAATACTACCACCAACCAGGTAATATTGGGCCACCGCGACCAACAAGAAACCAGCCACTGAAAACTCGAAAAACAAAGACTTGTTTCCACTCTACAGCCTAGTCTGACACCCCTGGGTAAGATTTTGACACAAAAGACCCTAAAACTTAGCCTAACCAAAGAAAATTGGGTACTTACCTGATACATCCAACTGTGCGGCTAACCGCATCAGCGGACAAACCCAAACTGAAAACCCAATGCAGGTGCAGTCTTCTACCACATCCGGGGTGTGCCAGGCCCCAACCGCCACAACTAAGGAGAACCCTGAAATCGCGAACCTCTACAATCTGTCAAGAAAGTCGATTGGTGAGCATTTCCTGGTCCTCTGGATTTCAAACTAGTTTGGATAGTGGGGTTGGGAGGTTAAGGGATTTTGTCTATTGTAATTCTCCCTCGCATATCCTGAGTGTTCCCCACCCTTTTAGAGTATAAGTTTTATTGTATTGTATATTTTCCTGTCTCAAAATAAAGATCTGAATTCTTTTGACCAACCCAGATGTCTGTTGCAAGTTCATTGCAACCCCCAAATAAGTCCAAAGTCTAGAACAAAAGGGAGTGGGAGTGATTCGAACCACTCAAAGGAGTCAGAGGTGAAGCTGACATACAACCCCCACACACCACCCCTTACAATATTATGATGGGGATGGCGGGGGTGAGGGGATCATAATCTGTCATGTGCTGCTTCAACATTTCCATGTGGATGAGTGGAGGTAATGCAAGCCACTGGGACCAAGTATGTGGCAAAGGGACTCTGAGGGTTTAGGGTCAGAAACACTGTGCACAGGACATTAGATTGGAGGCAGGGAAGGAATGGGGCGGTGGGGGGTGGGGGGTGCTGCTTTGAGGTTGGAAAACCACAAAGAATGGGATTCCTTCAGGTCTTGCCGAAATTAACGGCAGGACATGATTAACATTTTTTTTGTCTCCGTTTCCCGGCAGCAGCCAGCCAGATTGAGAGCCTGGCTGACTGTCGAGCGGGTAGGCCTTCAGCACCAGGCTGCAGCCGGGGAGCGGAGAGGAGGGAGGAATGGAGGGATCGGAGGCCTTGGGGAGGGGGGAGGAGATTGCTAAGGTCAGTGGTGGAGGATATCGGAGGCCTCGGGAGGGATGATGGAGAGCCTCTGGGTGGGAAGATCGGAAGGGCATTGGGGGGAGATCGGAAGGACTTGAGGGAGGAGAACAGAAGGGTTGTGGGGCGGGGGGGGTGTCCAATCACGAGGGGGTGGGTGAAGCAGATAAACTGGATCCATCAAGTAAGTGAAAAGGCAGTTATGTCTGGATCCAGCAGTCCTCACCTCTCTTTAGCCGATGGGTTTCCTCAGGCCTTGGAAACCCAGCTGGCCAGGGCTAAATTTAAAATGGTGGTTAATTCTTAGGAACACAGCCTCATTATAATATTTAAATGACCAACCCGCCTCCTGCAAGTGGGTTGGTTGCACGCCCCTCCCCGCAACCACCCCGCCCCCCGTTAGATCCGTGTGTTAATGGAGACACGGAATGCAGGAATTGATTTAACAAGTGTTTACTGAACAAAGTCTGGAGGTGAACTAACAACACAGGCTTATATACCCGAGTGGTCACTACTGGTACTACAGTATACAGGGGCTTCAAAAACATAGTTCCTCTTAAAGGTACATACACTACAATTCCTCCCCTTTTAGATAAATAGTACATAACATTTTAAGTAATCATTAAATAACATTTTTACAAGAACAATAATATACACATTTGCTGAAGTTAATCAATTACAAATTCAGTCTCTCTGGAGGTTTCCTGACTCGGTCCGGATAATGCCTCGGTGGTGTAGTAGGTTCTTTTGGCAAGGTCGATTCGGCTTCAATGCTAGTGTCGGGTTCATCTGGTTCCAGTATCACCGGATCGGAGGTAGGTACTATGGGTATCTTTGCTTCATCACTAGGCATATAGAGTTGTGGTGTAGGTTGTCCTTTTTCGGATGACTCTATGATCTGGTCAGCATGGCGCCTTATTATGCTTTCTCCAAGCCCACGGTATACATCAGCGGTCCTAGTCGTGTGCAAATAGTTCCAGGCTGCCATTTCTCGGTACGGTAGTCCGGGGCCAAAACTGGTTGACCTATCTGGAAGGTTCTAGTTGGCCTTTCATTCATGCTTTGAAATTGCCGGTTCTCTACGTCCCTTCTGACGTTTGGCTTGACCAAATCCAGCCGGCATCTTAGTCTTCTATTGAAAAACATCATGGCGGGGGTTTGGTTTGTAACCACATGTGTTGCATTCCTGTACGCAAACAAGAAGTTATCTACCTTATGTTGTAGATTTATGTCTTCATTACCCATGGCCTTTATGGCCTTCTTGAAGGTCTGGACAAACCTTTCAGCCAATCCATTGGTGGCGGGATGGTATGGGGCGGACATGTAGTGCTTAACCCCATTGTTTTTTAAGAACTTCCTGAATTCTTCGGATACAAATTGCGGTCCATTATCAGAACAGATCTGTTCAGGCAGCCCATACCTGGTGAATATGGTCTTTAATACTGTGATGGTTTTTTCCGTGGTGGTGGAGGACATCTTTATTACCTCCGGCCACTTGGAGTGTGCATCCACCGCGATTAAGAACATTGAGTCCATAAATGGACCAGCAAAGTCGATATGTACCCTTTGCCATGGAGATGAGGGCCACTCCCATGGATGTACAGGGGCTTGTGGTGGGGCGTTTTGGACCTTCTGGCATCCTAGACAGCTCTTGGTCATTTTTTTGATGTCTCCATCGATACCTGGCCACCACACAAATGCTCTGGCTAAGTTCTTCATTTTCACTCCACCCAGATGCCCCTCGTGAAGCTCCTTTAGCACTCTATCCTTGAGTTTGGGTGGAATCACCACTCTGGATCCACACATCAAGGTTCCTCAGCACACTGACAGCTGTTCTCTTCTTTGCGAGAATGCTGGCAACAGTGGTTCACCATGTGCTGGCCATCCCTTCACCGTTAAATCGTAGACTCGTGAGAGAGTCGGGTCATTTCGCGTTTCCTTTTCAATGGTAGAATTTGTCACCGGTAGACATTCCACTATGGTCGAGTGGAATATCTCCACTGGCTCCACTGTAGGCGCCGCCTCTTCCACCGTTGGCAACGGTAGGCGCGATAACCCGTCAGCATTCCCATACTGTTTTGTTCCTTTGTACTCTATGTCATATTGGTGTGCCCCTAGGAAAAGGGACCACCTCTGTAGCCTTTGCGCTGTCATAATGGGAACGCCCTTTTTAGGGTTGTATATGGAGACGAGGGGTTGATGGTCAGTCAACAAGGTAAACTTTTGTCCATGTAGGTAATGGTTGAATTTCTTTACCCCCCACACCAGGCTGAGTGCCTCCCTGTCGATCTGGGCATAGTTACGCTCAGTTGAGTTCAATGAGCTTGACGCAAAAGGTATCGGCCGCTCCGAGCCATCAGGGAATCTATGCGATAATACCGCTCCCACGCCGTAAGGGGATGCATCGCACGCCAGTCTGATTAGCAGTGATGGGTTGTAATGAGCCAACACTTCCCTGGATGTGATCAAGCCTTTGCATTTATGGAAGGCACGTTTACAGTCTTCGCTCCATTTCCAAACTACTCCCGTTTGTAGCAGTGCGTTAAGCGGGTGCAGAACCGTCGACAAGTTTGGTAAAAATTTATGATAGTAATTTACTAATCCCAGGAACGACCTTAATTGTGAGACATTTTCAGGCACTGGGGATTTACGACCGCTTCAATTTTTTCAGGTGACTTATGCAACCCTTCTTCGTTAATGACATGGCCACAATATGATATTTGTTTCTGGAAAAATTCGCATTTGGGGCGATTTGCTCGTAGGCCCCGTTCTCTCAGCCTCGTGAGCACCTGCTCCAAGTTGGCAAGGTGCTCATTGTCGTTTTCTCCTGCTACAAGGATGTCGTCTATGTAGCATTGAGTCCCCGGAATCCCTTGCAGGACTTGCTCCATAGATCTTTGCCAGATGGCTGGAGCTGATGCCACTCCAAAAACCAGTCGATTGTACTGGTACAGGCGTGTGTGTGTGTTTATCGTGAGATACCTTTTAGAGGCCTCCTCAACCTCCATCTGTAGATATGACTGTGCTAAGTCAATTTTAGTGAAACGTTTCCCTCCGGATAGTGAGGTGAAAATATCTTCTATCCTCGGAAGAGGATACTGTACCGTGTGAAGAACCGGGTTTACAGTCACCTTGAAGTCCCCACAGATGCAAACTTTTCTCTGTTCTTCAGATTTATCATTATTCAATGTTTTCTTCATGACCGGGACATTGGGTGTTGCCCACTCGCTCCAATCTACCTTGGATAACACGCCTGCTTTTTCCAAATTCTCCAGCTCTGCCTCGCCGGCTGGACGAATTGCATATGGCACCGGCCTTGCCTTAAAAAACTTGGGAATTGCCGCATCTTCCACTTTTATTGAGGCAGTGGCGCCTTTCAGGGTTCCTAGTTCCTGTTGAAACACTTCTTTGGCGTTAGCCAAGATTTCTTTTAATCGTCCAGGTATGCTGTAATGCTGGTAATTGCCACTCGGGCTATATAGCCTGTATATTGTGTATATCTGTTAGAACCCCCCCCAGACTTTGCTTAGTAAATACCTATGAACCAACTCCCGTCTTCAGTGCCTTTATCAACACACGGACACTACAGTGGCGACGAAGTGGAAACGGACTTACCTGCAATTCGGCAGCACCTCAAGGACATCGATTCCTCGGGCGTCCAGAAGACTCAAGGAAGTGAGAGAAGCTGTGGTTTCACCAGCTGGCCAAGCTGGTGGCAGGTACTGCGCTAATCCTTCCTGGGCGTCAGGCTGGGGCTCCAGCGGCTGGCTCTACAGCTGAGACAGGCAGCGAAATCGGAGGCAAGCAATAACGGACTGGGAGGGAGCACTCGGGAGACGGCCGGCGCGGCAAGCAGGTCAGCGTTCAGACCTCCGGCGGGAACAAGTCTCCAACAGTATAAATAAAAATAAAAGGAGGATGGAAACGGCAGTAAACAGCGTTGTTATCGGCAGCAGCAGCGGGAAAGCGCGGGAAGCGCCATATCTTTGCTACAGAAAAGAAAAAAAAAGCGCGGGAAGCGCCATATCATTTCTGAAATGCCTAAATCTGGTAATATTGATGCTTTTTATAGCGAAATAGAGGATTGGACCACATACGTGGAAAGAGTAGAGGTATATTGCACTGCAAATGGAATAGAAGATGAATAAAAAGCTTCAGTACTTCTGAACTTAATGGGCGCAAAGACATACGGGCTGTTACGAAATTTAATCACACCAGCCAAACCAAAGGACAAGAATTTTAAAGAAATTGTTGATACCCTGCAGGAGCACTTAAACCCAACACCGCTGCTGATAGCGGAGCGATTCAAGTTCTTCAAGAGAAATCAACACAAGAATGAAAGTAACGCTGATTACCTAACCAAATTAAGAAAGCTATCAAAGTACTGCCAATTCGGGGCAGGACTATCAGATTATCTTTGAGACAAATTATTATGCGGTCTCTTAAGTGAAGGAACACAAAAAAGACTGCTTTCTGAAAAAGATTTAACATTGGACAAAGCTTTCAGTATGGCTGTATCATACGAAGCAGCAGCAAAAGGAGCTGCAGAGATACAACAAAAGACACAGGACTTCGGCACCCATGAAATGACACAAGGTTTTGAAAGATGTTATCGCTGCGGCAGATCCACCCATAACCAGAGGGACTGCTGGTTCAAGGACAAAGCATGCAGGCAATGCGGGATGATTGGACACATTGCACGGGTGTGCCGATCTGGACAAAATAAATCTACAGACAGAAAAAAAAAAATCAATAAAGAAAAGTACAGGAAGGTACAAATGATGACGGACAATAGCTCCGAAGACCAGAAGAGCAATAGCGACTTCGAAAACAAGGGACTAAGCTGTCTCAAATTACATAATGTACTTGCCAAAGATGATTACCAAACCATTTGGGTTACCCTCACAATAGCAGGGTCCCCAGTTAAAATGGAGCTAGATACAGGATCAGCTCTAACCGTAATAAATCGACAGGATTACGAGAGGCTATTTTCACATATACCTGTAAAAGACACATCCATTATCTTAAAAACATATACGGGGCAGAAAGTATACACCAAAGGAAAAATAAGGGTGCCTGTTGTATACAACGGCAAAGAAATACAAAAGTTATACTTATACATTCTACAAGATGGTGGTCCACCGTTGTTGGGACGTGAATGGATCAGGAAGATACGTTTAGACTGGCACTCCATTCAGGCACTGATGGTGACCAGTAAGGAAAGAAAACAATGAGGACATCATACCTGAACGATTAAAAGACATCTTGGCCAACGCCAAAGAAGTGTTTCAAGAGAAACTAGGAACCTTGAAAGGCATCACCGCCTCAATAAAAGTGGAAGATGCAGCAATTCCCAAATTTTTTAAGGCAAGACCGGTGCCATACGCAATACGTCCAGCAGTCGAGGCAGAGCTGGAAAATTTGGAAAAAGCAGGCGTATTATCCAAAATAGATTGGAGCGAATGGGCAACACCCATCGTTCCAGTCATGAAAAAAGCATTGAATAAAGATAAATCTGAAGAACAGAGAAAAATTCGCATCTGTGGTGACTTCAAGGTGACTGTAAACCCGGTTCTTCACACGGTACAGTATCCTCTTCCGAGGATAGAAGATATTTTCGCTTCACTATCCGGAGGGAAACATTTCACCAAAATTGACTTGGCACAGGCATATCTACAAATGGAGGTTGAGGAGGCCTCTAAAAAGTATCTCACGATAAACACACACAAAGGCCTGTACCAGTACAATCGACTGGATTTTGGAGTAGCATCAGCTCCAGCTATCTGGCAAAGAGCTATGGAGCAAGTCCTGCAAGGAATTCCGGGGACTCAATGCTACCTAGACGACATCCTTATAACAGGAGAAAACGACAATGAGCACCTTGCCAATTTGGAGCAGGTGCTCACTAGGCTGAAAGAATGGGGCCTACGAGCGAATCGCCCCAAGTGCGAATTTTTCCAAAATCAGATATCATATTGTGGCCACATAATTAATAATGAAGGGTTGCATAAGTCACCTGAAAAAATTGAAGCGGTTATAAAAGCCCCAGCACCTGAAAATGTTTCACAATTAAGGTAGTTCCTGGGATTAATAAATTACTATCATAAATTTTTACCGAACTTATCAACTCTTCTACACCCTCTTAATGAACTTCTACAAAGAGGAGTGATTTGGAAATGGAACGAAGACTGTAAACGTGCCTTCCATAAATGCAAAGACTTAATCACATCCGAAGAAGTTTTGGCTCATTACAACCCATCACTGCCAATCAGACTGGTGTGCGATGCATCCCCTTACGGCATAGGAGCAGTATTATCCCATAAATTCCCTGATGGCTCGGAACGGCCGATAGCTTTTGCGTCACGCTCATTAAACTCAGCTGAGTGTAACTATGCCCAAATCGACAGGGAAGCACTCAGCCTGGTATGGGGAGTGAAGAAATTCAACCATTACCTACACGGACAAAAATTTACCTTGTTGACTGACCATCAACCCCTCATCTCCATATTCAACCCTAAAAAAGGTGTTCCCATTATGACAGCGCAAAGGCTACAGAGGTGGTCCCTTTTTCTAGGGGCACACCAATACAACATAGAATACAAAGGGTCAAAACAGCCTGGGAATGCTGACGGTTCATCGCGCCTACCATTGCCAACGGTAGAAGAGGCACCTACAGAGGCACCTACAGAAATGACCCGACTCTCTCACGGGTCTACGATTTAACAGTGAAGGGATGGCCAGCACATGGCGAACCACTGTTGCCAGCATTCTCGCAAAGAAGAGAACAGCTGTCAGTGTGCCGAGGAACCTTGATGTGTGGATCCAGAGTGGTAATTCCACCCAAACTCCAGGATAAAGTGCTAAAGGAGCTTCACGAGGGGCATCTGGGTGGAGTGAAAATGAAGAACCTAGCTAGGGCGTTTGTATGGTGGCCAAGTATCGATGGAGACATCGAAAAAATGACCAAGAGCTGCCTAGGATGCCAGAAGGTCCAAAACGCTCCACCACAAGCCCCTCTACATCCATGGGAGTGGCCCTCATCTCCCTGGCAAAGGGTGCACATCGACTTTGCTGGTCCATTTATGGACTCAATGTTCTTAATTGCAGTTGATGCACACTCCAAGTGGCCGGAGGTAATAAAGACGTCCTCCACCACCACGGAAAAAACCATCACAGTATTAAGGCCCATATTTGCCAGGAATGGGCTGCCGGAACAGATATGTTCTGATAATGGACTGCAATTTGTGTCCGAAGAATTCAGAAAGTTCTTAAAAAACAATGGGGTTAAGCACTACACATCCGCCGCATACCATCCCGCCACCAATGAATTGGCTGAAAGGTTTGTCCAGACCTTCAAGAAGGCCATAAAGGCCATGGGTAATGAAGACATAAAACTTCAGCACAAGGTGGATAACTTCTTATTCGCATACAGGAATGCATCACATATGGTTACCAACCAAACTCCCGCCATGATTTTCTTCAATAGAAACCTAAGATGCCAGCTGGATTTGGTCAAGCCCAACATCAGAAGGGTCGTGGAGAACCAGCAGTTTCAAGGCATGAATGAAAGGCCAACTAGAACCTTCCAGATAGGTCAACAAGTTTTGGCCCCAGACTACCGTACCGAGAAATGGCAGCCTGGAACTATCTGCACACAACTAGGACCACTGATGTATACCGTGGACATTGGAGAAAGCAGAATAAGGCGCCATGCTGACCAAATCATAAAGTCATCCAAAAAGGGACAACCTACACCACAACTCTATACATCTAACGCTGAAGTAGAGATACCCATATCTACCTCCGATCCGGTGATACTGGAACCCGATGAACCCGACACTGGCATTCAAGCCGAATCAGCCTTGCCAGGAGAACCTACTACACCACCAGAAACTACTACACCCCCGAGGCGTTATCCGGACCGAGTCAGGAAGTCTCCTGAGAGACTAACTTATAATTAATTAACTACAGCAATGTATATTATTTTGCTTATAACATGTAATTAATAATTACTTAAAAATATGATGTACTGGTTAGCTAAAAGGGGAGGAATTGTGGTCTATGTGCCTTTAAGAACCCCAGGTGTGCTGTAATGCCGGTAATTGCCACTCGGGCTATATAAGCCTGTATATTGTGTATATCCGTTAGAACCCCCCCAGACTTTGCTTAGTAAATACCTATGAACCAACTCCTGTCTTCAGTCTCTTTATCAACACACGGACACTACAGAAGTCATCATCGTTTTTTTTCTTACTGGTCACCGTCAGTGCCTGAATGGAGTGCCAGTCTAAATGTATCTTTCTGATCCATTCACGTCCCAACAACGCTGGACCACCATCTTGCAGAACGTATAAATACAACTTCTGTATTTCCTTGCCGTTGGATACAACAGGCACCCTTATTTTCCCTCTGGGGTATACTTTCTGCCCCGTATATGTCTTCAAGACAATGGATGTGTCTTTCAAAGGTATATGCGGAAATAGCCGCTCGTAATCCCATCGACTCATGACGGTCAGAGCTGATCCTGTATCTAGCCCCATTTTGACTGGGGACACCACTATCATGAGGGTAACCCAAATGGTCTGGTAATCTTCTTTGGCAATTACATTA
This sequence comes from Somniosus microcephalus, assembly GCF_052327205.1. Lineage (NCBI taxonomy): Eukaryota > Metazoa > Chordata > Chondrichthyes > Squaliformes > Somniosidae > Somniosus > Somniosus microcephalus. The sequence goes on from NC_140987.1 coordinate 238,085,809, forward strand.
TTTAATTTGTGACAGCTTAGTCTCTTGTTTCCGGAGTCGCTATCGCTCTTCTGGTCTTCGGAGCTACTGTCCGTCATCATTTGTACCTTTAAACATAGAAACATAGAAACATAGAGATAGGAACAGGAGTAGGCCATTCGGCCCTTCGAGCCTGCTCCGCCATTCAATGAGATCATGGCTGATCTTCATCTGAGATCTTAGCTGATCTTACCAGTTCAGTACCCCGTCCCCGCCTTTTCTCCGTAACCCTTAATCCCCTTAGCCTTCAGAAATATATCCAATTCTCTCTTGAAAATATTTATTGAATTAGCCTTCACAGCCCTCTGTGGCAGGGAATTCCACAGGCTCACCACTCTTTGAGTGAAGAAATTCTTCCTCATCTCTGTTTTAAATGATTTGCCCGCTATTTTTAGACTGTGGCCCCTGGTTCTGTGCTCCCCTGCCATTGGAAACATTCTCTCTGAATTCAGCCTGTCCAGGCCTGCCATAATTTTATATGTTTCGATGAGATCCCCTCTCAATCTTCTAAACTCCAGTGAGTACAAGCCCAAACTATTCAATCTCTCCTCGTAGGTCATTCCCGCCATTCCAGGTATCAGCCTGGTGAATCGCCGCTGCACTCTTTCCATGGCAAGAACATCCTTCCGCAGATGGGGCGACCAAAACTGTACACAATACTCCAGATGCGGTCTCACCAGCACCTTGTACAGCTGTAGTAAGGTATCCCTATTCCTATACTCGAACCCCCTTGATATGAAGGCCAACATACCATTTGCCTTCTTAATCGCCTGTTGCACCTGCATGCTCTCCTTCAGTGACTGGTGCACAAGAACACCAAGGTCCCTCTGCACTTCCCCATCTCCCAATCTATTGCCATTTAGATAATAATCTACCCTCCTGTTTTTACCCCCAAAGTGGATAACCTCGCATTTATCCACATTATAGTGCATCTGCCACGTATCCGCCCATTCCCCCAACCTGTCCAAATCGCACTGTAGCCTCCTGACATCCTCATCAGAGCCCACCCCTCCTCCTAGTTTAGTGTCGTCAGCGAATTTGGAAATATTGCATCCAATTCCCTGATCCAGATCATTTATATATATTGTGAACAGCTGGGGTCCCAGGACAGATCCTTGCGGCACCCCGCTGGTCACTGCCTGCCACTCCGAAAACGAGCCGTTTATTCCAACTCTCTGTTTTCTATCCGCCAGCCAGTTCTCTATCCACGTTAATACTTTGCCCCCAATCCCATGAGCCTTAATTTTGCATGATAATCTTTTGTGTGGAACCTTATCGAAGGCTTTCTGGAAGTCAAGGTACACCACATCCACTGGCTCTCCCCCATCTATTTTACCAGTTACTTCCTCAAAAAATTCCAGCAGATTAGTCAAACACGATTTACCCTTTGTAAATCCATGTTGACTCTGTCCGATCCTTTCCCCATTTGTCAAGTGCTCCGCTATTTTATCCTTAATAATGGACTCTAGCATTTTGCCCACAACCGATGTAAGGCTTACTGGTCTATAATTCCCTGCTTTCTCTCTACCCCCCTTTTTAAATATTGGGGTAACATTAGCTACCCTCCAATCCACGGGTACTGTTCCCGAGTCAATGGAGTTCCGGAAGATGATCCTTAGAGCATCTGCTATCTCCAGGGCCACCTCCTTAAGTACCCTAGGATGTAGTTTATCAGGCCCCGGGGATTTGTCGGCCTTCAGTCCCCTCAACTTACCCAACACCATATCCCTAGAGATACTAATTTCTGTCAGCTCCTCCCTCTCATTAGTCCCTATGTTTGCCGATATTCCTGGGAGGTTATTTGTGTCCTCCTTTGTGAATACAGAACCAAAGTATGAGTTTAATTGGTCTGCCATTTCCTTATTCTCCATTATATATTCTCCCGAATCGGACTGCAAGGGACCGACTTGGGATTTTACCAGTCTTTTCCTCCTGATATACCGATAAAAGCTTTTGCAGTCTGTCTTTATGTTTGCTGCAAGTTTACTTTCGTATTCTATTTTCCCCTTCCTGATTAATCCCTTTGTCCTCTTTTGCTGTATCCTGTACTGCCCCCAATCTTCCTGTCTGGTGCTTTTTTTTGCCAGTTGATATGCCCTTTTTTTTGATTTTATGCTGTCCCTAATTTCCCTCGTTATCCACGGTTGAGCCACCTTTTTAGGTTTATTTTTATGCCAAACCGGTATAAACATGTTCTGGAATTCTTCCATTCTATCTTTGAATGCTTGCCATTGTCTATCCACTGTCAATCCCCCCAGAAACACCACCCAATCAATCTTACCCAATTCCCGTCTCATACCCTCGTAATTCCCTTTATTTAAGTTCTGGACCTTAGTCTCTGATTCAATTTCCTCACTCTCCATCTCGACTGAGAGCTCGATCATATTATGATCGCTCTGACCCAAGGGGCCTCGTACAAGAAGATTGTTGATAAGTCCCTTCTCATTGCACAATACCCAGTCTAAAATGGCCTGATCTCGAGTCGGCTCCTCGACATATTGGTCCAGATAACCGTCCCGAAAACATTCCAGGAATTCCTCCTCCTCAGAATTTTTACTAATTTGGGTAGTCCAATCAATATGTAAATTAAAGTCACCCATGATGACAGCTGTGCTCTTATCGCACGCTTCTCTAATTTCCCTTTTTATGCCTTCCCTCACCTCCATATTACTATTTGGAGGCCTATATATCACACCCACTAACGTTTTCCTCCCCTTGCTATTTCTCATTTCTACCCATACAGATTCCGTTTCATCCGAGTTAATATCCTTCCTTTCCATTGCATTAATCCCCTCCTTTACCAGCAATGCTACCCCACCTCCCCTACCTTTTTGCCGATCCTTCCTAAATATTGTATATCCCTGGATGTTAAGTTCCCAGCCTTGCCCACCCTGCAGCCACGTTTCTGTAATCCCAATCAAATCATACTTGTTTACCTCTATTTCCACAACTAATTCATCCACCTTGTTCCTAATGCTTCTAGCATTAAGATACAAAGCCTTCAGGCTTGCTTTTTTCACACTCTCATTATGAATTAGTTTGGCCCTTTGTGTTTCTCTCCTTTGCTTATTGCTTCTCACCTTTCTACCATCTATTTCTGACTTCATATGACTTCCCTCTTTTCCACTATCTAGGTTCCCATCCCCCTGCCAAATTAGTTTAAATCCTCCCGAACCGCCCTAGAAAATATTACCCCGAGGACATCGGCTCCCTCACAGCTCAGGTGTAGACCGTCCCCTTGGTACAGGTCACTCCTCTGTACTTTTCCTTGTTGATCTTTTTACTGTCAGCGGATTTCTTTCCAGATCTGCATACACGTGCAATGTGTCCCACCTTTCCGCATTGCCTGCATGCTTTGTCCTTGAACCAGCAGTCCTTCTGGTCATGGGTGGATCTGCCGCAGCGATAACATCTCTCGAAACCCCGTGTCATTTCATGGGTGCCGAAGTCCTGTGGCTTTTGCTGTATCTCTGCAGCTCCTCTTGCTGCTGCTTCGTATGATACAGCCACACTGAAAGCCTTGTCCAGTGTCAAATCTTTCTCAGAAAGTAGTCTTTTCTGTGTTCCTTCGCTTAGGAGACCGCAGACGAATTTGTCTCGCAGAGAATCTGCCAGTCCTGCCCCGAATTGGCAGTGCTTTGACAGCTTTCGTAAGTCGGTGAGGTAATGAGTGTTACTTTCATTCTTGTGCTGATTCCTCCTGAAGAATTTGAATCGTTCCGCTATCAGCAGCGGTGTTGGGTTTAAGTGCTCCTATAAGGTATCAACAATCTCATTAAAATTCTTGTCCATCGGTTTGACTGGAGTGATCAAGTTTCGTAACAGCCCGTATGTCATGCGCCCATCAGATTTAGAAGTACCGATGCCTTTTTATCATCCGCTACTTCATTCGTCTTGCAATATACCTCCACTCTTTTCCACATATGTGGTCCAATCTTCTATATCACTATCGAAAGCAGTAATATTGCCAGTCTTCGGCATCTTGAAAATCTAAAATGGCGCTTCCCGCGCTTTTCTTTCTTCCCCGCCGAGTTAAGATGGCGCCTCCCGTGCTTTCCCACCACTGCCGCTGCTGCCAACAGTGTTGCCGGCGATTAATTAATTAATTTTTTTTTAATTTTTATTGGCAACGCACTATGATCTTTGCGCCTCCCCAATCGCTGCTGCCAACGCTGTTCTCCGCGGTTCCCGTTGCGACCTGCAGCTTTTCGCAGTATTTCTATTTTTTTTTATATATCGCTTCAATAGTTTCTCCATTACTTGGAGAACTGTTCCCGTCGTGGAGCGGACCCTCTGGGACTTTCCTCTCCCTCTGCTCGGTCCGAACGCCGACCTGCTTTGCAGCACTGGCCGCGCCCTGAGTGCTCCACCCTCTCTCTCTCTTTGCTTCTGCTTCCCGACTCGCTGCCCGGCCCCGTTGCAGAGCCACCCGATCGAGCTCTAGCCCACCGCAGCCCAGGAAGGATCAGTGCACTACCTGCCACCAGCCCCTTTAGCTGGGGAAACCACAGACTGGAGACCAAGCCTGGCCCTCGTTTTCGAGTTTCTTCGAGTTATTATTTTTTTTTTTCTTGCTTCTGGCTTCGAACTTCGTCTGAGGAATCGATCCCCTTGAGGTGCTGCCGAATTGCAGGTAAGTTCATTTCTAACTCGTCGCCACTGTTAGCTCCGTGTGTTAATGGAGACACGGAATGCAGGAGTTGATTTAACAAGTGTTTACTGAACAAAGTCTGGAGGTGAACTAACTACACAAGACGCTACACAGGCTTATATTACCCGAGTGGTCACTACTGGTACTACAGTATACAGGGGCTTCAAAAACATAGTTCCTCTTAAAGGTACATACACTACACCCCCCACCGTCCCGCCTCAGTTAAAAGTGGAAGTGGGCGGGTTGGAGGTGGGTTGGGGTCAGATTTCAAATTGTTTATATTTTTACATGCCACCTGACCCAAACCCACCCATTTGTGGGGGTTAAAATCCCCCCCTATATGGCAGACTGAAGAGACCGAATGTGTATATGTAATTAACAAAAATGACAGAACTGCAGTAAGTGACCATGAAGGCCAAGCAGAGCACTGCACTAATCAGTTGATTTGTTTTTTGGGGGATGGGGAAGGAAGAATACAAGTTTGAAGTGTCACTATCGATTTTTTCCCCCACACTGGTGTTCAGGCTTCAGAGAAAAAATGCTTGCAGTCAGCTCCAGAATACTGGAATAGTCAAAGAGGCCTTTCTGCCCCTTCCCGTTTAAATGTGTGCTGCAAATTTGTTTTGGGTCCCCAAGGCCCATCACAGCAACAGGGATATCGTCATCTCTCTGCTCTTCCTGGCACCATCTGACTCTGTGGAGCATCTAGAAGGATACTAAGTTGAAATTTCAACCGCAGTAACAGAGACAGACAGTGGCTGAGGGAAAAAAGAGGTGGAGAAAAATTAGAAATAAAACAAAAGCAACTTGTATTTTCTCCACCCCTCCTCACCCCCACTCACAATGGTGATGCTCCAGTTTAAAGGGTCACTCTATTGAAAATACGTCGGTTAACGGTGAGGGGCATGTACCTGCCGAAACAAGCCTGAGTGTAAACTGGAGTGACAAAGGCAGAATCGAGTCAAAGCAATCCACACAGACAAGTGAGGGAGCTGTTGTGGCCATAGCTGACTCATGACCCATGAAACATAGTGGGCAGGATTTTCATTGAGCCGTGGAGGCGGGTTTGGAGGCGTGTGGGGGGTTAAAATCGTGAAAACTGGCAGGCAGGACCATCCCCGCCTCCATCCCACCTCCGAGCAATTTTAATTAATTTGTGTCTAATGGTCCCGTCTCCGTCCCACCTCCAAGAGGCAGGATAGGCCGTTAAGGCCCTTAACAAGCACTAAATTACCTCTATAATGCCATTTTGAAAGGCATTGGCGATTTTAACCCTTTACCCACGTGAAACATGCCTGGCGGGAAACACGTCGGTGAAACCTGGTGGGAGTACAATTGGATTGCAGACTATCAGCTACAGGTCAACCATTAAAGAGGAGATTTGATCAGCCATCATTTGCAGGTGGCAGGACTTTGTTGTCTCCGGTCTGGGGGAACTTTTAGAAGGCTTAACCACAGCTTTGGAAATTTGGAGCCTGACACCCATCTCCAGTATGACCTCCTGGGAAATCCCTCTCGCCACTTTCACTGAGCGTTTCCTCAACTGAGGCATATACCAGAAGCATGGGAGCCATTTATTTCCTTCCCTTCTGGGCATTAGATGAGCTCGAGCACCAGCCGCGGCACCAGCAGAACCAGGAACAACAGCAGCACCAACAGTAGCAGGAGCACCAGGCTGCTGCTCACCCACCTGAAGCTGCACAGGCCAGAAGGGGCCAGCGCATGGAAGCCCGTCGGCACAGGAGATAGCCCCAAACAGGGTCTACAGACAAAGGGTCAGCTACCTCAACATGAGTGAGCAGCAGTGCCAAAGGAGGCTCCGACTTTCGTGAGAGGTAGTGAGTGACATCTGCGCAATTCTGCAACAATACCTGCAGCCCAGAGGACCAGGTGGACAAGCCTTACCAGTGGCCATCAAAGTTGTAGTGTATGTAACCGTTCCACCTTTAAGAGAACTATTTTAAGGGTTGCACTATTTTATCTTGGCTGCTGTATACTGTAATACCGGTGGTGACCACACCGGTATATAAGTGCTGTGTAATGATTTATTGGGCAGTTCCGCCCTGACCTTCAACTAGTAAAGACCTGTTAAAGTTTACTCTTGTAGTCTGTGTGTAGTAATTCTCAATATAACACACAGACTTAACAGTGGCGACGAGTACGATCTTACCCTGCGGCAGAGATATATCCAAGGCAGTTGAACGGGCATTGAGAAGAGGCATCCGCCCTCATCATTCTGCTGAGAAAAGACTCGGGTCTGCAGAGCACAGGAAGAATTCTGACACGAAGCCTTCCGTCAGCAACAGGCAGGATCATCCCTTCTATCACGGTGGTGGGTAAGCCGATCAGCGACGAGAGCAAGTCGGCCACGTTGGCTGTGAAATAGGGGAGGGAAGATCGGAGGATATAAGGGCGGAGAACTCGACCACGGCCGGGGAAAAGAGCCGGACAGAAGTCGGGGCCAGAGGCGCTGAGACTGGGGCAGCGTAAGGCACGGAAGCCGCGGTGAATGCAAACGCAGCCGGTGTGAGAGACCGGGCTGCAAGCGGGCTGGGAGATGCAACAGCGTTGAGAGCAAGCTCGACCGCGACCGGTGAAAAAGGCCGGGCAGCTATCGAGGCCGCGAGGCGCAGCGACCGGGACAGCGAAAGGTGCGGGAGAAAATAAAGAAAAAAAACTGCGGAGAACTCAGCCGCAGCCGGGGGGGGAAAGGACCGGACTGCAAGAGGGGCTGGGAGCCACGATTGAAAACCGCTGGGGAGGGCGAACGCAGCAATACGGCAATCGCCGTTACAGCCAGCGGGAGAGACAGAGTCCGAGCGAGAGAACGAGACCGAGCGAGGGAGACCGAGCGAGGGAGACCGAGACCAAGCGAGGGAGACCGAGCGAGCGAGGGAGAACGAGACCGAGCGAGTGAGGGAGAACGCGACTGAGCGAGCGAGGGAGACCGTGCGAGCGAGGGAGACCGAGCGAGCGAGGGAGAACGAGACCGAGCAAGGGAGACCGAGCGAGGGAGACCGAGACCGAGCGAGCGGGAGTGACAAGAGACAGCCCACGGGGGAGAAAGGCAAATGCGGGAAGCCGCCATTTTCGGAGGCGGGGAAGAAGACAAGCGCGGGAAACCGCCATTTTGAAAAAAAAAAAGTTAAAGAAAAATTCCTTTTTGTTTTCTCAAGAAGATTGCGAAGATGCCTAAGCGTGGTAACATCAACGATTTCGATCCCGATGTTGAAGATTGGGCCATGTATGTAGAACGCATAGAGATATATTGTAAGGCAAATAAAATATCAAATGAAGATAAAGCACTAACCTTACTAAACTCAATGGGTGCAAAGACATACGGGCTATTGAAGCATCTTCTATCACCAGCTAAACCGGCGGATCAGACTTTCGCTAATATTGTTGCTGTCCTGAAGGACCATTTAAACCCCACATCGCTGATGTTAGCGGAACAATTTAAATTTTATGCGAGAACGCAACTGAAAGAGGAAAGCAACGCGGAGTACTTAATTGAACTGCGTAAGCTAGCAAAATACTGTCAGTTTGGGGAAGGACTGACAGAGGCACTGAGAGACAAATTCGTGTGCGGATTGTCGAAAGAAGGAACACAAAAGCGGCTACTTGAAGAGAATGATCTTACACTTGATAAGGCTGTCTCTATTGCAGCATCGCACGAAGCCGCAGCGAGAGGCACTGCGGAAATGCAGCTGAAGGCAGCGGTACTCAGCGTAGATCAAATGGCTTTGGGTACAACAAAATGTTATCATTGTGGGAAGACAACACACGATCAGAACCAATGCTGGTTTAAAAACCAGGAATGTAGAAAATGTGGCAAGCTTGGTCACATAGCTAAAGTATGCCAGTCAGGAAAGAAGACCAGCAACAAAAAGTCACTGCAGGAAAAGTGCAGCAAGGTACATAAGGTGGCTGAGAAGAATTCGGATGGACAGAATTCGGATTCAGACTCCAACAGCAAGGAACTGGGTAGTCTGAGAATTCACAATGTGAGTATGGAAGCTGACCGACAAACTATCTGGGTCACCCTGCAAATAGCAGGAGTCCAAGTGAAGATGGAATTGGACACCGGATTGGCGTTGACGGTCATGAATAAGCAAGATTACAAAAGGTTATTCACACATATTCCCCTACGGGATACGGAGATAGTATTAAAGACATACACAGGGCAAAGAGTATACCCCATCGGAAGGATAAAAGTCAAGGTGGTACACAAGGGCAAAGAACACCAAGGAATGGACATATATGTACTACCTGAGGGAGGTCCACCACTTCTGGGACGGGAGTGGATCAAGAAAATAAATATGGACTGGCACTCCCTAAAAGCAATAACGAGAGATTCCGGAAAAAGAAAAGATGTCAAACCTGCACGATTGTCCAGAATATTGTATGAGGGCATATGCAGCAGTGACAGTGACAAAGCAGAGAGTGAGAACTCGGTGAAGACAATCAGCTCAGACCCGGGAACTGATGACGGTAAGACCAACCCATGTGCAAAAGACAAGCCTAAAATGGACTTGCAGACTAATGATGGAAAAACGAAGGAGTGTATAAATGCTTCAGGAGAGAACAAAGTATCAGAACAGAATTCCACTGAACAACAACAACATAGTTTGACAGAGGATTCTGAGTCTGTCCAGTCTACAGACATGTACATGCCTGAGGAACACCGGGCTCGAACTCAACTCAATCTCAAACTACAACAGCAATTAGAACAAATGATTCGCCGTTTTGAGCAAGAGATGAATGCAAAGAAAAAGTTCTTTGACACAGAGTTGGAGAATCTGGGAAGACAGCAGAAGCAGCTGATGGAGAAAATGGAGCAGGAACACACAAACCGTCTGCGCGAGGAGGCCAAACGAATCAAAGCTGATTCGGTTTCTGAAGGTGCGTGCTCTAATCTGGTGGAGCAAGATGTTCAACAACTGAAGGCGCTTGTTAGCAGGTTGCAGGCAGAAAAGGCTGATTTGGTTGCCATGAATTCCGAGCTCCTACTGAAGTTGGGTGCAGCATCACCGGACGATTCATTTGTTGAAATTCGAATGGTGGAGGCTGCGGATGATGGCGAATTAAAAGCAACAAAGGAGCCCCAGTGCAAGGTTACAAAGAGCCCTGCAGCCTATACGTCAAAAACACATGACGACGAAACTGGGAAACGTCTGATGTCAGAAGAGTTAACGGTCAGCCAACTCCTTCATGTGCTGAGGGACAAGACTCTGAAATTGGGAAAATGTGAACACGAGCTTCAATCTTCAAAGGAAAGGGGTTCGGAGCTCTCAAAAGTTATTGAAACAGCTGCTCCAGTAGAGGGATTGAATAGTCCGAACAATCAATCTCCGAATGAAGTTGAAGTATTGAAATCACAAATGATGTCATTAGTAAAAGACTTGCAGGAAGCCCAGAAAAAGCTGGATGAAGCTGAACACATGAAGAAGTCTCTTCAGGAGAGATGTCTGGATTTGGAACAAAAGCTGGCTAACGTCCAGCTGGGCATGGAGGAAATAAAAGACAATCGAGAAGAAGCAGAAGATGGTGACTCATCTGAACCATTATCACCCCTACCAGGTCACGCACGTGGTCCCTCCGAACTGAGCCAAATCAGTGTGGAAGTAGAAAAACTTCCCAAGGTACTCGAGCCTTTAGAAGTCAGCAATGCTGGTTCTGAAGTTACGGAAGTTCAAGCTGTTAAGTCCAGTGAAGGACTATTAGATGAGTCAACCCAGCAACGAGAACCTACTACGCCACCGAGAACTACTACACCACCGAGGCGTTATCCGGACCGAGTCAGGAAGCGCAGGAGGCACCTCCGCAGAGACTGAATCTGTGAACTGTTTTTACATGAAGTTGTGTATATATGTTATGATGTTATGTTTAATGGGGAATATATATATACTGTTCAGCTAAAAAGGGAGGATTGTAGTGTATGTAACCGTTCCACCTTTAAGAGAACTATTTTAAGGGTTGCACTATTTTATCTTGGCTGCTGTATACTGTAATACCGGTGGTGACCACACCAGTATATAAGTGCTGTGTAATGATTTATTGGGCAGTTCCGCCCTGACCTTCAACTAGTAAAGACCTGTTAAGGTTTACTCTTGTAGTCTGTGTGTAGTAATTCTCAATATAACACACAGACTTAACAAAAGTCACCACCGCACTCAACATTTTTGCCTCAGGTTCATTCCAGTGATCAGCAGCAGACATCAGTGGAATCTCCCAGGCGGCCGCACACACTTGCATCATGCAGGTAACCGATGCCCTCTTTGCCATCACGCACAATCACATCCATTTCACCAAGGATCAAGCTAGTGTCATGGTGCGAGCAGTTGGATTAGCTAATCTGGCAGGCTTTCGAAGGGTGCAGGGCGTCGTTGACTGCACACATGTGGCCCTTAAGTCACCCCATCGCAATCCAGGCATTTTTGTCAACCGCAAGGGCTTCCATTCCCTTAACGTTCAGCTGGTGTGTGACCACAAGAAGGAAATTTTGCATGTTTGTGCCAAGTACCCTGGCAGTTGCCATGACTCCTTCATACTGCGCCAGTCTAGTGTGCCTCCGCTATTCAGTCCGCCAGACCAACTTAACGGATGGCTACTTGGAGACAAGGGCTATCCCCTGAGGACTTGACTAATGACACCATTGAGGAGGCCATCCAACGAAGCTGAGGAGAGCTACAACTCCAGCCACATGCCCACCAGAGCCATAATCGAGCAAACCATCCATTTGCTGAAGATGCGCTTCAGATGCCTGGATAGATCAGGTGGAGCCCTACAGTACTCAGCAGCCAGGGTCTCCAGAATCGTCGTGGTTTGCTGTGCACTTCACAAAATGGCACAGCGTCGTGGCTTGTAGATTCCTGAGGACCAAGTGGCTCCTCACATACCCTCCTCAGATGAGGAGGAGGAGGAGCAGGAAGAGGAAAGCAAAAACGAACATCCTGCAGAGGCCCATCAACCAGCGGCAGCATTACACGAGAACATTGCTGTCCGGTGTTGTGTATTTTGAATGTGTATTAGAATTGTCCCACATGGGATACCGTAGTGGTGATTTGCAATGCACTATGGGAAATGTAGTGCATTGAGTGAAGAAGCACATTGTAAATAAAATGGCCGTTAACTAAACTCTCCACCCCGGAGTCCTTCTTAATTGTTATATAGGTAAGGGTATAAACCCCTTGAGACACAATAAAACTGGCGACGAGGATGACGGACTTGCGCATCACTTTGCACTGGAATCAGCGATGTTTAAAGTAAGGAGTTCCTGTCTTTTCTTAATGGTGCGCCCGCAGTTTAGTGCTGATGCAATCGCCTCGTAAAGGTGGCGGTTCGTGTGTTACAACAAATAAGAAGGGGGAGAGTAACGATACAGTGAAACGAAGTGGAGGAAAAGGACTGTAAAAATAAAAAAAAAAGTGGAGGAAAAGAACTGTAAAGAAAAAAAAAAATAACAAAACGGCTATGCTAACGGCGTTTGGACCATTTGATGAAATGGCAGAGCAATGGAGTGCTTATACAGTGCGTTTTGGATTTTTCATGACTGCAAATGGCATTAAAGATGACGTGAAAGTTGCGATGTTCCTCAGTGTGATCGGAGTAAAAACATTTGGTTTGTTACGGAGTTTGATGCAACCGGATAAGCCCGGCGCTAAGACATATGATCAGATTGTGGCAGTTTTGGAAACACATTTCGCACCCAAGCCGCTGCTGATTGCCGAGAGGTTCAGGTTTCACAAACGAAACCAAGGGGAGGGTGAGTCCATAACCGAATATGTTGCAGTGCTAAAGAAGCTAACTGAGCATTGTGAGTTTGGTGAAACTCTAAATGACACTGTCCGTGATAGGTTTGTGTGTGGATTAAGATGTGAAGCAACACAGAAACGCTTGCTCACGACTGACAAACTGACGCTTAAATCAGCAGTGGAGCTCGCTGTGTCGATGGAATTAGCAGCTAAAGATGCACAGCTGTTGGGGGCTGCAACAAGAGTGCACAGGGTAGCAGCTACACCGGATAAGCATGCAAGGGGCACCAGAGAGTGTTACAGATGTGGAAGGTCAGGTCATCAGCCATCTGACTGCTGGTGTAAAGACCTGACCTGTCGGAAATGTGAAAAGAAAGGACACATTGAACGTGTGTGTAAAGGGCAAAGCAAACAATCCTACACAGAGACACACAAAAACAAACAAGGAAACACATCCAACTGGCGTTCTAAAAAGAAAAACCTACACATGGTGAAACAAGAACAGGAAGACAGTGACACAGATTCTGATGGGGAGCTGAATCTCCATGTGTTAACGGTGAATGGAGGCTCATCAGGCTATGGAGTCACTCCACTACTAGAGGGAATACCGGTCAAAATGGAGCTGGATACGGGGGCCGCTGTCTCCTTGATTTCAGAGAAGCTATTCAAAGAAAAACTGAACCACCTATCACTGACGCCGGCCAAGCTCATCTTAAAGACCTACACTGGGGAAACAGTCCCAATGCTGGGTAAGACAGAGGTCAAGGTGGAGCTTAATGGACAAACCGTGATGCTGTCAGTTTACGTGGTCAAGGGTGAATATCCATCCCTGATGGGCAGGCCATGGTTGGAGAAAATTCATCTGGATTGGAAAAAAGTGAATGCAGTGTCAGTCGAAGAGGCGGGGCTAGCAGCAGTGTTGACAAAGCATGCGGCTGTCTTTGACGGAGAATTGGGGAGTATGAAGGGGATTACGGTCAAACTCAAGGTGAAGCCTGACAGCCAGCCACGATTTCTAAAGGCCAGGAACGTTCCCTACGCACTCAGACCAAAGGTGGAGGCTGACCTGGAGCATCTGGTCAAGATAGAGGTCCTGGTGCCGGTTTCGCACAGTGAGTGGGCCACGCCCATGGTACCAGTGATGAAGAGTGACTGCGCGGTTCGCTTATGTGGAGATTTCAAAGTAACAGTGAATCCTGTGCTCTCAGCTGAACAGTACCCCCTCCCCATCATTGAAGATCTTTTTGTGGGTCTAGCAGGTGGTCAGAAGTTTAGCAAGATTGATCTATGCCAAGCCTAATTGCAGATGCATGTAGAAGAGGACTCACAGAAGTACCTCACTATCACCACCCACAAAGGCCTCTATAGGTACTGCCGCCTACCCTTTGGTATAACATCAGCACCAGCATTGTTTCAGCGGGCTGTGGACCAGATCTTAAGTGGCATTCCAGGGGTACAATGTTATCTCGACGATATCCTTGTCACAGGAAAGGATGACAAAGAGCATCTGCAGAACCTGACGAAGACACTGGGAAGACTTGAAGAATATGGCTTACGCGTTCGCATGGACAAATGCGAATTTTTCAAGCCATCAGTGGAGTACCTAGGCCATGTCATTGATGCGGATGGCCTACACACAGCACCGTCGAAAGTGAAAGCCATTGTCGGCGCTCCTGCACCTACAAATGTCGGCCAGCTGTGGTCATTCTTAGGTCTCCTGAACTATTACGGAAAGTTTATTCCACAGCTGGCATCACTGTTGAAGCCATTACATGAGTTGCTGTGTCAGGGCAAGGCCTGGGCGTGGACGAAGGAGTGCGAAGCTGCATTCAAGAAAGCCAAAGCAGCTTTGACTGACCCCAGAGTGTGTAAGGGGTTTTCTCTCTGAGGTCGCAGAGGTTTCTCTCGCCAGAAGCCTCTCTCTCTCTTTTGCACAGTAAAACCTTGAGTGGTTCGAGCCACTCGCCCCTTAGGTTCTAGACACTGAACTTAGGTGCAGGAACTACAATGCAGAGAATACTCTTATAGACCAAGTTTAATGAAACAAAATGAAATTTTATTGCAGAAGGAAAAACAAATCAAATGCAAGCAAATAAGAGGGTACATGGGAGGGAAAAACAAATCATAACAATACAGTACTAGCTAAAATAGATACAGGCATATTATACTTTACAAAAGTCATCATGAAATGGGGAAACACACGGAACATCGAGGGACAACAACCCATGTTAATTATACCCCAAATGCCCATCCCCTTAAACCTATCTAGATCGGATTATGTAGGGCCAGAAACATGCTCACCAATCCAACTAGGAATTGCAAGGTTTTGAAACAGGTCTGCGTTTTGATCCTTTCAGGCATCCTGTCTCCTCGTGGTCAGCGCTGCGGGCTGCGAGCTGCGACACGCCTTCTCTTCCTTGAGGTGAAGGTCACGGACAGGCTGGATCTCAGCGGGCCTGGATGTCGATGTGGGGGAAGAGACCATCTGCTTGACCACGGTTGGAAGCCTCTAGCCGGCTTTCATATAGGTTTCTTCTGTAGTTTTGTCTCATCAAACGGCCCGGGGTTTGTCGAAGATCTCCCGATGGTTACCCCGGGGCGGGATGCAGACTCCAATCACCTTCTTCTTCTTCTTCAAGCGATGATGCCACCAATACGATGATAGCACCACGATGGCTGTTTTCTCTGCTGATGGCTAATCGCTACGATGGCTATGATGGCTACGGATTGCTACCCCAGGTTTCCCCAAATATACTTCTCAGGAGAAGCCTTTATCTCCCACCAAATCAAGGTTAGTCTTTGTTTAACTTTTGGCGGGCTTGTTGCACAGCGGGGTAGTTATTATATTTAAACTGCTTTCGGGATGGCCGGTGATGGCCATCCCTGGTCTGGAATGACCTGCATTGTTTCAGATGTCTTCTTAATGCCTTTGATGCTCTTCTCATGAATATGAAACTGTTCCCCTTTGTCCGGGTAAACATTGCGATGGCCTTTATCTACAGGCCGATCTGGCTGGATCTGCATCCAATCTATATGTATGCGTACGTGTCTGGTTTCGTTTTCTCAGAAACGGCTTCCAGAACTTATGTGGGTTGAATCCACAAAGGCTGTCTGGGGACTGCAGGAACCATTTTAAAGTGTCCCAATAAGTCGGTCACGGGGTCTGGCGGCCATTTTATGTGTCCCTTTTTCTGGGCTTCTTTTAAAACAGTCTTTAAACCAAGGCCTCTTCTGCCAAAGGACCCTTATAATACAATATTATTTTTGCAAATTCTACAAGTGTTGACGCACTTTGACCCATCGTTGCAGATTCAGCTGGCCTGTGATGCGTCACCTTATGGCATCAGCGCGGTCGTGTCCCACATCTTTCCCTCAAACGAAGAGAAGCCGATTGCATTCGCGTCAAGGTCCCTGAGCAAGTCGGAGGTGAAATACCCGCAGATCGAAAAAGAGGCTTTGGGCATCATCTTTGGTATCAAAAAGTTCCATCACTACTTGTTCGGAAGGAAATTCACCTTGCTGATGGATCATCGTCCTCTGATATCGATCTTTGGTCCACACACAGGAATACCCTCCCTGGCAGCATGCAGGATGCAGCGCTGGGCGCTGATGTTAAGTGCTCACAATTACAACATCAAATACCGGAGGTCAGCAGCACATGGCAATGCAGACGGATTGTCAAGACTTCCGCTGCCTGTGCCCTCTGAAGGCTGTGAGCAGAAGATTTTCTACTTTGACATGGTGAGCAATGCCCCTGTCACAGCCCGGCAGGTCAAGAAAGAGACCAGAGTGGACCCTACGCTATCCAAGGTGCTGGATCGGGTGATGCGAGGAGACGGATCACGGGTGTCAGACGCACCACCTGAGCTCCTACCGTACCTGTCAAGAGGGAAGGAGTTGTCCATCACATCAGGATGCCTCCTTTGGGGCATGCGAGTGATCATAACACCAAAGCTGCGGAAACATAAGAACATAAGAAATAGGAGCAGGACTAGGCCATACGGCCCCTCGGGCCTGCTCCACCATTCAATAGGATCATGGCTGATCTGAATCTAGACTCACATCCACTTCCCTGCCCTCTCCCCATAACCCCTAATTCCCTTATGTCCTCAATGAGCTGCACTCAGGACATTGTGGTATTGTCCGGATGAAGGAGCTGGCATGAAGCTACTTCTGGTGGCCCAGTCTGGATCATGAAATTGAAGTTGAAGCAAAATCATGCCCATCATGCGAGACAACCAGGGATATGCCAAGAGCAGCGCCACTGCATCCATGGGAATGGCCGGCGACACCGTGGCAACGGATCCATCTGAACTTCGCAGGGCCAGTGGAAGGAGCGATGTTCCTGGTTGCGGTGGACTCCCATTCCAAATGGCCGGAGGTTGCAGTAATGTCCACTACCACTACGGAGAAAACCATTGAGACTCTGAGAGAGATGTTTGGGCGATTTGGTCTGCCAGAGCAGATCGTAACCGACAATGGAACACATTTCACATCCCAGGAGATGGAGGAGTTCCTCAAGAGCAATGGAATCCAGCACATGTTCTCCGCGCCTTATCATCCATCCATGAATGGATTGGTGGAGAGATTTGTGAGAACGCTGAAACGCGCGTTGAAAGCGGCAAGAAGTGATGCTCCTCTAAAGCAGCGCCTGAATGCTTTCTTGCTGAAATACCGAAACACGCCTTATGTTACGACTGGAGCATCTCCTGCTTACCTACTCATGGGAAGGCAGCTATGGACACGCCTTGACCTGCTGAGGCCAACGTCCACAGAAGCAGTGGTGCACGCCAATCAGCAGGATCAAGTCAGCAGACGAGCTCAGAGGTCCAAAGAACGACACTTTGTGGTGGGGGGCAAAGTTCTCGCGCGTAACTACACCACCCCGGAGCAGTAGGACCCGGCTAAGGTCATTCAAAAGACGGGCCCCGTTTCATACCGAGTCCGCACCGGAGACGACCGAACATGGAGACGGCATGTAGACCAGTTACTGCCAAGACAGTCACCACAGGTAACCCAAGAAACAAAGGATCAAGGACCTGCTGGGGGCTCCAGCAGGGACTGGTCGTCCGACCCTGAGACGATGGCACCATCCACTCTTGTGCCATCGAGGGAGGAAGCCACGCCTGCAGGGTCACGGGAGAGCCAGCCAGAGCCTGCTCCTGAGACTAGGCGTTACCCCCAACAAGAAAGGCAGCCTCCAGAGCGCCTTAGTTACAGTTAGTGCTAACCTGTGTGCATGGGGCAGAATAATCCCCAGGGTTAGCGGAATGTAGAGGCAGTCTACCCTCTCTTCCAAAGTTATAGTCATTTTCAGTTATTCTGTTTTGTGGACATTCTATTTTAAGAGGGAGGGAATATGTTGTGTATTTTGAATGTGTATTGGAATTGTCCCACGTGGGATACTGTAGTGGTGATTTGCAGTGCACTGTGGGAAATGTAGTGCATTGAGTGAAGAAGCACATTGTAAATAAAATGGCCGTTAACTAAACTCTCCACCCCGGAGTCCTTCTTAATTGTTATGTAGGTAAGGGTATAAAACCCCTTGAGACACAATACCCGGGATGCAAGGAATGCATTCATCTTGGCCAGATTTGCTTAGCCTAGCCGATCAAGTACTTGTGCCTTGCAGCTTCTTACCTGAGCATCGACAGTGGCCAACACCCTGTGGATTCCTAGCTATTTGACCAGCATACTGACAATTGCAAGTAATCCTAAGCCCTCAATGTGAAAGTCCCATTCGCGAAATGACACACGCCACAACTACAGCAGTAGCCATCAGAATTTTTATTAACATTATTAATCTGATGGCTTTTTCTAACAATACATCAAATTTCACCCAAGTGACTACCCTTGTGACTATTTGTGCACTATCTTTCTCTTACACATGCTCCTATGTGGTGCTTCCCCTGTGACTTCAGCAGATGTGGAGGCCCCTTGCTCACTTTCCTGCTGCTCCTGTCTCGACACCTTTGGCAGGCGTCCTCTGGGGTTGTGAGCCTGTGAGGGCTCGTCAACAGTCTGCTGCTCCTGCGGCTGTGCAGGGGTTGTGACGCCGATCTCAGTTGGGTGTGGACTCTGGTGGGGCTCTGACCGAGGGCTCTGCAGTGGCATGGAAGTGTGAGCGCTTGGAGAGGAGCCCCCACTTCCTTGATGCCTGCCATCAACTTCCGTCTCATGGGTCAGGTCCCCCTCAGCGCCTGCAAGTGGCTTGAGAGCACCTTGCTGCACATCAGGGAGGCCATGGGGACCCGTATCTGCACTGGCAGTCCTACTGAGAAGGACTTCAATGAAGGTCTGGTTTCTCTGTTCAATAGATGACCATTGCTCCTCCAGAGATGTCATTCTATTCTGAACACTCACCATGTTTTCTGCACTGTGGCGACTTATCTCCTCCATCGCCGCAGCCATCCTCTCGTCTACTGTAGCCATCCTTTCGACGGAGGTTGCCACCATTTGCACAAAGGTTGCCATCCTTTCCGTGGTGATGCGTTCATGCGCCAATGACTCTACAAAGGCTCTGCTCATGTTCACTATGGACTCCTCCATTCGCTCCACACTCGCAGCGACCCTGGAGACAAAACCTGCCAGAGGCTCCTGCATTTGTTCCTGGAGTTCTAGCACCGCTGATCTTATGGATGGACCCAAAGGCAGAGGGTCGACATGCAGCTGAGCTGAGCTGGCAGAGTCCTGCGCCCTCCGACTAGGACTCTCTACTGCTGTCCCTGTCTCCACAATCTGCTGATATTCACTTGTAAGCTGTGATACACCAGGCCAACACTACTCAATGTCCTGAAGGTCCCACCGAGGTGTGAGTGTCTGCGCTGGTGCTTGGTGCGCTGAATTCTGCTGACGCTACGCCCTCAGAGGTTGCAGCTTCCTCTGAGGAGTCTGGCTGCTCAGGCTGTTCCTCCTGGCTAGTGGGGACGGCTGCTTGCGCTGGTCCTGTGGGGGAGTAAAGGAAAGAGTCAGAGATGCGATGCAAAGGTTACATGCACATTGCATATTGCAGATGCTCATAAGTCCATCTGTTAGAGCTTCAGAATCATTATCAGCGACTCATGCAATGTCAGTGAGAGAGATGGTAAACTATTCTGTCACCAGCTTGCTGTCTTGCACCCGTCTGTCTGTCCCCCACTTGCGCATCTTCCTCAACTCCAACGATTTCCAGGACCGCCTCCTCCCAGGGGGTGAGGTGGGCTAGTGAGGGTGTCCCTCCTCCTGTCCTCGCTCTTTCTCTTTTATTATGAGCTCTATTTTCCTGCAATGAGGGAAACAAGTGGATGTTGAGTGAGAATGAAAGAGTGAGTGTAGAGATTCCATAGCATAGATACTTAGAAGGAGACAAAGATGGAGTGAGGTGGCAAGACCAAGGGCCCTCCCTGTGTGTTGTCAGTTGTCTGCATAGCATCACAGTGATAGGGAGTGTGAGGGCTGCATAGTCGAATAGTTAGGTGAATGTGACAATAGAGAGAAAGGATATGGGTAAGTGTGCATGGATGTCAGTGTCAAGTGGGATGTGGAGGAAGAGATTGCTAAAGCTGAGTGCTGGTGAGGAGAGGCAATGGGGATCAGATTGAGGGTGATGGGAAAATCATACTCACTTTTCCAGTGCGCTGAAGGTCATGAAATCTCTTTCTACACTGTATCCAGGTTCTGCAGGTCACTGCCAAGGAGTTGACCTCCTCTGCCACCTGCATCCATACGGCCTTGGTCTGCTGTGGAGGCTTCTTCCTCCCTGTAGAAGGGAAGAGCACCTCCTAATGTGCACTAGTTCCATCAACTAATACCTGCAGGGCCACATCATTGAATCTGGGAGCAGATTCAGTTCTCCCGCTGCTCATGGTGCCGCCAGGTCCCTCCCACACCAAAGGCCAAAAGCTTGGCAGTCTGCAGAAGATGCAAAGCTTGCTGTAGACCTTAAATGCAACAGCAATGATGACATCATCAGAAGCAACTTTCAGACTGGAAAAACTCATTTGCCAAGGGTTCCCACACGTTGGAACTCAATTGGCCAATTAAGTTAAATTCGCATCAATCTCCCACATCGATTTACATTCGTGTGGATAACACGAAATGCGGATTACACGACCCCAACCTGCCCTGAATTAAAATCCTGTCCAGTGACTCACCTCTTCTGTGCATTTATAACAACAATGTGGAAAATTGCTCAGCTGCATCCTATCCACAAAAAACAGGATAAATCTAACCTGGCCAATTACCAGCCTTTCATCAGCAAAATGATGGAAGAAGTTATCAAAAGTATCATCAAGCAACATCTAATCAGCAATAACTTGCTCACTGATGCTCAATTTGACTCCCATCATAACCACATAGCTCAAGCCGTCATCTGCTTTGAAGCAGACGCGGACGCATGAGCTGAATGCCAAAGCAGAGATGAGAGGAGCAGTTCTTGACATCTAGGCATCATTCAACTGAGGATGGCATGAAAAAGACCTAGCAAAACTGGTCACTGAGGATCAATGGGAAAACTATCCAGTGACTGGAGTCATGCATGACTCACAAGAAAATGGTCATGGTTGTTGGAGGCCAATCATCACAGTCCTCGGACATCACTACAGGAGCACCTCAGGGCAGAATTATTGGCCCAACCACCTTCTACTGCTTCATCAATGGCCTTCCCTCTATCATAAGTTCAAGAGTCAGCCTGTTTACTGATGCTTCTACTGTGTTCAGCTCCATTCACAACTTCTCCAATAATGAAGCAGACCATGCCATCTGACAGCAGGTCCTGGACAACATTCAGGCTTGCTAATGAGTGGCAAGTAATGTTCAACTCTCTAGGCAATGACCATCTCCAACAAGAGAAGGCCCAGCCACCTTCGCCAGCCTTCAACTGGATCACAATTACCAAGTCTCCCATCATCAAACTCCTGGGCATCATCATTGACCAGGGTTTAACTGGACCAGCCATGTCAATACCATGACTATAAGTGCAGGGCAGAGACAAAGTACTGTACAATGGGTGGCTCACCTCATAGACCCTCACTGCCTCGCCACCATCTACAAGACTCACATCAGCAGGATAAAATACTCACCATGGGTGCAGCTGCAACACTCAAAAAGCTTGACACCATCCAGAACAAAGCAGTCTGCTTGATTGTCACCCCTGACAATGGACTCAATATCCATTTCCTCCACCACTGGCACACTCTGGCTACATTACGCACTGCAGTAACTCGCCATGCTTACTTCAACTGCACCTCCCAACCCAGCAACCTCTATTGCCAAGAAGGAGAAGAGCAGCGAGATAATGGGAACACCATCACCTGTAAGTTCCACTCCATCACACACCATTCTGATTTTGATATATACCTCCATTCCTTCATCATTGTTGGGTCAAACTTCTGCAGTTCCTTAGCTAACATCTTCATGGGAGCACGATTACCACAACAACTACAGTGGTTATGGGCAAATAGGGAGGGGATATAAATGTGACCATGCAGCACTGCACACATCCCAAGAACAAGTAAAAAATTGGGCTGCGACAGGAACATAATGAAAGGGCCCACTAAAAGCTAAACATTTGTTCAAAGAGATGATGGTTGGCTATTGTGGGTGCTGTGTGGTCTGGGCTTTCTCAGGGCCACCTACTGCACATTGACTCTATTACTCCATTCCTGCGGAAACAGTGGAAAATAAAGTGTCAAAATGCTGCCTCAAATAACCACATCAAGTAGACATTTCATTACATGATACGGTGTACAATACATTCTGTGATGTTGTTCAAGTTCAACATGTGGTTGTGTGACAGTCACTCATTATGACAATATTACCTGACATGATCATGCTACCCATGAACTTTTGACTTAACTTCCCACACTTTTGATGTTTTCTCTCCCACCAGTGTCACAGATGCCCTCCTCAAATGGGGTTAGGAGCTTGAACTGCATTGACCCTTTACCAGTATGGTCTGCTCCTACCAACAACAACAACGCAATCTTGGATTTATAGAGTGCCTTTAACATAGTAAAATGTCTCAAGGTGCTTCGCAGGAACATTATCAAACCTTTGAAACTGAGCTACGTAAGGAGATATTAGAGCAGATGAACAAAAGCTTGGTCAAAGAGATAGGTTTTAAGGAGCATCTTAAAGGAGGAAAGAAAGGTAGAGAGGCTGAGAGGTTTAGGGAGGGAATTCCAGATCTTAGGGCCTCGGCAGCTGAAGACAGAAGAATAGTCCAGAGGTAATTCAGCTTCAAGTTCACACTGCCTGCTACAAATGGACCAGGTATCATCCTGCTAGGTTGACGTCTAGACATTCCTTGTGCAAACCCACCACACAAGATCGTGTTGTACATATGCTAATTGTATCATTCCCATAAAGAAGCATCAAGTATTCATTCCCTGGTTGTCTCATGTCAGTACAACACTGGTTAGCTTCCTCTTACTGGTTAACATGCTCAGCAGAAAAGGATATAAGACTCATTAGGGCAGACTTTCTTGCATGTCAACATGTGGCTTGTGCTTATCATTTATCACAATATATTTGCCTTTCCATTCTAAATTTCTTCAAGCCTGGCATCTTCTTTCTTGTACCCTTTCAAATTCGCTGGGTTCAGGAGCTGGCTTTGACCTGTTCTGCGGCGCCAGTTGCTTCCAGGGAGGGTGGATCTCCTTTCCAACACTCGTTGCAAAACACATCCAGCACTTGGTCATCAAACCTACTTTTTCTATCTTACAGCTTTCATAGCACAGGAAAATTGCAATGAAAACAGCTGCTTTACTCTCTTTTGTATCCTATCAAGTGTAAGATTTTAACGATCTCTGAGTTCCTGGACAAGACACCAATAGGCAGCAGCCAGTATGTTTGAGCAATAGATCAAGATTTATTAAGCATACAGCATAATATACTTAATATTAGGCGATAGTTTTAACGAGTAACTCTGGAACTTCTCGGACACAGATGACGTCGTCTTCAGTCTGTTTCTTTGTCCTCGCAGTACGCCTGTTTGAAGTTGTTCTTTGGGTATCGAGGTTTTAACCCTTTTCTTATCAAAAGTTGGTTTGGCCAGTGTCCATATATGGTTTTTAACAAAATCACCTTTATTAATTGGTTCTAATGGCCAAAATACCATTGTCACTCAGACTAAGGTAGCATCCCACCTTTCCAGTATTTTTCCACCAAATTTGCCATGTTCAGTGTTATCTTGTTTATAGTTTTGTTAAGCGAATTCTAAGTTCTATACAGTATTGTAATATGTTATTTAATTATTTAACCATCACTCACAGTCTGTGGCTGTTTGTTATCAAAACTTAGTCAAAACTGCTTTTGACTGTGCAGCTACATTTTGAACAAGTTTTCTAGTTACCCAGGAGTAATTATGGGTAATATTATTTGGTCAATGGCTACACTTGAAGTTATACATATATGATTCTCGTCTACTAAATAGCTTTAAATATCAGCCTTTCGTACACAAGTGTTTAAATAACTGCTTTGTGTTACTAACTGGTGCTGGCACTCATTATTGATATTGCTGCGCGTCAGATATTCTGCTGTGTAGGTGTTATAGCGCAAGGTTTGTTGCTGCTCCAGACAACAGTAGGTTACTGAATTTATGAGCATGCTTAATAATGGCCAAAAAGTTTTACCAATGATCTAACAGCAATTTCTAGGCTGTCATCTGAACTGATAATTTGACATGGATGGCCCAATGATAAAGTGAATATTCCAGATTAAGAACTGGGTAAGATAATTTGAAAAAGGAAATGAAGGGGTGCACTGAGCAAAAATATAATGCTTTTCAGCATATGCATTTGAAGCTGGAAATAAGATAAATATGCCTAACCATAGATGTTGGCAAGAGCCCCAAGCCAAATTCGGCTTTGGGGGTGGGGCGGGGAGGCGAAGCAAAGGGGGCAAGCCCAAGCTATTAGCGTCCCACAGTGTTTTGTGGAGCCAGAAGTAGGACAGAAATGAAATGATAACAAAAGTTTTCTTACCTTTTATAGCCAGCTTCCAGCAGTCCCTTCAAGTGCAGCCGGCACAATTACAGGCGAGATCAGGCACAGGAGATCATGACCCAAAAGTCATCCCCAAATGTTGACTTTTTGCCCCAAAAATGGGTGCAACAATGTTCAATTTCTCCCCTATACTGCACACCAAGATGATAATAGAAAAAACTAGATCAAAATTTTTAAATGAGGAGCTCATAATAATGACAAAGGAAAAACAAAATTGGTTTTAAAACAAGTTACAACATGATATACCTATCAATTCGTCCAATAAAAAGCGACGAGTTAGGAACGTAACTAAAGGTTTTTATTGACTAAATAACAGAGCCCACCCTCGTGGGTGATCGGGTCCAACAAGGAGGAATACCAGCCAGTCGACTACCTTTATACCTGGGCAGGTAGGTGGAGCCATGGGCGGAGTCGGAGGTGGTCAGCCCAGGTATAACAGCGCGACAAGAGGCGACCTCGTATAGTGATACAACAGTGAGAACAGTGATAACAATACAACAGTGATAACGATAGTGTAACGATAGTGAACGATAAAAGTGGTTTACCACATTCACCCCTTGTTTAGATTTGAGTCCGGCGGGGTGAAGTGTACTACCAGTTCTGGTATGTCAGTCTGTCCGGAGGCCTCGTAAGCCTCTCCGATCGTCGCAGTGGCGGTGCTGCGTTATCCGGTGTTAATGCTGGTGTCTGCGTGGTCGGCGAAGGCTCGTGGGGTTCCGGCATGCCGTCTACCTGGGCTGGAATTGGGGGGGTGGTGGGGGGGGGTAAAGGTGGTGTCTCCGGAGTGCCCGAGGGTGCGAGGTCTCATAAGGAGACAGTGTCCTCCCGCCCGTCTGGGTAAGCCACGTAGGCGTACTGGGGGTTGGCGTGCAGGAGGTTCACCCTCTCGACCAGGGGGTCCGTTTTATGGGCCCTCACATGCTTTCGCAGCAAGACGGGCCCCGGAGAGGTCAGCCAGGTTGGTAGAGTGGTTCCCGTAGTCGACTTCCTGGGGAAAACAAACATTCGTTCATGGGGGGTGGCGTTAACGGCAGTGCAAAGTAGTGACCGGATGGAGTGCAGCGCTGTCGGGAGGACTTCCTGCCAGCGGGAGGTTGGGAGGCCCTTAGACTTTAAGGCTAAGAGGACGGCCTTCCATACCGTCGCGTTCTCTCTTTCCACCTGGCCGTTCCCTCGGGGGTTGTAGCTGGTGGTCCTACTTGCTGCAATACCTCTCGCTAGTAGGAACTGACGGAGTTCCTCGGTCATGAAGGAGGAGCCCCGGTCACTATGTATATAGTTCGGGAACCCGAACAAGGCGAAGAGGTCGTTCAGGCACTTGATGACCGTGGTACTGGTCATGTCTGGGCAGGGGAAGGCAAAAGGGAAACGGGAGTACTCATCAACGATGTTGAGGAAGTACACTTTGCGGTCAGATGACGGTAGAGGCCCCTTAAAGTCGATGCTCAGGCGCTCGAAGGGGCGGGTGGCCTTGATCAGGCTTGCTCTGTCCGGCCTATAGAAGTGCGGTTTGCACTCGGCGCAGGTCTGGCAGTTCCTGGTCATGGTCCTGACCTCCTCGATGGAGTAGGTCAGGTTGCGGGCCTTAATGAAATGGTAAAGTCTGGTGACCCCGGGGTGGCAGAGGTCCTTGTGGAGGGTCTGAAGTCTATCAATATGCGCGCTGGCGCATGTAATTCGTGAAAGAGCATCAGGGGGTTCGTTCAGCTTACCTGGCCGGTACAAGCTATCATAAGCGCCGTACCGCCTCCACAATTGCCTGGGCTTCCTTCTCGACCGACGAGTGTCGGATCTCGGGGCCCTGTAGGGTCCTTGAGAAGAAGGCCACCGGCCTCCCCTCCTGGTTAAGGGTAGCGGCTAGGGCGAAGTCGGATGCATCGCTCTCCACTTGGAAGGGGATGGACTCATCCACTGCGTGCATTGTGGCCTTGGCTATGTCTCCCTTGATGAGGGAGAAGGCCGCGCACGCTTCCTCCGTGAGGGGGAAGGATGTGGACTTCATGAGGGGTCTGGCTTTGTCCGCATAATTGGGCACCCATTGGGCATAGTAGGCGAAGAGCCCCAGGGTTCTCTTAAGTGCCTTAGGGCAGTGGGGGAGGGGTAGCTCCATGACGGGGCGCATTCTTTCGGGGTCGGGGCCGATGAGTCCGTTCTCTACTACACAGCCAAGGATGGCAAGGCGCGAGGTGTTAAACACACATTTCTCCTTATTGTAGGTGAGGTTCAGCCGTTGGGCCGTACGGAGGAATTTCTCCAGGTTCACGTCATGGTCCTGCCGGTCGCGGCCGCAGATGGTGACGTTATCTAGATAGGGGAATGTGGCCTGCAGTCCGTTCTGGTCAACCATCCGGTCCATCTCCCTTTGGAAGACCGAGACCCCGTTGGTGACACCGAAGGGGACCCTAAGGAAGTGGTATAGGCGCCCATTCGCCTCGAAGGCGGTGTACTGGCGGTCCTCGGGGTGGATAGGGAGTTGGTTGTAGGCCGACTTAAGGTCGATGGTCGAGAATACGCGGTATTGTGCAATCTGATTGACCATGTCAGATATGCGGGGAAGGGGGTATGCGTCCAGCTGAGTGTATCTGTTTATGGTCTGGCTGTAGTCGATGACCAGGCGATTTTTATCGCCGGTCTTAACGACCACGACCTGGGCACGCCAGGGGCTGTTGCTCCACTCGATAATGCCCTCTTTTAGGAGGCGCCGCACCTCAGAGCTAATGAAGGCTCTGTCCCCAGCGCTGTACCGCCTGCTCTTGGTAGCGACGGGTTTGCAGTCGGGGGTGAGGTTAGCGAACAGGGAAGGTGGCGGCACCTTGAGGGTGGATAGGCTGCAGGTGTTACGCGGTGGGCGGTTTAACATTCGCTGGTTGTCGACTGTGAG
Organism: Somniosus microcephalus; assembly: GCF_052327205.1. NCBI lineage: Eukaryota > Metazoa > Chordata > Chondrichthyes > Squaliformes > Somniosidae > Somniosus > Somniosus microcephalus. The sequence continues at coordinate 238,113,097 of NC_140987.1, forward strand.
TGGGGGGAGGGGTCCACCGTATGCTAGGGTTACACTTTGGAGGTGGGATTGGAAGTCCAGCCCTAGTAGGACGGCAGCGCAGAGCTGGGGGAGGACGAGGAGTTTAAAATTTTTATACTCCGTACCCTTAACCGACAAGGTCACAACGCAGTAGCCGCTAATGTCCGTGGCGTGGGACCTCGATGCCATCGAGATTCGGTTGCACGTTGGCAGGACAGGGAGGGAGTAGTGGCTCACCGTGTCTGGGTGGATGAAGCTCTCCGTGCTTCCGCTGTCGAACAGGCAGGTCGTGGCGTGGCCGTTTACTTTGATGTCCATCATCGGCTTGGACAGGTGGTGTGGGCGGGCTTGATCCAGAGTGACGGAGGCTAGTGTGTAGGTAAGCGAGTCGTTGTCGTCTGCGGGCGAGGCGGTCGTCGGGTCCGGGGGCCCGGTGGCAGTCGGGCGTGGTGGGTAAAATGGCGTCTCCCACGAGGTAGGACAAAATGGCGGAGAAGATGGCTGCCCCCATAACTCACATGAGGCACTATTGGGGTCGGTTGCCTTGATCAAAGATGGCCGCCCCCATGACTCACGTGTGGGGATGCTGGCCTCAGTTGCCTTGAAAGAAGATGGCCGCCCCCACAGTTCGCATGAGGCACTGCTGGCCTCTGAAGATCCGTTCCTGCAGGCCTTAGAGAAGTGGCCTTTCTTCCTGCAGGTTGAGCAGGTAGAGTTCCTGGCTGGGCAGCGCGACCTCGGGTGCTTCTCCTGGCCGCAAAAGAAGCAGCCGGCGGCCCGATCGCGGGTGCCCGATGTCGGAGCCGGTACCGGGGGTGGCGGTCCCGGTCGGGTCCGGGACGCCGACGCTGAGGTAGGTCCCGGGGGCGGCGCTGCGAAGGGTATTGCGGTAGGGGTCAGGCCCGAGTCCCAGGGTCACGAGCAGTACCTGGAAAACGCCTCCTGGTCCTAATGGGCCACCTGTAGGGAGAGAGCGAGGGCTTCAGCTTTGTCCAGGTCGAGGTCTTTAGCTTCAAGCAGTCTTTGCCGTGAGTAGTCGGACCGTAGGCCTTTCACAAAGGCATCGCGGATATTATCTTCCGTATTTTCAACAGCCGTCACCGCTTTAAAGTCACAGTTCCTGCCGAGTGCTCTTAGCGCCCGTAAAAATTCAGCTACAGACTCTCCTGGCTGTTGCGGGCGGGATCTTAGGAGGTGCCTGGTGTACATGTAATTTACCGGGCTCCGGTACTGCTGTTTCAGTAGGTTGATAGCGGCCTCGTATGTAGTCGTGTCCTGGATGAGTGTGTATACTCTCGGGCTCGCTTGGGCGTTCAGAACTCTTAGTTTGGATCTCTGAGGGATGCCGGATTCTTCCAGGTAGGATTCAAAGCAGTCCAGCCAGTGTTTGAAGTTGAGGGCTGAGTTTGCTGCCTGTGGGTTTAGATCCAGGTACGGTGGTTTGAGGACTTGCAGCCAAGCCGGCTGGTGTGGCTGGCGTAGCCCGGTGTCTGAAAGCTGCTGTGGCTGTGCTTCTGGGAGGGCTTCTGGCTGGCCAGTAGTAGACATCTTTAAAATTTAGTCAATAAAATTGATATACCTATCAATTCGTCCAATAAAAAGCGATGAGTTAGGAACGTAACTAAAGGTTTTTATTGACTAAATAACAGAGCCCACCCTCGTGGGTGATCGGGTCCAACAAGGAGGAATACCAGCCAGTCGACTACCTTTATACCTGGGCAGGTAGGTGGAGCCATGGGCGGAGTCGGAGGTGGTCAGCCCAGGTATAACAGCGCGACAAGAGGCGACCTCGTATAGTGATACAACAGTGAGAACAGTGATAACAATACAACAGTGATAACTATAGTGTAACGATAGTGAACGATAAAAGTGGTTTACCACACAACATAAAGAAGGAAATTACTCTGCCATTTGGTGATGCCAGGAAGCACATGTCAAGGCTGCATGATTTTACGCGATGCATTCATTGCAAGCATCATTGAGGGGAATGTGTTGGTGGATATATTATGCATTGAACACAGCTCAGGGAGCACAATGATGTAACAATGGAAAAATATCCAAATAATAAAATGTGGGAAAACAGTGAATTGGTGTAGGTGAGGAAATTAGAAGAACAGATCATAACTAGAAGTGTCAGGCAATGACTATCTCCAACAAGCGAAAGTCTAACCACTTCCCCTTGACATTCAACAGCATTACCATTGCCAAATCCCCCACCAACAACATCCTGGGGGTCAACATTGACCAGAAGCTTAACTGGACCAGCCACATAATTACTGTGGCCACAAGAGCAGGTCAGAGGCTAGATATTCTGCAGTGAGTGTCTCACCTCCTGACTCCCCAAAGCCTTTCCATCATCTACAAGGCACAAGTAAGGAGTGTGATGAAATACTCTCCATTTGCCTGGATGAGTGCAGCTGCAACAACACTCAAGAAGTTCGACACCATCCAGGACAAAGCAGCCGTTTTGATTGGCACCCCATCCACCACCTTAAACATTCATTCCCTCCACCACCGGTGTACCATGGCTACAGTGCGCAACATCTACAAGATGCATTGCAGCACCTCGCCAAGGCTTAATCGGCAGCACCTCCCAGCGGCAGTGGCAGCGGCGGCGGCGGGAAACGCGAGCGGCGAGGCTTTAAAAGGCCCCCAGAGACCAGGTAGGCCTCACAGCGGCAGCGGCAGCGGCGGCAGTGGGAAACATAGAAACATAGAAGATAGGAGCAGGAGTAGGCCATTCGGCCCTTCGAGCCTGCTCCACCATTCAATGAGATCATGGCTGATCATCCAAATTCAGTACCCTGTCCCTGCCTTCTCCCCATATCCCTTGATCCCTTTAGCCTCAAGAAATATATCCAACTCTTTCTTGAATATATTTAATGAACTGGCCTCCACCACCCTCTGTGGCAGAGAATTCCACAGGTTCACCACTCTCTGGGTGAAGAAATTCCTCCTCATTTCAGTCCTAAATGGCTTACCCCTTATCCTTAGACTATGACCCCTGGTTCTGGACTCCCCGGCCATCAGAAACATCCTTTCTGCATCTAGTCTGTCCAGACCTGACAGAATTTTATAGGTTTCGATGAGATCCCCTCTCAATCTTCTAAACTCCAGTGAGTATAAGCCCAACTGACACAATCTCTCCTCGTACGTCATTCCTGCCATCCCAGGTATCAGCCTGGTGAATCTTTGCTGCACTCCCTCCATGGCAAGAACGTCCTTCCTCAGGTAAGGTGACCAAAACTGCACACAATACTCAAGGTGCGGTCTCACCAAGGCCCTGTACAACTGCAGCAAGACATCCTTGTTCTTGTACTTGAACCCTCTTGCTACGAAGGCCAACATACTATTTGCCTTCTTAACCGCCTGCTGCACCTGCATGCTTACCTTCAGCGACTGGTGCACAAGAACACCCAGGTCTCTTTGCACTTCCCCTTCTCCCAATCTATTGCCATTCAAATAATAATCTGCCTTCCTGTTTTTGCCACCAAAGTGGATAACCTCACATTTATCCACATTATAGTGCATTTGCCATGTTTCTGCCCAATCACCCAACCTGTCGAAATCGTACTGGAGTTTCATGACATCCTCCTCACAGCATACCCTCCCACCCAGCTTTGTGTCATCTGCAAATTTGGAGATATTACATCCAATTCCCTCGTCCAGATCATTAATATATATTGTGAACAGCTGGGGTCCTAGGACCGATCCTTGCAGTACCCCACTAGTCACTGCCTGCCACTCAGAAAACGACCCGTTTATTCCAACTCTTTGCTTTCTGCCCGCCAACCAGTTCTCTATCCAAGTCAATACCTTGCCCCCAATCCCATGTGCCTTAATTTTGCACGCTAACCTCTTATGCGGGACCTTATCGAAAGCCTTCTGAAAGTCCAAATACACCACATCCACTGGTTCTACCTTATCTATTTTACCAGTTACATCCTCAAAAAATTCCAGTAGATTAGTCAAGCATGATTTACCTTTTGTAAATCCATGTTGACTTTGTCCGATCCTGTCACTGCTTTCCAAGTGCTCTGCTATTACATCTTTTATAATGGACTCTAGCATTTTCCCCACTACCGATGTCAGGCTTACCGGTCTATAATTCCCTGCTTTTTCTCTGCCACCTTTTTTGAATAGTGGGGTAACATTAGCTACCCTCCAATCCATGGGTACTGTTCCAGAGTCTATCGAGTTCTGGAAGATGACCAGCAATGCATCTACTATTTCCAGGGCCACTTCCTTAAGTACCCTGGGATGTAGATTATCAGGCCCTGGGGATTTATCGGCCTTCAGTCCCATCAATTTTCCTAACACCATTTCCCTACAAATACTGATTTCTTTCAGTTCCACCCTTTCATCAGACCCTATGTTCCGCGGGCAGTGAGGCTTTTAAAGGCCCCCAGAGACCAGTTAGGCCTCACAGCGGTAGCGGCAGCAGCGGCGGCGGGAAACGCGAGTGGCGAGGCTTTAAAAGGCCCCCAGAGACCAGGTAGGCCTCAGTGCGGCGCGAGAGGCAGCGGGAAACGCAAGCTGCAAGGCTTTAAAAGGCCCCCAGAGACCAGGCAGGCCTCACAGCGGCAGCGGCGGTGGTGGGAAACACGAGTGGTGAGGCTTTAAAAGGCCCCCAGGGACCAGGCAGGCCTCACAGCGGCAGCGGTGGTGGGAAACGCGAGCGGCGAGGCTTTAAAAGGCCCCCAGAGACCAGGTAGGCCTCACAGCGGCAGCGGCGGTGGGACACACGAGCAGCAAGGCTTTTTAAGGCCCCCAGAGACCAGGTAGGCGTACCAATCTCCAGTCTCCGAACTGAGAGGGAAGGAGAGAAGTAAAAAGTAATCGAAGTGTGATGTCACCAGAAAGCAGGTAAGTGATTGGTTGGTGAGTATTTCTCTCTTTTTTTAAATTTAACTCTGTGGTTTATAGTTTCTAAAGTTTCTGTGGTGTAGCGGGGATTGTTTGTAATCCAGGGCCCTTAAATATACCATTTAACTGTAGTGTGATTGGTGAGATTGATTTGATTTAATTTAATTGCAATTAATTAAAGGATAAGTCATGGCAGGACAGCCCGGTGCCGTGGTATGCTCCTCCTGTGCTATGTGGTAACTCAGGGACACTTCCTGTGTCCCTGACAACCATGTGTGCAGGAAGTGTGTCCAGTTGCAGCTACTGGCAGACCACATTACGGTGCTGGAGCAGCGATTGGATAAGTACTGGACCATTCGCGATGCTGAGGACATCGTGAATAGCGCATTTAATCAGTTGGTCACACTGCAGGTAAAGGTGGCACAGTCAGAAAGGGAATGGGTGACCAACAGGCAGAGTAGTAGGTGCAGGCAGGTAGTGCAGGGGTCCCCTGTGGCCATCCCCCTCTCAAACAGATATACCGTTTTGGATATTGATGGGGGGGGGTGGCTTACCAGGGGATGGCAGCAGCAGCCAACTTCCTGGGACCAGGGGTGGCTCTGCTGCTCAGGACGGGAGGAAAAAGAAGGGTAGAGCTATAGTAATAGGGGATTCTATTGTAAGGGGAATAGATAGGCATTTCTACGGCTGCAAACAAGACTCCAGGATGGTGTGTTGCCTCCCTGGTGCAAGGGTTAAGGATGTCTCAGAGCGGTTGCAGAACATTTTGGAAGGGGAGGGTTAACAGCCAGTTGTCATGGTGCATATAGGTACCAACGATATAGGTAAAAACATGGGATGAGGTCCTAAAAGCTGAATATAGGGAGTTAGGAGGTAAATTAAAAAATAGGATCTCAAAGGTAGTAATCTCAGGATTGCTGCCAGTGCCACGTGCTAGTCAGAGTAGAAATAGAAGGATATTTCAGATGAATACGTAGCTAGAGGAATGGTGCCAGGGGGAGGGATTCAAATTCCTGGGACATTGGAACCGGTTCTGGGGGAGGTGGGACCAGTTCAAACCAGACAGTTTGCACCTGGGCAGGGCCGGGACCGATGTCCTAGGGGGAGTTTTTGCTAGTGCTCTGGGGGAGGGTTTAAACTAAATTGGCAGGGGGTTGGGAACCTGAGCAGGGGGGCAGAGGAAAGGGAAACAAGGATAAAAGCAAAAGATAGGAAGGAGAAAAACAAAAGTGGCAGTCAGAGAAATCAATGGTTTAAATCAAACATGGCCACAGTAAATAATAATTCTAATAGGTCTAAGAGCATTAAAAAAACAAGCCTGAAGGCTTTGTGTCTTAATGCGAGGAGCATTCGTAATAAGGTGGATGAATTAGCTGCGCAAATAGAGGTAAACGAACATGATTTGATTGGGATTACAGAAACATGGCTCCAGGGTGGCGAAGGCTAGGAACTCAACATCCAGGGGTATTCAATATTCAGGAAAGATAGGCAAAAAGGAAAGGGAGGTGGGGTAGCATTACTGGCTAAAGAAGGGATTAACACAATTATAAGGAAGGATATTAGCTCTGATGATGTGGAATCTGTATGGGTAGAACTGAGGAATACCAAGGGGCAGAAAATGTTAGTGGGAGTGGTATATAGACCTCCAAACAGTAATGCGGAGGTTGGGGTTGGCATTAAAAGGGAAATTAGAGAAGTGTGCAAAAAGGATACAGCATTCATCATGGGTGACTTTAATCTACATATAGATTGGGCTAACCAAATTATTAACAATACTGTGGAGGAGGAATTCCTGGAGTGTTTACGGGATGGTTTCCTGGACCAATATGTCGAGGAACCAACCAGAGATCAGGCCATCTTAGGCTGGGTATTATGTAATGAGAAAGGATTAATTAGCAATCTTGTTGTACGAGGCCCCTTGGGTCAGAACAATCATAATATGATAGAATTCTTCATTAAGATGGAGAATGAAGTTGTTGACTCATAGACTAGGGTCCTGAATTTAAATAAAGGAATCTACGATGGTCTGAAGCATGAATTGGGTAGGATTGATTGTGGAATGTCACTCAAAGTGTTAACGGTGGATAGGCAATGGCAAACATTGAAAGACCGCATGGATGAACTACAGAATTTGTTCATCCCAGTTTGGCATAAAAATAAAACAAAAAAGATGGCTAACGAGGGAAATTAGGGATAGCATAAGATCCAAGGAGAGGACATATCAATTGGCCAGAAAAAGCAGTAATACAGAGGATTGGGAGCAGTTTAGGATTCAACAAAGGAGGACAAAGGGATTAATTAAGAAAGGGAAAATAGAATATGAGTGTAAGCTTGCAGGGAACATAAAAACTGACTGTAAAAGCTTTTATAGATATGTGAAGAGAAAAAGATTGGTGAAGTCAAGCGTAGGTCCCTTGCAGTCAGAATCAGGGAAATTTATAATGGAGAACAAAGAAATGCCAAACCAAATAAATACATATTTTGGTTCTGTCTTCACAAAGGAGGACTCAAATAACCTCCCAGAGATGTCGGGGAACATGGGGTCTGATGAAAGGGAGGAACAGAAAGAAATCAGTATTTATAGGGAAATGGTGTTAGGGAAATTGATGGGATTGAAGGCCGATAAATCCCCAGGGCCTGATAAACTACATCGTATGATACTTAAGGAAGTGGCCCTAGAAATAGTAGATGCATTGCTGATCATCTTCCAACATTCGATGGAATCTGGAACAGTACCCATGGATTGGAGGATAGCTAATGTTACCCCACTATTCAAAAAATCTGGTAGAGAGAAAACGGGGAATTACAGACCGGTAAGGCTGACATTGGTAGTGGGGAAAATGCTAGAGTCCATTATAAAAGATGTGATAGCAGAGCACTTGGAAAACAGTGACAGGATCGGACAAAGTCAACATGGATTTACAAAAGGTAAATCGTGCTTGACTAATCTACTGGAATTTTTTGAGGATGTAACTGGTAAAATAGATAAGGGAGAACCAGTGGATGTGGTGTATTTGGACTTTCAGAAGGCTTTCAATAAGGTCCCGCATAAGAGATTAGCGTGTAAAGTTAAGGCACATGGGATTGGGGGCAATGTATTGACTTGGATGGAGAACTGGTTGGCAGATAGAAAACAAGGAGTTGGCATAAACGGGTCTTTTTCTGAGTGGCAGGCAGTGACTAGTGGGGCACCGCAGGGATCGGTCCTAGGACCCCAGCTATTCACAATATATATTAATGATCTAGACAAGGGAACTAGATGTAATATCTTCAAATTTGCAGATGACACAATGCTGGGTGGGCGTGTGTGCTGTGAGGAGGATGCCGAGAAACTCCAGGATGATTTGGACAGGTTGGCTGATTGGGCAGAAGCATGGCAGATGCAATATAATGTGGATAAATGTGAGGTTATCCACTTTGGTGTCAAAAACAGGAAGGCAGATTATTATCTAAATGGCAATAGATTGGGAGAAGGGGAAGTGCAATGAGACCTGGGTGTCCTTGTGCACCAGTCGCTGAAGGTAAGCATGCAGGTGCAGCAGGCGGTTAAGAAGGCAAATGGTATGTTGGCCTTCATAGCGAGTGGGTTTGAGTACAGGAACAAAAATGTCTTGCTGCAGTTGTACAGGGCCTTGGTGAGACCACATCTTGAGTATTGAGTGCAGTTTTGGTCGCCTTATCTGAGGAAGGATATTCATGCCATAGAAGGAGTTCAGCGAAGATTCACCAGGCTGATACCTGGGATGGCTGGAATGACGTATGAGGAGAGATTGGGTCGATTGGGCTTGTACTCGCTGGAGTTTAGAAGAATGAGAGGGGATCTGATTGAAACTTATAAAATTCTGGCAGGACTGGACAGACTAGATGCAGGGAGGATGTTCCTGATGGTCGGGGAATCCAGAACCAGGGGTCACAGTCTAAGGATAAGGGGTAGGCCTTTTAGGACAGAAATGAGGAGGAATTTCTTCACCCAGAGAGTGGTGAAACTGTGGAATTCTCTACCACAGAAGGCAGTAGATGCCAATTCATTAAATATATTCAAGAAGGAGTTGGATATATTTCTTAAGGCTAAAGGGATCAAGGGGTATGGGGAGAAAGCAGGGACCGGGTACTGAACTTGGATGATCAGCCATGATCACATTGAATGGCGGAGCAGGCTCGAGAGGCCGAATGGCCTACTCCTGCTCCTATCTTCTATGTTTCTATGTAAACCCATGACCTCTTCCACCTAGAAGGACAAGGGCAGCAGGTGCATGGGAACACCACCACCTCCAATTTCCCCTCCAAGTCACACTCCATTCTGACTTAGAAGTATATTGCCGTTCCTTCATCGTCGCTGGGTCAAAATCCTGGAACTCCCTTCCTAACAGCACTGTGGGAGTACCTTCACCACACGGACTGCAGCGGTTCAAGAAGGCGGCTCACCACCACCTTCTCAAGGGCAATTAGGGATGGACAATAAATGCTGGCCTTGCCAGTGACGCCCACATCCCATAAGCGAATTAAAAAAAATACAGGGACAAAAAACAAAATTATTGGTTTCTATTCATTGCAGACATAGCAAGATCTATAGAACAAATGGGAATCCTTAAGGATAACAGAGGAAAGATAGAAGGCAAGATTAACAACAGAAACTGCAAATGTTTTTTTCCCACAACTTATTTTATTGTAGGTACCATCACAAGTTCCCAGTTATGTAACTAAAGTGGTGAAGGATGTGTCTAAAGCCAAGGTTAGAATAGTAGTCAGAAATGAAATGTTCATTAAGAAAATTGAGTACCAGGAAGGTCATAAATCATCAGGTGCAGCTGGTAGAACACAGCCGTTAATGCTGAAAGAACAGAGGGTGAACTCAGGTGATGTGTTGGTCGGTATATTATTCATTGAGCACAGCTCATTGAACACAGAGAAGTATCAAAAGATTGGAAGATAGCTCATGTGATTGCAAACATTGAGAGCACTATTACATTGTATGACAGCAATTACCAAGGTAAATTGAAAGTTAAGCATACAATTAGATCTATGAAGTATAAATCAAAGGTACTGACACTTTATAATGTATTGGTAAGATCACTCCTGGAGTATGCTATGCACTATAATTTCATCATGATATACAGACAGCGAAAAAGGTATAAGGAAAGTTAGCCAATGATGGCTATGGCACTGAATCTATCCTTGCTAAATTAAAGCAGACAAATGATCCAAGAGAGAAGCAGTGAGGTGGGCGTGGAGAGGTTGTTTGTGCTGAATCTGAAGTAAGGAGAGATGGGGACACAACTATAAACTAAGGAAGCTACAAGCTAACCATAACTTAAGGAGTAAGAACTAATTAAGACTTGTTAACTTCTTGAATGGGCAGCCACCCCAGCTTTGGAAATGTAGCTTGAACCCCACAGATGATGACCAACAGTGACAATGTGCAAAATGGAAGCAGGTAGCAATGTTGAAAGGACAGTAGGTTAAATTTTCCAATATGTAAGTAGCTTACTCCTAAATAGTTCGAAACAAATACAAAACTCAGCCAAAGTGTGCTGTTTACACTGACTTTTCCATGGTCAGCTCATCTATTATATGTTTTTATTAAATTCACTATGTAGGTCCCATAATTCATTCATATGTCAACCATGGGCCTATGGAAAAAAAACATGAGAAATACCTACAATACCTGTTACAGCAGCAGGTGATGATGCTATGATAGGTTTAAGACACTCCTTAAAACATACCTCTTTGACCAAGCTTTTAGTCACGTGCCCTAATTTCTCCTTATATGGCTCGGTGTCAATTTTTTTTGTGTTATAATACTCCTGTGAAGCGCCATGGGATGTTTTACTACGTTAAAGGCGCTATATAAACACACGTTTTGTTGTTTTTGTTGTTGTTATAGTAAAGATGTCACGACTTCCTGTCTCAGTTTTCTGTCATTTTATAATAAAAGTATTTTCATCTAAAAATTCTTGATCCAGTATGTTTTTCTCAGCAACTGAAGTTTGTAAATATCCAAAATAAAGCATTCAAAGAATTACATATTTCACAATAGTATGAATTGTGCTTTATGTCTTTTGAGGCCTTCATTTGAGTTTTTACTTGAAGGCCTCAGGCTCTCTCAAGTGTCTGAACTTGGACGAGATGGGTGGAACTTTTAACTTAGGTGGCGGTGTGAAGCTGACAGCATTAGATCTGCTGCCCATTGTACACCCTGCACGATTTTCCTTTCCACTGACGTTAAACGAAGCTTGGGCGTGGTCGATAACGATGGCTGATCCGTTACAACCCATCTTACACACCCATTGAATTTGAAAGTTATTCCTGATATTTTTGCCCAGAGTTGTGACTCCATGAGTTGAATTTGGATTGTGCAATTTAAGTACGTACAGTAAACTTAATTTCCCAAGATTCGCCCGTGCCGGCCGACTGTACTGATGGTATATTTTTCTTCATGTTTCTGCTCGGTTGTTTTTCAACATTAAGAAAAGCTGGAGGGCAAATTTCAAAGGCTTTATTCAAGTAAAATGTACGTTAAGTGTTGAAACCTGGAGAGAGGGTGCGCACAGACAATGGAATACTTTGTCATTGAAGAACATTTTCTCACTAATTTCAGCTGCTCAATTGCCATTTTTATTGTGAGATTCAAATCATCTCCAGCATCTGAGCATTACTCACCACATCCCAGGCAAAAACTGCTATTTCATTAGATAGCAGTGTCACCGCAGTAACAAATTGCAGGTATTTGGCTTTAGGAATGTGCTCTTGGATCAAGAAGAACACAAATCCAGTCAGGAATTACATAGAATGTTACAGCACAGAAACAGGCCATTCAGTCCAACAGGTCCATGCCGGTGTTTATGCTCCACACGAGACTCCTCCCACCTTACTTCATCTCACCCTATCACTATATCCTTCTATTCCTTGCTTCCTCATGTACTTATCCAGCTTCCCCTTAAATGCATCTATGTTATTTGTCTCAACCACTCCATGCAGTAGCAAGATCCACATTCTGATGACATAAATAATACAAATGGAGACCACAATCTCAACAACTATTATAGTAAAAGAGAAAAAATAAAAATAAATTGAATGTTGTCTTGTATAGGTACAGTAAACACTGAGGCAAGTTCAACAAGATTAACAATTCACAAATGTATTTTTATCTTAGAATCGAACTTAATGCTTTTATAAGAAACTAGCTGAAGTGCCCGGCGGTGCCGAGGGTTTTTTGAGGGCATGTTGGTGTTGGAAGAGAGAGAGAGAGTGACTGGGGGAAGAGAGAGCGACTGGGGGAAGAGAGAGAGCTACTGGGAGGAACAGAGAGAGACTGGGGGAAAGAGGGAGAGAGACTGGGGAAAGAGAGAGAGAGGACTGGGGGAGAGAGAGAGAGGCTGGGGGGGAGAGAGAGAGAGACTGGGGGAGAGGGAGAGAGAGAGACTGGGGGAGAGAGAGAGAGACTGAGGGAGAGAGAGAGTGACTGGGGGAGAGAGAGAGAGACTGGGGGAGAGAGAGAGAGACTGGGGGAGAGAGAGAGACTGGGGGAGAGAGAGAGAGGCTGGGGAGAGAGAGAGAGAGAGAGACTGGGGGAGAGAGAGGGACTGGGGAGAGAGAGAGAGAGACAGGGGAGAGAGAGAGAGAAAGGGGGAGAGAGAGACTGGGGGAGAGAGAGAGAGACTGGGGAGAGTGAGAGAGACTGGGAGAGAGAGAGAGACTGGGGAGAGGGAGAGAGTGGGGAGAGAGAGAGAGAGAGTGGGGGAGAGAGAGAGAGTGGGGGAGAGAGAGAGAGAGTGGGGGGAGAGAGAGAGAGAGTGGGGGGGAGAGAGAGAGTGAGGGAGAGAGTGGGGGAGAGAGAGAGAGACTGGGGAGAGAGAGAGAGACTGGGGGAGAGAGAGAGAGACTGAGGAGAGAGAGAGAGAATGGGGAGAGAGAGAGAGACTGGGGAGAGAGAGAGTGAGACTGGGGAGAGAGAGAGACAAAGGGGGAGAGAGAGAGACAGGGGGAGAGAGAGACTGGGGAGAGAGAGAGAGACTGGGGGGAGAGAGAGAGAGAGAGAGTGGGGGAGAGAGAGAGAGTGGGGGAGAGAGAGAGAGAGTGGGGGAGAGAGAGAGAGTGGGGGAGAGCGAGAGAGAGTGGGGGAGAGAGAGAGTGGGGGAGAGAGAGAGAGTGGGGGAGAGAGAGAGAGAGAGCGGGGGAGAGACAGAGAGAGAGATGCACTTCTTCACAGCCTGTGGAAAATATCAGGGCATCAGGGAGAATTTCTACCAAAAATTCTCACAAATATGCCCTGAATTCAGAAATTTGAATGACGAGCAAAAACTCCCATACCTACTGGGGGAGGAGAGAAGCTGTGTAGCACTGGCGGCACACTATGTTACAGCTTGCCATGAACAGAGGGACAACCAGTAAACCTAAGAAAAGAGTATATATAAATAATGCGAATGTATATTTATACACTCAGGGTTATGCCTGTTTATACACTGTATGAATAGAACTGCGTTTATGTGTTCAACCATAGATGTATTTTGATGCTTTGGCAACATAAGATGTACCTTATCATGCCAATAAAGCGATTTGAATTGAATTGAATTGAATTGAATTGAGTGGGGGGGAGAGAGAGAGAGAGTGGGGGAGAGAGAGAGAGTGGGGGAAAGAGAGAGAGAGTGGAGGAGAGTGAGAGAGAGTGGGGAGAGAGTGAGAGAGTGGGGGAGAGAGAGAGAGTGGGGGAGAGAGAGAGAGTGGGGGGAGAGAGAGAATGGCAAAGAGAGAGAGTGGGGGGAGAGAGAGAGAGTGGGGGAGAGCGAGAGAGTGGGGAGAGAGGGAGAGAGAGAGGGAGAGAGAGAGAGTGGGGGGAGAGAGAGAGAGTGGGGGAGAGAGAGAGAGAGTGGGGGAGAGAGAGAATGGGGGAGAGAGATAGAGTGGGAGTGGGAGAGAGAGAGAGAGAGAGAGTGGGAGTGTGAGAGAGAGCGAGACTGGGAGTGTGAGAGAGAGAGAGACTGGGAGTGTGAGAGAGAGAGAGACTGGGAGTGTGAGAGAGAGAGAGACTGGGAGTGTGAGAGAGAGAGAGACTGGGAGTGTGAGAGAGAGGGAGAGAGAGAGAGAGAGAGGGAGAGAGAGACAAAGAGAGACAAAGAGAGAGGGAGAGAGAGACAGAGGGAAAGAGAGAGAGAGAGACAGAGAGGGAAGGAGAGAGAGAGGGAAGGAGAGAAAGGGGAAATGGTGGGGGAAAGTGGTGGTGGGGGAAAGGGGGGTGGCCGGGGGGGGAAAGGGGGGTGGGAGGGGCGGAAAGGTGGGGTGGGAGGGGGAGGGGTGGGGGGAAAAGGGTGTGTGTGGGGGGGAAGGGGGTGTGTGGAGGGGGGGAAGGGTGTGTGTGGGGGGGAAGGGTGTGTGTGGGGGGGAAGGGGGGGTGGGGGGGAAGGGGTGGTGTGGGAGGGGGGAAGGGGGGTGGTGGGAGGGGGCGAAGGGGGTGTGTGGGAGAGCGGGAAGGGGGTTTGGGAGGGGGGAAGGGGGCGTGTGGGGGGGAGGGGGGTGTGTGTGGGGGGGAAGGGGTGTGTGGGAGGGGGGAAGGGGGTGTGTTGGAGGGGGGGAAGGGTGTTTGTGGGAGGGTGTGAAGGGGTGTGTGGGGGGGAAGGGGGGTGTGGGAAGGGGGGAAGGGGTGTGTGGTGGTGGAAGGGGGTATGTGGGGGGAAGGGGGTGTGTGGGAGGGGGGGAAGGGTTGTGTGGGAGGGGGGAATGGGGTGTGTGGGAGGGGGAATGGGGTGTGTGGGAGGGGGGAAGGGGGTGTGTGGGAGGGGGGGAAGGGGGTGTGTGGGAAGGGGGGGTGGGAGTGGGGGTGAAGGGGGTGTGTGGGAGGGGGGGAAGCGGGGGGAAAGGGAGAGGGGGAGCCGGCAGACCCTCTCCCCTCTGCCAGTGTTGGTCCCTGTCTGGGCCGGAAGCCTGGGACTGCAGTTGCGCTGCCGGCCGTTGGAGAAGCCTAGGCCTCGGGCCCCTGCACCGACATGGCCCAGCCTACCTTTTAATACCTTGAAACATGAAAGTTAAAGTGCTTATAAAACATTTTTGGTAAATCTTTCTATAACATACACTTTACAACCTCACAATACTTTTTATTAAAAAAGGGGGTCCTCACCTGTCAGTGTGTTGTATCACAAACAACAATGGCCACCGCTTGCTGTTCAGTTGGAAAGATTAGGCCCTGCCCACACACTCGATTGTCTCTCCAGGACCCGATTGGGAGCACTGAAGCCCCACCCACTCTATGTTCCTGTACTAAGTTGGCCGCGCATGCACTCTGTTACACACTGAATCAAAATGGCGTCGCACTGAAACTTTTCGCCCTCCTTGACAAAGATAGCTGCCGTTAACCTTGGGCTGTCAGCAGAAGAAATCCCCTCAGCTGCAAACACGGGACCTTCAGATAATTATTCGGGGCTTGCGACCTACCCCAGTTGCTTATGAAGCCTCCCCACCTAACGACCCCGGGAATGGAGCGGAGGCAGCAGACCCTCTCCCCTCTGCCAGTGTTGGTCCCTGTCTAGGCTGGGAGCCTGGGACTGGAGTTGCGCTGCTGGCGGTTGGAGAAGCCTAGGCCCCGGGCCCCCGCACTGACATGGCCCCGAGAATTAAATCACATACTGGATTCATTTATTACACGCAAATTATATAATGAGCTAGTTGTGCTCCTAAGTACCAAATTTGTGCTGGATAAAATCCCTCCACACATACAGAAAGTGGGAAAAATAAATCAATAGTTAGTAGTTAGGAATCAAGATGGCTGACACGCACCTTGGTTCAGAATGATAAGGCCCACCCGCACACGCACCGATTGGTCAACAGTCAGGTCACTGAAGTGTAGGATTGGTCAATGGTCATGTCACGTGACTGTAGGATGTCCCGCCCGCACACACAATGAACCCGCCCTCACTTGATGCAAATGAGTGGATAATGAGCGGAATTTTGAAAGTTTTTTGGATACCGTTGGCACAATGTTTGTCTGACCAAAAAGTAAATATGCTACAAGAGTCCCCTAATGAGGAGCTTTCTTTTGATACAACATATGTGTAGGTACGCTCTATAAATTTTGATTGTATAGCCGGACAGACAGACAGACAGAGAGACAGAGAGACAGACAGACAGAGAGACATACTGTTTTATATATAGACTAGCTTAAGTGCCCGGCGGTGCCGAGGGATTTTTGAGAGCATGTTGTGGTTGGAAGAGAGAGAGAGAGCGACTGGGGGGAAGAGAGAGAGCGACTGGGGGGAAGAGAGAGAGCGACTGGGGGGAAGAGAGAGAGTGACTGGGGGGAAGAGAGAGAGCGACTGGGGGGAAGAGAGAGCGTGACTAGGGGAAGAGAGAGAGCAACTGGGAGGGGGGGAGGGGGAGGGAGGAAGGGGGACGGAGGAGGTGGGGAGAGAAGGGGAGGAGGGGGAGCGCGGGGGAGAGAAGGGGGGAGGGGGGAAGGGGGTGGAGATAAGGGGGAGGGTGGGGAGGGGGAAGGGGGAGAGAAGAGGGAGGGGGAGAGAAGGGGGTGAGGGGGGAGAAAAGGGGGGAGGGGGGAGAAGGGGGAGGAGAGAGAGACACAGAGGGAAGTAGAGAGAGAGGGTGAGTGGCCCGCGGGCGCAAATGGAGCCAAGCCGCGGGAACAGGCATGAGCCAGCTTGAGGCTGTGAGAGATGGCCAGGCCCGGTTGCCGGAGTAACCCTTCCCCCCTTCCGAGCCCCGGCCGCCCCGCCCCGCACTCCCGAGCCCCGGCCGCCACGCCCTGCACTCCCGAGCCCCGACCCCCGCTCTCCCAAAAGCCGCGCCCCCCCCGCCCCAGGCCTGTTTGCCGGAGTAACTCTTCCCCCCCTTCTGAGCCCCGGCCGCCCCGCCTCGCACTCCCGAGCCCCAGCTGCACCGCCCCGCCCCGCACTCCCGAGCCCCGCCCCCCGTTCTCCCAATAGCCCCGCCCCCCCGCCCGAGCCGGCTACAAGACCGCCGAGCGGGGAAGAGAGAGAGACGCCGCATCTCACCCGCTGTCGTCTGCTGCACGCGCACCCTGTGCCTGTCCCGTGTCCCTCGCGGCTAACGCTGTTGCCCCGGGTAACGGGACAGGGGAGACTGGGGGGGAGGAGCTCACCACAAGCCGTGAAACAATTACCTAGCTCGGGCGTGGCAGGGCAGGAGAGCCCCAGGCTTTGAGGCCTTACAAAAATGGGGAAAGGTAGGAAAAAGAATCAGGTTAGAGAAAATATTAACAAATGAATTAACTTTTTTATAAAACAATTTAATAAAAGCAATTATTTTTTGCTGGAAATGTAGATTTGAAAAGAAACACGCAGAAAGTGGGAAAAAGAAATGAACAGTTTGGAATCAAGATGGCGGCCATGCACTTCGGTTCAGAAGGATAAGGCCCGCCCACACATGCACCGATTGGTCAACCGTCATGTCACTGAAGCGTAGGATTGGTCAATCGTCCTGTCACTCGACTCTAGGAGGGCCCGCCCGCACGCGCGACGAACCCACCCCCGCGACGCAGCGATTGGTCGACCGTCGGGTCGCTCGACCGTACGATTGGTCGACCTCGACGTCAATCGATGCTAATGAGTGGATAATGAGCGGAATTTTGAAAGTTTTTTGGATACCGTGGGCGTAATTTTTGTCTCAGCGAAACGTAAATATGCTTATGACCGTTCTGGAATCGTAAGCTTTCTTTTGATGTGATGCATGTGTAGGTACGCTCTATAACTTTAGAGTGTATAGCCAGACAGACAGGCAGACAGACGGAAGGACAGACAGACAGACAGACAGACAGATCGATCCTTTTATATATATATATAGACTAGCTGAAGTGCCCAGCGGTGCCGAGGCTTTTTCGAGGGCATGTTGTTGTTGGAAGAGAGAGAGAGCGGCTGCGGGCGGGGGGGGAGAGAGAGAGAGAGAGAGAGAGCGCGACTGGGGGGGAAGAGAGAGACTGGGGGAAGAGAGAGAGCGCGGGTGGGGGGAAGAGAGGGCGGGTGGGAGGAAGAGAGGGCGGGGGGGAAGGGAGGGCGGGCGGGGAGGGAAGGGAGGGTGGGGCGGGGGGAAGGGGAAGGGAGGGCGGGGGGGAAGGGGGGGCGGGGGGGAAGGGAGTGCGGGGGGGAGGGGGAAGGAGGGCGGGGGGGAGGGGGGGAAGGGAGGGCGGGGGGGAAGGGGCGGCAGGGGGGAAGGGGGGGCGGGGGGAAGGGGGGCGGGGGGGTGGAAGGGGGGGCGGGGGGTAAGGGAGGGCGGGGGGGGAAGGGGGGTTGGGGGGAAGGGAAGGGAGGGGGGAAGGGGGGAAGGGGAAGGGGGAGGGGAGAGGGAAAGGAGGGGGAGGGGGAGGGGAAGGGGAAGGGGAGGGGAAGGAGGGCGGGGGGGAGGGGGAAGGGAGTGCGGGGGGGAGGGGGGAAGGGAGGGCGGTGGGGAGGGGGGAAGGGAGGGCGGGGGGGAGGGGGGGAAGGGAGGGCGGGGGGAGGGGGGAAGGGAGGGCGGGGGGAAGGGGGGCGGGGGGGAAAGGGGGGCGGGGGGGTGGAAGGGGGGGCGGGGGGAAGGGAGGGCGGGGGGAAGGGTGGGTGGGGGGGAAGGGAAGGGAGGGGGGAGAGGGAGGG